>NC_072801.1:1074375-1432500 GCF_028583425.1 Eublepharis macularius | reverse complement strand
CGGTGTGGTGTGGTGTGGTGTGGTGTGGTGGCCAGAGTGCCAGGCTAGGATCTGGGCAATCCAGATCTGCAATCCCTACTCTGCCAAGGAAGCTTATTGGGCGACCTGGCAGCATTCACTTGCTCTCAGCTTAACCCACTTTACAGGACTGTTGTGATGATAAAATGAAAATGGGGAGAATAACGTAAGCCACTTTGTGTTCCCATTGGGGAGAAAGAAAAGGTATAAATAAAGTAAAATAAACGATTGTTTGGATTAACCAGTATAAATGTATTGAATTGCCAGCTATGAAAGAAACCACTGAACTCAGTGGAAAATAAACATTCATTGTTCAGCATCAGAGAGTTCATGTATAATGCATTGAAATGGTCCTTATTTTGTCAAAAGCCCTCTGGAAAATGTCCCAACCCTGAAAGATTCCACAAATCACTTCCCTTTTTTATTCTGAAACCATAAAAACCTGACGATTGAAAAAAAATTCAGCACAATTACTTCTATTTCGCACTGAGTTGTCCTATTACATTTTATGCCGCTCCCTAGTTCTAATTGCTGTTTGATTATTTTTACAGTTTTCAATTGTATTTTATGAGCTTTATTTGTAAGCTGTTTGGGGAATGGTTCTTAGAGAAGTGACAGTTAAATAGTTCAAAGAAATAAATGCCTAACAACAAGGATATAATTTTCAGCTGTGCTAGGGTACTGCAGCCAAAATAACAGAGTATCTTGTGGCACTATAAAGACTGAATTAATACTCACAATCATTTATTTGGTCTTAATGCTCATACATGGATCCATGCTACAGTGACCTTAAGACTAGACTACTGTAATGCCCCTTACATGGGTCTGCCCTTGAAGTCAACTCAGAAACTTCAGTTGGTACAGAATGCTGGAGCTTGGCTATGACTGGGAGCCAGCTGGAGCGTGCATATTAGACCCATTTTGCAATCTCTCCCCTGGCTGCCCATCAGTCACCAAGTTCCGCTCAAAGCATTGGCTACGAAGTACAAATCCCTGCATGGTCTTGGACCCTCAGATCTTTGAGACGGCCTCTCCTGGTGTGCTCCCCTACAACAGCTTCGCTTAGTCCTGCAAAGGAGTGGACCAACGACCCTGTGGGCGTGCACAGTCTCCCCACCTTGAGGAATGGCAACTGGCTGAGAGGGCCAAGAAGGCTCCTACATTGCAGTCATCCCACAAATTATGGAAAACAGAATTGTTCAGGAATGTACTTTTATAAAGGGAAGAGGACTGTAGTTTATGCCACAATCTGTAGTATATTACATGCATTATCCTGCTCCCTCCTGGATACACACCTTAACGCGGTGAGGGGGTTTGAGTGTGTCAATGAAGCTGGGAGCAACACCGTCAGGAGCACAGGCTTGGTCAAGAGTCTAAACTCCTGGAAGTGTCACTCAAGGCGGAACGGTCAAGGCCGAGACTCCAGACTAAGATGCCTCCACCCCCTTCAGGAGTCAACGGTCAGGTCACCAGAAGTGCACTGAATATTCCAGTGGCGATGGGAGCGGAGGAACCCTTGAAGGTCAGCTACTGGGCGGCAGCAGTACAGGAAGGTGACACTGGTGGAGGATCTTTCACAGACAACAGCAGTGTCACTTCAACTAACCCTGGTTAGTATTGTGAAGCGGAAGAAGGCAATGGTAAACCACTTCTGCTAATCTTTTACCTTGAACACCCTATGATGAGAAATCCAAAATGAAAAAAGATACAGTGTTGGAAGACAGGACCCCCAGGTCGGATGGCACTGGGGAAGAGCCAAGGACAAGTACGAATAGCGCTATTCTTAATGATGGGACTGGATTAAAGCCAAAAGGACATCCAGTTGTGGACATGAATAGATGCAAAAGGAACGTACAAAGCTGTGTGACACACGTAATAATAGGAACATGGAATGTGAGAAGTATGAAAACAGGTAAGCTAGAAATCGTAAAACAAGAAATGGAACATTTAAACATTGCAGTCCTGGGTGTGAGTGAACTAATGTGGACCGACTCAGGACATTTTCAGTCAGAAAATCAGTGTTTTACTGCAGAAATGAACTCAAAAGAAACGGTGTTGCTCTAATAGTGAGGCGAGACATAGCACAAGCTGTCAAGAGCTACAACGCAACGTCTGACTGAGTAATATCAATCAGACTTCAGGGAAAGTCTGTTAACATAACTATCATTCAAGTTTATGCTCCAACTACAGTTGCTGAGGAGGAAGAAAGAGAAAATTTCTACACAAGTGTCCAAGAAGAAATTGATCATACACCTAAACAAGATATGCTGATAATCATAGATGACTGGAATGCAAAAGTAGGAAATAAAGCATAATCAAACATAGTTGGAAAATTTGGACTAGGATCACAAAATGAAGCAGGAGAGCAACTCATAGAATTTTGTGAAGCCAACGACCTGTTCATTGCTAACACATGCTTCAGGGCAACCGAAAAGACGATTGTATATGTGAAAATAACTGGGTGACCAATACAGGAACCAAATAGATTACATAATTGGAAGCAGAGATGGAGAAGCTCTGTTCTCTCTACTAAAACACGACCAGGAGCTGATTGCGATACAGATCATGAGCTGCTAATATAAAAAATTAGAATACAGCTGAAAGAATCATAGTGCCAAAATACAATCTAATTAATATTCCTGAAGAATTTTAAGACCAGGTAAGGAACAGATTTGCAATACTACGTTTAATTGATGGAGAATCAGAACTATGGGCTGAAACCAGAGATATTATTATCAAGGAAGAATGTGCAAAGACTATTCCTGTAGCCAAAAGAAAGGAGAAGCCTAAATGGATGACTGAGGAAACTCTTAAAACTGCTAAAGATAGACAAGAAGCAAAAGCAGAAGGTGATAGAAATAGGGTCAAAATTCTAAATGCAGCATTTCAGCAACTTGCATGCAGAGACAAAGAAACCTATTATAATAACCAGTGCAAAGAAACAGAAGACAACAACAACAAAAGAACGAAGAAGAGATCTGTTCCAAAAGATCCAAGAAATCAAAAGGAAATTCAATGGTTTGGGATGCTGAATTTGGGATGCTGGTTTGGGATGCTGAAAGATCAACATGAAAATACAGTATCTGATAAAGACAAAATAAAGGAAAGTTGGAAACAATATACTGAAGAACTATACAAAAAAGATGGAAGGATGACAGATACTTTCAACAAAGAATCTTTTGATGAAGAACCAGAAATCCTAGAAAGTGAAGTAAAAGATGCACTCAAAGTAACTGGGAGAAACAAAGGACCTGGAGTAGATGGAATACAAGTAGAGCTATTTCAAGCTACAGAAATGGAGTCCATCAGAATCTTAACAAGAATCTGTCAACAAATATGGAAAACAAAACCATGGCCCACCGACTGGAAATTCTCAGTCTACATTCCAATTCCAAAAAAGGGGGATGCCAAAGAGTGCAACAACTATCGGACAATTGCGTTAACTTCCCATGCTAGCAAGGCGATGCTCAAAACTCTACAGCAAAGACTCTTATCATATATGAGAAATGGCGTATGTTCAAGTTGGATTCAGAAAAGGAAGAGGAACTAGAGATCACATTGCAAATTTACAATGGCTAATGGAACATACCAGGGAATTTCAGAAGAAAATCAGCCTGTTTTATAGCTTTGCTGTAGATTGTGTGGATCATGAAAAGCTATGGAAAGTCTTAAAAGAAATGGGGGTAGCCACAACATCTGATTTGTTTTTGTGGAGAAACGTCATTCTGTTTGTGGAGTTCCCTTTCTATGGGCTGCAGAGGGGAGGGGCCAGTTCTGGAGTGGAATGTGATTGGAGGGAGAGCGAGTCAGTTGGTGGAGGGGAGTCGGAAGTGGCCAGTTGGTGGCTGGAGAGGGGAGGGAGGGAGAGACGGCTCTGAGGGGAGGGGGAGATCTAGTGTAACCCCAGGGATCAAAGGATCCGGCCTGCCCTACACAGCATCTCATTAGGGCACGAGGGAGAGAGAGTAGGGGTTTCTGTTTAGGGTTTATTAGTCCTTCAGTTCACTGTTTATTTACCTGTATACAGTTAACAGTTCAATAAATGAGTTTTGGAATTGGTGACGGAGGAAAGCTCTTCTGTTCCACATAGTCCCCCAACCGCTTGGGCCCACTAGCAGAGGAGGGGGGTTAGGAGGCTGTCCCGCCTGACCAGGACCCCATACAGGGACAGTGGTGGCAGCGAATACCCAGAGACAGGGAAGGGAGACAGCCCCTCCAGGTGCCTGGCCAGAGGCGAAAAGGGAGGGGTAGGCAGAGCAGGGTCTACCCGTGGGAGGAAAGGCCCCCAATTTGCCAGAGTTTTGATGCGCAACTTGTACTCTAGGCAAAAGGCTACTCTCAGTACTGAGTATGGGGAAACAGAATGGTTTCCAATTGGCAAAGGTGTCAGACAAGGATGCATATTATCTCCCTACCTGTTCAACCTCTATGCAGAGTATATCATAAGGAAAGCTGGATTAGGTCTAGAAGAAGGTGGAGTGAAAACTGACCGGAGGAACACTAACAATTTGAGATATGCAGATGACACCACGTTACTGGCAGAAAATAGTGAAGACTTGAAACAACTACTGATGGTTAAAGGAGAAAGTGCCAAAGCAGGATTACATCTGAACAAGACAAAAGTAATGACAATTGAGGAGTTACACAAGTTTAAAGTTGACAATGAGGAATTTGAAATTGTCCAAGATTTTCTATTCCTTGGCTCAATCATCAAACCAACAGGGAGACTGCAACGGGGAAATCAGAAGAAGATTGAGACTTGGAAGAGCAGCTGTGAGGGAGCTAGAGAAGATGCTTAAAAATAATTCTGGGAACCAAAATTAAGATAATCCAAACTATAGTATTCCCCATTGGCATGTATGGATGTGGAAGTTGGATGGTGAAGAAAGCTGACAGGAAGAAAATTGATCAATTTGAAATGTGGTGCTGGAGGAGAGATTTGCAGATACCATCATGGACAGCCAAAAAGACAAATAACTGCATACTAATCAAATCAAGCCTGAATTCTCCCTAGAAGCTAAACTGACAAAACTGAGGCTATGGTACTTTGGTCACATCATGAGAAGACCAGATTCTCAGGAAAAGTCAATAATGCTAGGAAAAGAGGAAGGCCTAAAACGAGTTGACTTGACTCAATAAAGAAGCCCCGTCCTCCAGTTTGCAGGATCTGAGCAGGTCTGTTGATAAGACGTTTTGGAGGACTTTCATTCATAGGGAGGCCAGAGGTCGGAGGCGACTTGACGGCACATAACACGCTTCTCTCACATTTTTTCTCGACTTTCATAGTTCCACTTCTGCATTGCTGTACCGTGTCTGGTGTTTTTTGCATTGTTACCCATGTACAATAATTGCAATAATAAGTAAGAGTAATTGCCGGCAGGGCATTACTATGCACCTCTGTCATCAAAACAACACAGTCTTGTGGCGCGATAACTTCTTTAGTCTTGGAAGTGGCAAAAACCGTTACAGATAACAAAAAGGCACAGCGGAGCCTGCGGCCGCGGGAAGCCACCAAGGGCCCCACCGCCAACAGCCACCGGCGAGCGAGCGCCGCGGCCAGAGCGGAGCCCGGAAGGGCGGGGGGCACGTGCCCCTCCCCTGCGCGTCGACGTCGGTTCGTGGCCTGGCCAGGGGGCGGGGCCCCAGAGGCGTCACGTGGGCGGGGCGGGGCGGCCGGAAGAGCGGCCTCTCCGCCGCCTTTGTCATAATGCGCTGGGTCACGTGAGGCGGACGGTGGCGCACTGTGACGCATGCGCAGTGGCGGCGGCGGCGGCTGGCTCGCGCTTCGTGGTGTGGCGGAGACGGCGGCCGTTCCCCTCCGCGGCCCCGGCCCGGCCCAGCCCGACGGAAGGCCGGCAGGCAGGCAGGCAGGCAGGCCCTCGAGGGAGCGGCGGCGGCGGCGGCGGCGCGCCCTGCGCAGAGCGAGGCCGGCCAGAGCGAGCGAGCGGGAGGAAAGCAGGCAGGAGGCCGGGGCCGGAGGCGGCGCCGCCGCCATGATGGAGGCCCGGCGGGCCTGAGGGAGCCGCCTCTGCCGCCGCCTCTCCGTCTGCCGGCGCGGGCCATGGCGGGGCGGCGCGGCCTGTGAGCGGGGGGCGAGGCCAGGCGAGGCGAGGCGAGGCCGGCCCGGCCGGCGGGAGGATGTCGTGCGTGCACTACAAGTTCTCCTCCAAGCTCAACTATGACACGGTCACCTTCGACGGGCTCCACATCTCGCTCTGCGACCTCAAGCGGCAGATCATGGGCCGCGAGAAGCTCAAGGCGGCCGACTGCGACCTCCAGATCACCAACGCCCAGACCAAAGAAGGTGCGCCGCGGGCGGGCGGGCGGGCGCGGGCCGTCCCTTCCCTGCAGCCGAGGGGCTCCGTCGGGGCTCGACCCCGGCCCGCCGCCGGGGACACGGTCGTTCCTGTGGGGCGGGGGGCGGCGGGCAGGAGCGCTGCGTGCCTCGGGGCCCCGGAGAGGTTCCGCGGCGCCGGCGGGGGAGGGAGCGCGGCGGTGTTCCGGCGCTCGCGACTCCGGGCTGCCGCCAGCGCGGGTGGGCTCCCTTCTCAGGGGCCTCCCCCGGCTTCTCTGCCTCCTGCGGGCGTGCCCGTGCCCAGGCGAGGCCCCTCGAAGCTTGCCTGGCTCGTCTCCTCGGTGCCATCGGACTTCTGTCTGTTTGGGCCGGCGTGGCTTGTGGTCAGTAAATCGCTGGAACACTTGCGTAGCTGTTTCCCCAAACATCACGGGCCTAGGACAGCGTAGGAAGCATGTTCAGACGTGAGCGTGATAGTAGCCTTGGCATGAAACCACATCCCCTTGCAGTGATCGGGATTCAGTACAAGCAGCAGCCGTGTGAGCGGAAGGCCCTGTGGGACAGTGCAAGACAAACGGAGCAGTTCTTCCAATAGAAGCCCATTCCCAAGAGCTGGAATCGGCGTGGATCGTGGCTCAGGGCAGCCTGCAGCTGATCCGAGTGGTGTGGAGAGGAGGTGTTGGGGGGAGCGGAGTTGCTCCCTCCCCCATCAGAGTCCCTAGAGTTATGTAAGCCTCAGAGCAAGCCCCTGCCCGGAAGTATCGGTGGGAGGGCTGGGCGGGCAGGCAGGCAGGAGGTTGGGGCTGCAAGGTTCTTGATGCACACTTATATTTGTAAGATGGTTTGGTGAGTTCATGGCCAAGATCTGATGAGGACCACTCAGCATGTTGAGTCGGTGCAGTTAGTGATGAGTTGTGGCACTGTTCTCTGTTTCGCAAAATAATGCTCCATGGCAAGATTGGGGTGAACTGGAATGCCCCTCCTTTCCCAGCAGGAGATGGTCAATGTGTGTGGGCTGAGTTCCGCTCTAATAGTCCATTGCAGTAGAAACAGTCTTGGATCACTTAAGATTTATTGTGGCATAAGCTGTTATGGTGTAGCTGCATGAAGTAGGGCTGAGTTCAAGAGACACGGAAAGGCAAGAGGTGCCTCCTAGGCTAACCTGAACATCTCTCTTGTTCAAAAGAAATAGTTCAAAGGAGTAATTCCAGTGTGAGATACTGTACAGGAACACTTTTGCTTGTTTGGTGGCGTGGGTTGTAAGTCAAAAAAGAATGTCACGGTAAGCTTCTTAATAATGAAGATGTCACAAGGCTTCTCTTCAAGTTCATGTCAATGAACTTACCAGATGGCTATGCACTCAAAGACCCCCAACAAAAGTGTCAAGGCTTCTGCTTGTTCACATTTGGGTCAGGTGTAGCCCAATTCATTAGGTTTGTCTGTTGCAGCTCTCTGTGTTTAAGGCCTGCTAGACCAAAAGTTCTCAAAAATTTTGAAGTAGGGCCCGTTTCTAAACTTACTGTCTTTTTTGGGACCCACTGTCTGTACATTATGCAGAGGTAAGCTCAGATTTAGCATTTAACCTCCTCTCTGAGCACCTGCTATTCCTCATGGCCCGTTTGTCATGAGTAGGTGATCCACTTCTGGGCTGTGGCCCACAGTGTGAACACCAGTGTACTAGACAGTCTCAGGCCAGTGGTCTGATTTGCGCAAAATGGTGTCTGTAGTAATGTTCACTAACAGATGTATTAGAGTAGGAACTCAGTAAATCACATAGTCAAATCATGAGCCATCTCAAGCTCTTCATTCCTGCCTTCTGGCAGTTCCGCATTTTCAGATAGCGCTTAAGTGGTTATGCCATTGATAACAGCCATAGTGGCTTACTTTTTTATAAACATATAAAAATAACATTGGACTTATAGGCATATGTAAAACCTCATTGGACTTACAATGATAACTGCGCTTATATCCTGCTCTTCTAGACAGATTAATGCCCGCTCAGAGTAGTGTCCGTATGGCAGACCCCGTGCTGTTGCCGTAGACTTGTTATTTCTGATTTTGCAACTGTGCCCATGTATCATGTTGGACTAGAGGATACTCGGCAAAGCTCTCCCTCTTCCATATAAGTGTTCATGTCAACCGCCTTGTAGAGCTGGGGTACCAATTCTGTAAGGCCGTGGCATCATTTGGAGAGATTTTGACACTGCCAGAATTTAAAGTATGAGCTCAGAGGGCTGGTTTTATTTGAACTTTTATGCTACTATTTAACAATTAGGTTGGCCTTGCTGAGTACGTGTCTTTTTTAAAATAATGTTATCACTACCAGAAGTTTAAAACATGCCGCTTAGATCTAGTACAGGAACATTCTGGTGGGAGGGGAAATGGTTTGCTTTGCGTAGTTAGTTATTCATCGCAAGTCAAAGGCAAGAGATGTGGCACCTAAGGTTTATTTCTCAAGCTTTGCCTCAAGATTAATGAACAGACTAAATAACTTCAGTGTAAGCGATGCAAATTTATTGTATGTGGCCATAGGCCTTCACAATCTAAAATCATTCATTGAAAAACAGCAAAAAGATACGAGAATACAGATATAGTTACATAGATATAAATAAAATCACTTTAAAATGCATTTACCTAAAATATAAACATTAAACAACATTAAAATCGAACAGTTTCTAATCTATGTCAGGTGTTTACTCTCCTGGCTACCACATTCGCCCTTATTTTCCTAGCAGCCAGGGCATAGAGGGACTAAATAACTTGTTGTGAGATTTCTAGAGGGAAAAAATAATCCTGTAGGAGAATGTGTGTTGAAGGGGCAGAACTAACTGGCAAAAAGGATCCATCCTAAACCCAGTCCTCATTAACGTAGACTAGGTTTGTCACTGTGAGGTTAGGCAATTGGGTCAATGCCTGTTAGTCAACAGGGTCATAGTCGTTGGTCTGCTCATATGGCATTACATGGCTCTTAGTCTTAATGCAATTTGTTGCTAGCAGATACGAGACGAGAGCAGTCTGTGTCAAGTACTGGGAATTTTTGCTGTTCTCTTTTAGCGTCTTGGCTTTGCAGTGTATATTTTTCTCTTTTGCAAAGAAGAGCTGCAAGTGTTTGGTGTGATTGGTGCCCCTTCCTGCCATTGTCTGTATCTGCTCTTTCAGTAGTGGAGAGAGTATTAATTTGCATCACTCTGTTCAAGCTGAGAGCCGTTTACAAAGGCTGTCAAGGCATTGCAGGTCATGACTGTGTTCCTGGGGAAAGCTTGGTGCTTCACAAGCCTTTTCAAGGTCCGAAACCTCCTTTTAAACCTGGGTGCAGCTATGCAAGTCTAGTAAATAATAAAACTGACTTGTTCACTGCTCTGAGTGTAGACCCAGAGGAGTTAGCTATGTTAGTCTGCAGTAGCAAAATAGCAAAGAGCCCAGTAGCACCTTTAAGACTAACCAGTGGGCATTGCCGCTTGCTCAGGGGCTTATTCCAGTAGGTTGAAGAGGGCGGGCATTGCTCCTTATCCCGTCTGGGTGAAGAGAGGAAGGTCATTGCCTCCTGCTCTGCGCCTGATCCCAGCCAGGTGAAGGTGCGAGGTGGGCATTGGATTCCAGGTGGCTGAAGGGGGTGGGTGGGCATTGCCACATACTCCACTCCTGATTCCAGCTGGGAGTTTCCACCTACTCTGTTCCTAATACCAGGGGGTGGACACTGCCACCTTCTCCGCTCCTAATACCTAATTCTCAAAAGTAGAAACCTCTACAAGTGAAGGAAAACCCAATAAAAAATTATTGTAAAGCTAAATGAATACATTTTTTCTACACAGAATCAACAAGCATTGCTTTACTCAATGAACAAAAATAATTAACCAAGTGAATTCAATTAATTCTGTGTAGAAAAAAACGTATTCATTTAGCTTTACAGTAATTTTTGATTGGGTTTTCCTTCACTTGTAGAGGTTTCTACTTTTGAGAATTCAGTATTGACATGGGGGTTGCTCTGCTTTGTATACCGCTCCTAATACCAGCCGCGGTTAAGGCGGGGAGAGGGCAATGCCACCTGCTCTGATACTTATACCAGCTGGGTTAAGGCGGGAGTGTGTGGACATTGCCACCTGCTCCGCTCCGGATTCCAGATGGCTGAAGGGGGGGTGGGCATTACCACCTACTCAGCTCCTATTACCAGGTGTGTTTAGCCAGGGGGAGGGCATTGCCATCTGCTCCTCTCCTAATAGCAGCTGGGTTAAGGCAGGGGGAGGGCATTGCCACCTGCTCCACTCATAATACCAGCTGGGTTAAGGTGGGGTGCAGGCATTGTCACCTGCTCTGCTTCTGATCCCAGCTGGATGAAGGCGGGTGGGCATTGCCAAGTGCTCTGTTCCTAATACTAGCTGGATTAAGGTTGAAGGCAGCATGCCACCTGCTCTACTCCTAATAACAGCTGTGTAAAGGGAGGGGAAATTCCACCTGCTCTGGTCCTAATAACAGCTGGGTTAAGGCAGGGGAGGGCATTGCCACCTGCTCTGCTCCTAATACCAGCTGGGTGAAGGCGGGAGGTAGGCATTGCCACCTGCCTCACTCCTAATACCAGCCGGGTGAAGGCGGGAGGCGAGCATTGCCACCTGCTCCCGGCCTGGGCTTCCCACCATGCCACGTTTTCTGGAGGGACATGTTGTCTTGCCTAGGCTTCCCTCCATGGCAGCGCCCTCTGGTGGTGCAGCAGGGTATAAAGTGAGTTGTCTGAAATATGCTTACTCAATTATATAGTAAGATTATTATAGTATGGATCAAGTTTGAAAAGTGTGTACTAGTTTCAGGAGGACAGAAAATATTTAAAGGTTAAGTGTCAGTATGTTAACATGGTATTTGCAGGTTCAATTTTAAGCAACCGTTCTGACTGTAGATCTCTAATCATCCAGTTACAATTGGGAATTATCATGTTTTCTAAAGCACTTAGGTTAGCTTAATAGAAAAACTGAAGCATTCAAATTCTGGACATACGTATATGTGTGTTAAAGCTTCTTGAACAGCTTAATCCAGGAAAATGTCTTAGGAGCAGGGGTCATTTCGTAGAAAAAGAGCTGGAGGAACTCATTAGCATAACTCGTTAGCATATGCCTCGTCCCTTTCCATCACCGGGAGTGGTTCATTGGCATAACTGATTTGCATATGCCACGCCCCCTGGCATCACCTATCCTGGCTGTTTTGGATCCAATCCTGGCCATTCAGGGCCTGAATTGGGCCCAAAATGGCAAAAAGGGGCTGAAAAGGGGCCCAAAATGGTCAGGATCTGGCTGCTGCTGAGTGAGAGATTGATCCACCACCCATCAGAGGCCCAATCCAGGCTGAAACGGGCCCAAAATGGCCGAGAGCCAGGTGACCTCTTTGGGGACCTGCGTTCCTGCGTGTTCCCCCTTGAAATGAGCCCTGCTTAGGAGCATATGGAAAAATATGGTGGAGAGACATGGGCACAAGCCCCTGAGCACCTATGTGACAAAGGAAAGAATAAGCTTCTTTCTTTCTTTTTTTTTTGGTTAGTCATGGCTAAAGCAAGCTGAAGAGTAATAGATGGAAACTTTCTGAGAAGAGAGCAACTTTTCCAGTAGTTGTTACACAATAGCTACTATCCCAACATTCCTTGGAATGCTTTTCAAAATGCACAGATCTTTTTGCAGATCGAGAGACATTAAATATTTAAACTTTGTCTTTTGATTAAGATCATCATGGCCACTAATAACATTAATCAAAATACAAACTATAATCACACACAGCTACAGGCTATAACGAAAAAAATCTGCAGCGCTTATTTGTGTCCTGCCTATCTGTACCAGGATGTTTAATGCAACTTACAACATTTTTCTAAAATACAGTGCAAATAGAAACATAAAAACGAGCATTGATCAATCACTGAGCAAAGCATCAGGGAAAATGCTACACTCCATCAGAGCCTGGTTAAATAGTATATTTTTCTTGCATCTAAAAATCTGCATTAAAGGCAGCAAGAAAAAAACCCATGCTGTCATCAAAATGTGCACGATGAATCTTCATTCAGTGTGGAATGCCAGACCATTGTGTATGCACAGAGTTCTTTTCTTCCCAAAACAGACTTTTAAAACATTTTTCACTACATAAAAGTTATTTCTGCTCCGGTAGCTATCCTATGAAATCTTTATTATGGAATGATTGCTCACCTGTAAACTTGTTCAATAAAGTAAAATACAGAGAGTGTTATCTAAATGCCTGTTTTGTTGTTGACAGACCACAGAACAATGAATTGTTTCTTGTTGTATTGGGTTTCTATACTATATTTCATGTTTTGAACAGCATTTCCATTAAAACTTGATCATTTCATAAAAAGAGGAAACTGGCTTCAGTTTGCACCAGTAACGCCTTGCTGACTGTGGAGCACATGAATGGGGCTGGGGGAGGGACTCCGTATAAAGAGGCCCCTTTTAATGTGGATGCTTAGCAGGTTAATTCTCTCCTCCCTCTAGAATACACGGACGATAATGCCCTCATTCCCAAGAACTCGTCTGTTATTGTGAGAAGAATTCCTATTGGCGGGGTGAAGTGTACAAGCAAAACATACATTATGTAAGTGTCTGGTTTTTTCTTTAAGAATAAGCATATGGGACATCTTCTTTATTGCTTAATCATGCTGCTTCTAGAGTTCTCATTGTGGCTGGAAAGAGGTGTTTAATTAGTAATGTAGTGATGTAGGGGACACTTGAAATACAATTGTATTGTGAAAACTCATTCTGTCCAGTGAGGTAATGATAACAGCTATAAGCTGCTGAATCTCTATTTGAATCTGCAGTAAATCTGTTCTTTTCCAGCCTAAGTTGCTCTTTGTGGAAGGAATCGACAGCCTAGTGTGTCAGTGCCCTGTAGAGAGGCCAGGAGCATTCAGGAAGCCCCGTAGCTCAGCCCGTGGCCTCCCCACGCTCAGTTCTGTTTCATTTGTCTGTGATTCATTGCTTTGAAAGCATGATATGAACTTTAAACATAAAATAATGAAGGATTAAAAATTAGTCAGCATTTCTGTTGAACTGTTTTTGTGCTGTGCTGTGCCCATCTTCCTTACAATCGATGTCTTCTCTCTTCTTACCCTGCTCTTTCCCTTTTGTACCATTAACGCTTGTGATCCTGGAATGTGGCAAGCAATTTGGACATGAACAGAAATCCTAAAGTCAGATATCTGAATGTCTTTATGTGATTTAATTTTCTGTTTAGATTGGCTTTGGAGGACAGAGTTTAAGCTGTAAAAAGATGACTTTTCAGTCCATCAACTTTCAGTCTGATGTTAGGTATTGTACTAATTGCAAACTTCAGTTAGCTTCAGGCTTTTTCAGATTAGGTAGTTTTGAAATGTAATTACATTCACTGGGGTCAGACAGCAGGGAGTTTCGTTGGAGAGAGCAAACTCCCATTGTGTTCAGAGATGAAAGCTCCTTATCCTATTTTCCCACTGTTAGACCGTGGCCATCTCTGCAAGTTACATAACAGAGGCGGCACTCTTTGTATGACCAGGAGTTATGTGCTTAATCCATCAGAAATTTGCCCTGTTGAAATGAACAGAGAGCTAGGCGATAGCAGCGGGGTCTGGATAGGGCAGCATTCTGATTCTGCTCTTAGAAATAGGCTTTAACTCCCTCCGTTCCCTGTTTCAGGGAGGTATTTATTAGAGACCCTTACTTATTTGTTCACAGTTAATCTCTCTGCTATTAATTATGTGGATTTTGTGTCCAAGAACTGGTCGCTATGTTGATACATTCTTGAACACACACTTTCAGAGGATTGAGGTAAAAGGGAGTGGGTATGGCTCAGAGGAAGAGGATATGCGTTGTGCGCAGAAGATCCCGGGCCGAGCCCTCTGCCCTTCCTGGTAAAGGGTTTCAGTGGTGGGGGAAAGACCGCTTTCACCCCGAACGCTGGGGAGCTGCAGCCAATCAAAGTAAACAGGACTGAGTGAGACGCGCCCGCGCCTGTCTCTGGGCATGACCACTCAGATACGCCTTCATTCGTGGGGTATGTTCATGGCATCATGCGTCCCATCTCTGCAGGATGTAGTGCTCTGAGTGCAAACACTGTCTTGTTGCTTTGAAGCTTGTTGTCTGTCCTGCTGCCTAGTAGTGAAGGCATTTTGCATTCTGTGGACTAAACCCTAGCATGAGTTCATTCTCAAGAACTCCTTCCTACAGAAACCTTTTCATGCCAATAAAATTCTCATGGAGTAATCTCCTGTGTTGGACAAGCTGCTGCAAGCAATATTGGGCAGTTTTCGAGCCATGGCGATCTGCTTGTTCTTGTGGTGATGTTGACGGGTGCCTTGGGTGCTGAGGCAGTGGAGCAGTACAATAAATAATACTGTTTCTCAGTGGTCTGGCAGACCTTTTGTGAGTTATCACTTTGTCTTGCACAGACCAGCTGCTGAAAGGTAATAAAGGCAATTTGAAAGTTGCTTTCAAAACATTGTATGTATTACAATTTGCAACCAAGTACCAATGACATTGTTCGCTAAGAACACCTTTCCTGGACCCCAGCCATTAGCGGCCATATTTGTAAAGCTCCTCATTTTATAGCTCTTTCTATTTTTATCAAGTTCAGCATCTGCTTGTAGGATTCTCCTAGATGATAATGAATCAGGAGTATGTGAACTGACGTAAATAAGACCTCTTTCTTTGTCATGGAACTCATAAGTTTTAACAGAACTCTAGAAACTCTTCTTTGGTGTTTTTTTTTAAAATGACTTCTACTTCCTCTAGTGCATTCAGCCCACTTCCACTTAGTCCACAGGGTCTTCTGCTGGCCAAGTGGATCAGCTCATTTGTGGTGTCTGGGATTTTGCATCTTTGTATTAACATGTGCATGTTCAACCTTATTTAACGGTTAGTCAAAAGTCAAAGACGCTTCAGGGCCTTGGCAGCTTAGCTTTTCAGGGGTGATTATTTAATACCTCTGAAAACAAACAAACACACACACACACACACACACACACACACACACAAGTTTTGCAGTGGTAGCTTTCTCTGTTTTGTGTTATGTGCAGTTTCTGTTTTTCTGACAACCTTTATTTTCCCTTTTAGAAGTCGAACTGATCCAGTGAGTGGAACTTCAAAAGCAGTATGTAAAAACACAATCTCACACTTTTTTCCTCTACACATTCTTCTTAATTTAAAACAATAACAAAGCAATAAACTACTTTTCTAAATATTAATTCACATTAATTTCCTACAGAAATCCTCTTATATTGTAAATTCAATGTATTTTGTTTCAGTATAGTAAAATCAGCAACACAGATCGTTTTGATGTGAATATTGACACTTGTGCCAAGTGACACACTGTATTGCATATTGAATGCTAGATTATTTCCTGTATGACTTTGTGTTGTACAGATAATGTATGATCATTTACAGATCATGTAAGTTTAAGGTTTGCACTACTGAACGTGATGCCTTGTTCTACATCTGTGTGTCTCTAGTTAATAGCTGTATGTTTGTATAGGTTGTTGTGTGCTTTTTGTTTTCTTGAAATAAAAACATTTGGAGTGTATCTTTTTTGCCACTATCACAGTGTATCACATAGCTTTTGCTCTTAGCACTTCCCTTAGTGGTTTTTGAAAACATCATAAAAACCACGTTATTGCTAAATTTATCATTTTTCTATTAACAGCTGGTTCAGGTGCCTGTGAAAACATCGAGGACATTTAAGACGAGTCCCCTTTGTCTTTCTGAGTCCTGTAAATTGGAATGAATAAATTACTTCCATGAGAATATCTTCCAGAGCAAGAACTTCTGTCACTGTGTTTGCTTCCATTTTTCTGGAAGCAAATACATAGTTTCAGATGTAGTTACTATAACCAACATACACAACATGCTTTTCCCACCCATTTGTGAAACAACAAATCCAGTTGAGAATAATTCCCCTTATCTCTCCCCTGTTTGTTCCCACCGGCCCAATCCCTTCATTTTATTTTATCACTAGATAGCTTTTTGAGCTGAGTACTTATAGCAAGTCCTTCTGTTATACACCGATGCTTATATACAGTTGAGTGAGTAGAATGCTTTTTTCTTTCATTCCAGGTCACTTATTTTCAGTTTGTAATAACTTACTTGCTCTATATCTTCACTTTCTGCTTGGAATGATTTTCTGTTAAAATACTGCCAAGTAAGGTCTTAGTGGTGTTTAGAAGGATAACGTGGTGGGTCTTTCTTGGTTATTAAGGGTGGCTTATTTACTCACTCCTTGAATGGAACAAGTAGGGTCCTAGTGCTAAATCACTGGATAGCCTTTGTGACCAGTGAAATTGTGACATTGTCATCAAGAAGTGAAAATGGTGTGCTCTTCATTGTGGCCTTTAGAATTAGTCATACATGTTTCTCAAGGCTGATTTCAGTAGCTCAGTTAACCCACTAGTTAATGTAATGCAATTGTGTAAATGACCCTTTGATCTAATTTTTATCTTATGAGCAATCCTAGTGTGTGTATAAACACAGACTGCGTGTTCACAAATAAAGTTTAACATTAATTTAGAATTGTGTGTTCCCTGGCATGTCTGTTGTGCGTTTTGAGTAGCTGTTTTAGAATTACCATCTCTTCTCTTTAAAACTGCACCTTTAAAGCAGGTTTGCAAACCAGTTCATAAAGACATTGATTTGCCTGCCTGCCCGCAGGTCTGCATTAGTAATTTATACTTGGGGAGAAAAGAGCTGTTGCATTATCTAGAGGCAACTCTAACTTGGTGGTTTCAAGCCTGTTTTAAAGCTAGGATACACCCAGGGCTTTTTTTCAGCAGGAACGCGGTGGAACAGAGTTCTGGAACCTCTTGAAAATGGTCACATGGCTGGTGGCCCCGCCTCCTGAGCTCCAGACAGAGGGGTGTTTCGATTGCGCTGAGCGGTGCGGAGGGCCATCTCAACTCCCCTCTGTCTGGAGATCAGGGGGCAGGGCCATCAGCCATGTGACCATTTTCTCCGAGGGCCACCCACTGAGTTCCACCACCTCTTTTCCCAGAAAAAAAGCCCTGGCTACACTACTTAGCTCGAAGTTGTTCATTGAGCATGGCATACTACAAAATAAAATACATTATGCTGACTTTCTTGGATTCCACACCAGCTGAGAAATTGAAGAAAATTCTTTCTCTTTCCAGTTAGGCAAACAAAGCTTCTCTTTGCTATAGGAAATTTAGTTGTGGGTGGCAGGAGAAGGAAGGAGAGGGAACAAAAGGTGTTTATATCACATGCTAACATTTAAGACTTGGGAAAGCCTGGGACCTAGTTGTGTTAGTGCTAAATGAAAAAAATGTGAGAGTCCTGCAGACAGTCCTCAGGCCATATTGTTAAAGAAAATCCTCAGATTCTAAAATGTGACCATTTTAACATCAATTCTCTTGGAAGAGCATTTTTGTGGTTGGGGACAAAGCTTCGTCTCTGGGGTACCCAGTGAGCGTTATCTTCTTGTGAGGATTCCTGGATCCTATAGAGGCAACTATGTATGGGTGGTCAGGCCTTCACTAGACTGCTTGTGGGAGGAGACACCCTAGCAGTACGGGTAAACCGGATGCCTGTCTGTGCCTAGATCTCCTCCTTTAAGGTTCACTGTGAATTGCAGAGAACTAGTCTTGCATTGCTCTTTGCTGTGAAGCAGGTAAATGTTTGTGTGCTCCCAAGCTCAGCACACAATGACTCTTTCCCTCTCCTACCTTGAGAGTGGTTGAGGGACAGTTTTCTCTGTAGAGACAAGGACCAACGTTGGCTGACTACTAAGCTAAGCCAGCTCTTTAGGCCCCTCTGGTCTTGGTTGGACTTGACTGCCTCCTGCTTTTCTCCTATAGAACTGAAGAACTGAAATGGGAAAATTAACTTCACAGGACAGGGTCCTTGGACAGTTGCTGTTCCCGGTGTGTGTTCTTTCCCTGGCTACTTTCGCCAGGCCAGTTTCTCTGGGTAACAAGGAAAGAACTTCCAATACAAAGTCCCTGTATCTCACCCACAGGCAGATTAAATGTGGACTGGTTGGGTGTTACTTTTTCTGTAGACAGTATTGCAGAGACAGGGATTGTTTGCCTCTGGTCTGTCCATTCAGAAGGATGGATGGCGCACTAATGTAAGCATCTCACCCGCAGTCAAGTCTCTTGAACCGATCCTGAGGGGGAAACACCAAGTGCTTAATAATGAAGGCAGCTAGAAATGTGCAGTTAATGCCTTCTAGCCTTTGATGGAAGTGTGGATGAAGGTTGTGAATTGGGGATATGCTGAGGCATAGGTGGGATGTTTGCATGGGTGGTGGTGTCCAAATCATGGCCTGGCAGGACTCTTGGAAGCAAAAGATGGAGAGGCGCCTAGAGCAGAAGGCTGCCAGGAGGCAGCACCTACTTCTGGTGTTTCAGGAGCCAGGAAGCAAACGTCAAGCTCTCTACCTGTTTTTTTAAAGGAAGTGTGACTTTTGCTTGTAATCTTAGCAGGAGACAAAGGGACCACTGAGCCCATCTTAACTCGAAGCGGGACCAGATGAGTTATCCTTCTTGCCACATATAAAAAGAAACATCCTTTGACTTTGCAAAGATTACTATCTCCTTTTGAAAAGTCTGTTTTAAAAAGCTGTTTACTGGTTTCAATTAACATGCTTTTTTCAAACTACTACCTGGCTCTTGACAAAAGCGACAGTAAAGTATCTCTGTATGGATAAGGAAGATTTAAGAAGCTGCAGAGCTGCTGGTCTTTCAGATTTGGTTTGGGAATGTATTGGGTGTATTCTGACGTGCTTTCTTCTTAAATGCTTTCATGTGACTCAGTAAGGAGGATCACCTGCATAGGATTGTGTGAAGAACACTCCCATTAAAACAAAGTCTTTAGTGCCGGGATGGGTAGCCCCTGGCACATGTTCCAAACAGTGACACACACCCATCCATCTTGCTCAGCACAAAGGGCAGATCCTCTGTTGGACCGAACCAAGTCCTTGAGCCACTGGCAGCACAACTGGAGCTCAGCTTGCTCCCCAGGAGGCTTGCCAGATAGGACCCTTACCTCCTCCCCGGCCCCCATTGGCCTCGGGATTCTTGTGCTCTGTATCATTGCTTCTGATAGATTTCATGTGATAATTCCCTGTAGGTACAGATGGTGATCTTAAAACCTAGTTCGAGAGTTGCTTCTTGAGTCTGGCTTCTCAAAGTACGGCTTTCTTCATGTGGAGGCAGTCTTTTGAGCTGCTGAAGGCCAGTGCTGGTACTCCAACCCCATTCTACCCTGTGCAGAAAGCGCAATCGTGAGGTCAACATGGCTGCTTTTCTTTTGTTAGTGGGTTTGCTTCTGAGGCAGTGGGTAAAATCTTATTCTCTGTGTTACCAGAAGCTCTGATCTGCCTTATGATGATCTTCTATCATGGCTGATTCCAGAGTCATGCCTGATGGCAGTGGAAGGCAGTTAACCTGCACAGTCCAAGATGGCTATCAGGGCATTGCCAGAAGAATCCTAGAGAGCCCCGTTTTTTTGCTGCTCAGTGTTTCTAGACCTGTCACAAGACTGCAATGCCTCTGGTTACTTGCTATGACAGGCACACACTGCTGAACTAGATTAAACTTGCTGTTTAGCCCTAGGCTGAAAACTACCCCCTCCGAACTAAAAACATTTTCTGCTGGCCTCCAGGAATTAAAAAAGTGTTGCCCTAGTTTAGGCATGAGCAAGTCTTGAAGGTCTTACGTCCCACCATAGCCATTTGTATCTTGAGTTCACTGCTCAGCTCCCTTGAAGATGTCAATTTGAAGAACTGTATATGTTTATTTTCAACACTTAATATTCAAATTTTCTTGTACTTCTAGTCATGGAATGCTTAATCGGTACCCATTACCATCAGCATCCTTGCATTTCTTTTCAAGAGCAATGTTTACCATTTTCCAAAGCATACAATTTTCTGTATTTTCACAAATTTTCTAAATTAAAATGTTTGCTTATGGAAAAATGCTTTCACTTCCCTATATTTTGTGTAAATACTTTAAGAACTCAGAGTGTCATACACAAGAATACACGTTTTTTTAGTTAAATAAGCAATTTCTTTTCTTGTGAGTATAAAAGACAGCTGGTCATGTTGGCCACTGAGAATAAAATCACAATGGGGTTGACTCCTTTGAGTGAGTTTAGTTTTTAGTTTTTCCTACATAGAACTAAATATTACGTATGTCTCTCACTGCACTGTACCAGCAGCAATACTTTGAAAAATGCCTCTCTGTCGGACATAAGCCCCGGCTAGATTTTAAAGCCACAGTAGAGGCTGAATATGTTGCTATATCTTGATTGTGGAACTTGAATGTGTGTTTAATTTTTTATGAACAGATTGATGACTCTTCTGCATCTATTTCTCTGGCCCAGCTTACAAAGGTATATATATACATATATTCTTGTCAAATATAGCCAAATGAATCGTTGCTTGCTTGGCATTTTTAAATGTTTCGATGCTGTGATCAATATCTGGTTAACTTTTGTCATTGGTGCAGTACATTTTTTTAGTGCAAAAATACTGAACCTAAACATTGCAAATGTGTGTATATTTTGCTAACTATCCTGTAAAGAGTAGTTCCCAGTATGGGAAGATAGAAGGGGAGTCCCTTATCAGCCTCAACATAATGTTGCAGTTGTGTTCATCCTCAAGACACGAAGAAGCACTTCTGAAGCTGTGTTACCATTTTTCATACGTTCCGTTAATTTTGCTGAGGAAAGATAACACAATTTTAAAGAAGAATTGTAATATTTTGGCTATTTATGGACTCCTAGGATTTCTTTCTGTGCAGCAGCCAAAACAGAAGTATTTCCATATCACATGGACTGTTGACATGGTGGTTTGTGGATTCCGCATTCAAAGCCAGTGATAGAGCAATAATTTGCATATAGTAATTTGATGAGTTGTGCCCTTGTAGCATATACAGAGGGCAGCAGCTATGCAACTAATTTGTTTGAACACAGACTGTGTAAATGTATCTAATTGTTTATAGGAATATACCAATGTGTGTGTGTGTGTGGCATATTGGCACATGTGAACTTCTGAAACTTTTGTATATGCCATGTTTTGCTATGAAACTGCTTACATTTCTGCTCAATAATGTGTAACTGTCTGGGAAAGCACTAGTGATAACATTCATCATCCGCCTAAAACAGCTGCTTGTTAAGATTCACATCAGTAGTAACAGTCCTGCCCAATACTTATTTGTATGTGAATAAAGACTGGAGTTGTTTTGGTTTGGGGGGGGATTTCCCCAGAGAACCCTGATTTTTCTAGCTAAGTGAGAAATTAGATGCACAAATATGAAATTTGACAAATTATTTTACCTAAAGTTTTGTTTCCATTAGTGCTGTCCTTAAATTTGTCCTTGGTTCTGTAAGCTCATGTCAATTTTATTTTTCTGAGATGTGAAAAAATGTCAGAGAGGTATACAGTTTTAAGATTTAGAGAGAATCTAAGTATTTCTGACACATGGAGACCTTGTCATATAAAACAGTTCAAAACTGTTACTTACTTTAACCTCTTCAGTGCAGGATATCTTTGCACGGAGGCAATGTTTTTAACAGTTTTCTGTTTTATTCCAATTGTGTATTTAAATGCCATATTTGAATTTTGGTCTATTCCTACTAATGTTTTGTGCTATTGGATGTGTTCTGTAAAACTGTTTGGGTTCAAACTGTTTGGGTTCAAACAAATTAGCGAAGTATTTGTAAATTAGTCTTCTGTAAATGTGAATGGTTTTCATAGTTGTCAATCTGGATTGTTAAGAAAAGTGATGTATTTCAATTAACTGTTTAATAAAATGTTGAAACTAGCTGGTTGCTTTTGTGGGTGAATGTATAAGTATATGTGTGGTTGATGTGAATGTTAGGTGCTTGAATCTCTGAGTAATTAGTAGCCAGTGTCCTTTAGACCCTGCTTGTATCTCTGCTAGCTGCTCAACACGTACCAGTTTTCTGGAACCGACCGCTCCACACGGGAAGATCACACTTGCGTCTCAAAGGGCCAGTCATCCTGAAAGTTCTCCTGCCCGGACATTTTATGCCACATCAAACCATGAATTGGGTGTAACACTTTAGCTGATTCTCTATGCTTTCTTTAGAAAAGCATCTGAAAGGCAAGCCAGAATGCATTTCCCAAGTTCTTTTAAAGTGGCTGAGTTTCTCAAGCTTCACTTTTCAGGATGACACTGTCCTTTTTAATATTTTGAAGCATGAGGAATACGTCTCACCGTCTTTTAAACAGCCGCAATAGTGAACAGCGTCACTTATGTGCAGAATATGGAGTTTAACTTCTATGGCTTTGTAACCTAAAGGTACTGCAGAAGGCATCATTTAAAACATGTTACTCCAGACCACTAAATTCCTCATAGGAAGCTGGAGCTGTTACACAAGCCTTTCCATAAGGTCAAACATAATAGCCTATGGGTTAGCGTGCCCCAGCAGAGGAGGGGTGTTTTTTTTTTTCCTTTTGCAGCATAGGCACACAAACATCATGTAATGGCATAAGGACTCCCTGGAACATCTTCAGGACAAGAGCTGATTTGAGGCAACGTCAGTTAGCTTTGTGCTGCTCTTTACAGGATTGGATGAGTGGTGTTTGTCTTTGATTGGGTGGACTTAAATGTGTTTCTAATGTGTGTGTCAAATGATTGCCTACTGAACAGACTGCCAATCTGGCTGAAGCCAATGCTTCCGAAGAAGATAAAATTAAAGCTATGATGTCACAGTCTGGCCACGAATATGATCCAATCAAGTGAGTGTTCGTCATTCTGCACACAAAAACATAAGGCTTATTTTGTAACAATTTACAGATGTATTTTCATGTTTTTTTCTCAATAAAAAACCCAAAACAAGCTATAAAGACATGCACTCTTCTCTTGCACCTTTTTAGTTACATGAAGAAACCCCTGGGTCCGCCCCCACCGACGTACACTTGCTTCCGTTGTGGGAAACCCGGCCATTACATAAAGAACTGCCCAACCAACGGGGTAAGAGGCTGGATTGGGGCTCTGGCATGGTGTGGCTTGTGTGTCGGCGGTCTGCGCCTCTTGACTTCTAGTAGTCTTCCTGAAGGACGGCTGCTAAAAAGACGGCCAGAGTTACATTACTTAGCTTGCTGTGTTCTTCAGGTGGGGAGGGGACTCAGTCCTGCTGGGATGGAGACTGTTTGTTCGTGAGCATCCAGATATGGTTGGTCTCTCCTGTCAGAGGAGCACAGGGTAGTCAACCCACTGGGCAGTGTCCACAGTTCATTTCAGGCAATGGGAGAAGGTGGCTGTGAGGGATACTCCTTGTTGAGCATTAATGGGAGAAGGCCCTTCTGCCTACGAGGATTAGTGGTGCACTTCAAGAGGAGGGCTTCAATGGCCGCTTGCCTCATTGTCAGTCTCGGCAGGGCATTCCAAGGGCAGTAGAGCCCCACTGTGTTTTCTTTTTACCCCGGCAACTAGAGGTGACTGACTTGAATGGCCTTTTAAAAACAAAGCTACAAAGCTTGTCAGGTGCATGAAGACTGTTGTGTGTTCAAATCAGGCCCCAAACTATAGTCTTTGAACTTGTAAGGGGGATTGGGTGTTGCTTGGAGAAGTTGTGGAAATGTCAGTTAGCCAGAACATTAGGAAGACCTGAGAGATTTCTGTTTTTTGCTTCAATAGGACAAGAATTTTGAGTCTATTCCCAGGATAAAAAAGAGCACAGGAATTCCTCGAAGCTTTATGATGGAGGTGCAAGACCCAACCACCAAGGGCGCCATGCTTACCAACACAGGGAAATACGCCATCCCAACTATCGATGCGTAAGTGCCCATCTCTTTACAGCGGCTGTAATGCTGCCTGGGAAAGAGTGAGGTTGTCTGGAGTGTTAGTTTAGAGTGTGCTGAAAAGGAAAACCTCTCCTAGAACTCGGGGGGCATCCAGTGAAATTGATAGGTATCAGGTATACCACAGGCAAAGGGGGCGCTTTGCCTAACGAATGATAGTTTGAGTATTTCATTGCCTGCAGACACACTGATGGTGACGAGCACTGATGGTTTTAAAAAGCAGTCAGACGGATTCATGGAGGATGGCTGCTTGAGCCACGATGGATGAAAGGAGCTTCCATAACCAGAGCCAGTTAGCCTCTGAGCTCCACTGCCAGATGGCAATATGAGGAAGAGACAGTGCCCTGTTTGTTGGCCCTCCAGGCAACTGTTTGTTTGAAACGGGATGCTGGACTAGATGAACTTCTGGTCTGACCTAATAGGGCTTTTCTAATCTTCTAATGATTGCACCTTTTCGGCCTGATTGTCTTTTAAAATTTAGCCACCCCCTGCCCCACACACATTTTGCTTTACTGGACAGTAATGGTATCCATCTGAATCTGTTTCCATTGCTTAATGAAATCATTAATAGCGCCCCCGTCTGATTAGAAACAGCAAGGACTCTTATCTTACTATATAATTGAGTGAGCGTTTCAGACAACTCACATACCCTGCTGCACCACCAGAGGGCGCTGCCATGGAGGGAAGCCTAGGCCAGGAGAAGGCAGCAATGCCTGCCTCCTGCCTTCACCCGGCTGGTATTAGGAGTGAGGCAGGTGGCAATGCCCACCCCCTGCCTTCACCCAGCTGGTATTAGGAGCGGAGCAGGTGGCAATGCCCACCCCCTGCCTTCACCCAGCTGGTATTAGGAGCGGAGCAGGTGGCAGTGCCTGCCTCCTGCCTTAACCCAGCTGATATTAGGAGCAGAGCAGGTGGAATTTCCTCTCCCACCTTTACACAGCTGTTATTAGGAGTAGAGAAGGTGGCATGCCACCTCCAACCTTAACCCATCTGCTATTAGGCACTTGGAAATGCCCACCCCCCGTTCATCTATCTGGGATCAGAAGCAGAGCAGGTAGCTTTGCCCATCCACTGCCTTAACCCTGCAGGTATTAGGAGCAGAGCAGGTGGCAATGCCCACCCCCCTTCAGCCAGCAGGGATCAGTAGCAGAGCAGGTGACAATGCCTGCACCCCACCTTAACCCAGCTGGTATTAGGAGCGGAGAAGGTGGCAAAGCCCACCCCCACCTTAACCCAGCAGGTATAAGGAGCGGACAAGGTGGCAATGCCCACCCCCTTCTTTAAACCAGGTGGTAATAGGAGCAGAAAAGGTGGCAATGCCTGCCCCATGCCTTAACCCAGCTGGTATTAGCAGCGGAGCTAGTGGCATTGCCCTCTCCCCTCCTTAACCGCAGCTGATATTAGAAGCTGAGCAGGTGGTAATGCCCACCCTCTGGTTAAACCCACCTGGTATTAGGAGCAGAGTAGGTGGCAATGCCCGCCTGCCCCCCCCCCTTCAGCCACCTGGAATCCGAAGTGGAGCAGGTGGCAATGTCCATGCCGCCGTCCCACCTTAACCCAGCTGGTATAAGAATCAGAGCAGGTGGCATTGCCCTATCCCCGCCTTAACTGCGGCTGGTATTTGGAGTGGAGAAGGTGGCAATGTCCACCCCCTGGCTTAACCAACCTAGTATTAGGAGCAGAGCAGGTGGAAATTCCCATCCCCCCCTGCAGCCACCTGGAATCCAGTGCCCACCTCACGCCTTCACCTGGCGGGGATCAGGCACAGAGCAGGAGGCAATGACCTTCCTCCCTTCACCCAGCCAGGATAAGGAACAGAGCAGGTGGCAATGCCCGCCCTCTTCAACCTTTCGGAATAAGCCACTGAGCAGGCGGCAATGTCCACCCTGTCTTCACCCTGCCGGAGTCAGGAGCCAAGCATGCAGCAATACCTGCCCCCCCCCTTCAACCTGCCGGAATCAGGAGCAGAGAAGGAGGCAATGCCCGCACCCCCTTTACCCAGCTGGGATCAGGACCAGAGCAGGCAGTAAAGCCCACCGCCCACTTTCACCTGTCAGGATCAGGCGCAGAGCAGGAGGCAATGCCTGTTCCTCCCTTCACCCAGCCGTAGCCAGGCACAGAACAGGAGGCAATGCCCACCCCTTTACCCGGCATGTGTCCGGCATGGAGCAGGTAGCTAAGCCCCCCACCCCTTCACACAGCCAAGATCAGGCATGGAGTAGATGGCAACGCCCACCCCCTCCTTCACCAGCTGGAATCAGTGACGGAGGAGGAGCGAATGCCTGCCTGCCTGCCCTCCCCTTTCTAGAGCCCGTTGTATTTTCCCCCCACAACAGGCTTTATTGCTAGTTCAAAACGAAACTTACTTTGTTTCGGGCCAGCTTGCTGGAGTAACAATTTCAAGCTTCTGTCTTGTGTTAAACACGTGTAACATTTTTTTTTTAAACAAAGCAAATTTTAGTAACTTTCCTTTCTTTCAGAGAGGCTTATGCTATAGGCAAGAAAGAGAAGCCCCCTTTCCTGCCTGAAGACCCCTCTTCTTCATCAGAAGAGGAGGACCCGATTCCTGATGAGCTGCTGTGTTTGATCTGCAAAGATATAATGACTGATGCCGTGGTCATCCCCTGTTGTGGAAACAGCTACTGTGACGAATGTGAGTCCTGAGCTTGGGCACATGGCCGCCACGTGTGTGCCTGGGAGGCGGTGGAGCTGAATGGGCCTCAGGGCTCTGTTTCGTTCTGCAAGTGAAAGATGGGAGCAGGCCAGTGCTGAATCGTGGCTCTGGTAGAGGCCCTCTGCCTCACTTGGCCCCTGGCTGCACGGAATAGCTGCTGCCCTAGTCCCTCTTAGCAGTCTGTCCTCTGTGAAAGAGGAGTTTCCCAGAAGCCCTTGGGTGATGCAGGGATCTCTTTCACACACGTTCTGATGGGGAGTGGACTGGAGGCGGCAGCGCATGAGTCTCCCATGCACCTTGTTGTCTCTCTGGCTTCTTTGAGAGCCAAAGAGTGACACTGTTGTCCATCCCATTTACTGATGAAGGGGTGCCTAGCATCCAAAGAGCTGCATGCATAGCTCACAACCTAAATGCCAGCACCAAATGTGGGTGGAGGACGGTTTTTTGATTGGGCCGTGAAACTTTGCTGCATCACTGTAATCTGCCTGGCACTTTTGCTTGGTCTGTCCCACCGAAGTTCAGCTCGTCACACTGTACAGTCGTCTTTTGACAGTGGTTTCTACTCGGGTCCAGTGAGTCTTATGTAAGACTTTTTGGACAGGTTTCAGAATGTCTTTCTCCTGTAGTAAAGTCTCGAAAGCTTATGCTACAATAAAGTTGGTTATGCATCTGACAGAGAGAGCTGTGGCTCTCAAAAGCTTATGCTACAATAAAGTTGGTTATGCATCTGACAGAGAGAGCTGTGGCTCTCAAAAGCTTATGCTACAATAAAGTTGGTTAGTCTTAAAGGTGCTACTGGATTCTTTACTATTTTGCAACTACAGGCTAACAGGCTAGCTCCTTTAGACCTTTCTTCTGTGTCTCTCTAGAGGAACCCCTGACTGACTACTAAGGAGTGAGATCAAGATGGGCAGCCATGTTAGTCTGTCTGTAGCAGTAGAAAAGAGCAAGAGTCCAGTAGCACCTCTAAAACTAACAGAATTTGTGGTAGGGTATGAGCTTTTCTGAGCCACAGCTCACTTCTTCAGGGTATTCTTCAGGGAGGTGCTACTGGACTCTTGCTCTTTTCTACCGCTAAGGAGTGGGTTTTACAGCGGCCCAAGAGACTCTCGTGGACAAGGAGGACATCTCTGCTAGGCCCTTTGGAGCTCAGCCTTGATCTGAGGACTGCTGTGATCGTCTTCTGCTGGCTGCATGAGTGGTTGGATGCAAGAGATCCCTTTGGCTAAGCCAGGAGTCCGCAGAGAAGGAGGTCTTCACTCAGGGAAAGGGGATCTTTGGCTCCAAGCACATGCAGGGTGGCAGAAGGTGATGGCTGTGGACCCAAGGGTTAGGGACTTGCAGGATTGCTCAGACTGCTGTTGATAGTCTTAGGAGCTGTGCTGTTGCAATGTGCACTGTGTGGTTGAAAGTTCAAGCAGAATTTCCACATGACCTACTTAAATTATCCACAGGTATCAGGACGTCACTGCTGGAATCAGAGGAACACACCTGCCCAACTTGTCATCAGACGGATGTTTCTCCCGATGCTTTAATTGCCAACAAATTTTTACGCCAGGTAACTTCAGATCGCGCTCTCAGCTCCCACACATCCGTGAGTGAGTGTCACCCCCTGCATTGTTGTCTGGAACTGCTTTGCTGGACAGTGTAGGAGAGGCGGCACCCTTCAAAAACTATTGAGTCAGAATGCCGCCGCCCCCCCCCCCCCCCCGCCACCAAGGGCCTGCAGAGGGTCCCACTTCAGAAAGTCCAGCTGAGTATTCCAGGCCTCGATGACCTCATCGTTCTCTCCCACCAGCTGGTCACTTGTCTCATACCCCAGTTATTTATCTGTTTATTTGTTTCATTTCTACCCCGCATTTGTCCCCAGTGGGGACTCAAAGCAGTTTAGATTCTCCTCTCCATTTTCTCCTCACAATCTATGAGGTGTGTAAGTCTGAGAGGGTGTCACTAGCCCAACGTCACCCAGTGAGCTTCCATTACAGAGGAGGAATTCGAACTCGGGTCTCCCAGATCCTAGTCTGACACTTTCACCACTACACCACACCAGCTCCCATAATCTTTTAGAGGCATCAGTTAAGTCCCATAAGTTAACATAAACACATTTTGTTTCCCAGAGTGTGGGTGTGTTTGGTGCTGGTCAGATCAGCGTTGGTTGGCTGATCTGTCCTTTCATTGGTAGGCTGTCAATAACTTCAAGAACGAAACTGGCTACACAAAGCGGCTCCGTAAGCAAGCCCAGCCCCCTCGGCAGGCAGCTCCTCGGAACGTGCCTTCCATGCTGAGGGCAGCTGTATCGAGGCAGCAAGACCCCCTGATGGCTCCACCCCCTTCTGCTCCGGTTCATTCAGCCGCCTCCCTCACTTTGCCGCTGGCGTCAACAGCAACAGCGTTGCCAGTCAACCCGTCTGCCTCTGCACCCGCTGGTGAGGTCCCAGCACCCATAGCCATGGCTATTCACTCGGACAAGCCTGAAGGACCTTTCCGGTAAGCCAGTTTACGCAGTACATAAAAAGCCTGTAGCTGTCTGTGCTGGTCAGTGAGGGAAATACTCTCCAAAGAGCAGTACAAACTAGCAAGAACATCACAAAGTAGTGAGAAAGGGTATATTTATTATTTTATTTTAAACATTTTAGCAGCCACCTTTGTACCCTATGGCACTCAAGGCAGCTTACAACAGATATCAAAATACATTAAAATACTTCCATTTAAAAAGTGTTCAGAGCCTGGATAATAGAAAAGAGTCCAGTAGCACCTGGATACAACGCTCTGAGAGGCTGCTTGCCCGAGGCCATCAGGAACTTGATAAGTATTTTGATAGCCCTTTATCCTAGCAAGTCTGATAAGTTTTTGGTTCCACAAAGACACAAGAAAGCAACTGTCTTCTTCTTTCTGGATCTTTAACTTGTGCTGTCAGGTTGAATGTCCTGTTTTAGTATTGCCTTTACAGCGTTGGTTAGGATACAGGCTTTTACTATGGTCAGTCCAGTCCTCTGGAACAGCTTGGCAGGGTGGGATATGCAAGATGCCTTCATTTGTGGCATTCACGTGTGTACGACCAACCTTCAGAGGGCATAGGGTGGAGGAGACTTGTCTTGGCAGTAGTATGTGCAAAAAGGGTCTAGGGGTCTTAGTAGACCACACACTGAACATGAGTCAGCAGTGTGATGTGGCAGCTAAAAAGGCAAATGCGGTTTGGGGCTGTATCAACAGAAGCAGAGTGTCCAGATCATGAGAAGTAATGGTATCACTCTACTCTGTTCTGGTTAGGCCGCACCTAGAGTACCTTGTTCAGTTTTGGGCACCACAAATTAAAAGGATACAGACAGGCTGCAGCGTGTCCAGAGGAGGGCAATGAAGATGATGAGGGCTCTGGAGACCAAGTCCTCTGAGGAAAGGTTGAAGGAGCTCAGTATGTTTATCCTGGAGAGGAGACAACTGAGAGGTGATAGGATAGCCCTCTTCAAGTACTTGAAGGGCTGCAATATAGAGGATGGCGCGGAGTTGTTTTCCACTGCCCCAGAAGCTCAAACCAGAACCAACGGCTTGAAATTAAATCAAAAGAGTTTTTGGCTAAACATTAGGAAGAATTTCCTGAGAGTTCGAGCTGTCCCTCAGTGGAACAGGCTTCCTCGGGAGGTGGTGGGCTCTCCTTCTTTGGAGGTTTTTAAGCAGAAGTTAGATGACCATGTGACAGCAATGCTGATTCTGGGAGCCTGGGCAGATCGCAAGGGAGAGGGCAGAAGGGGTTGCATCAGTGCTTGGTTTTCGTGTCCCTTCTTATATGCTCAGGGTGGTGCTGATCGCCACCATGGGGTCGGGTGGCAGTTTTGCACGGGTTGTTTTGGCTAGGGATCCCGGAGGTGTTTCACCATCTTCTGGGCATGGAGCAGGGGTCACTGGGACAGTTGGGGGGGGGGATTTGTGAATTTCCTGCGTTGTACAGGGGGTTGATGACCCTAGAGATCCCTTCCAACCCTATGATTTGCCAGAGGGAACCTGTTTTGGCAAATTCATCTGCAATCTTAACCCACGTGGTGTTTTTATCTTGCCAGTGGACTGTAATGCTTTTCTGCAACTTCTTGTTTTTGTGAATCCCCTTGAGTCTAAGGAAATGGGATATAAATATTTAAGTAAGTTAGCTGCAAGAAAAATGTTTGCCTTAGATAATTGCATAATTCATATGGTCCTTCAAACCAACAAGTTGCAGAGTTGCCTGAGGCTTCTTTCTATCTATTTGCTGCATATCTGTGATTGCCACCTGTGGTTGCCCCTTACCTTCCAACCTGAGACACATCCTTCAAACCAAGTTTTCCCATTTGGGCTTGGAGAGCAAGTGCTGACTGATACCAAAAACTGTAGCTATCGATAAGCAAGGCACAAGGAGGAGAATCAGGGCAGGGGGGGGGGGGGAATCAGGTTTGTGCACTGGGCTGTCACCCACTGTTTAAAGGATTGTCTAAGTTTAGCGGAAAGATGGAGAGTTAAAGCCTTTCAGGGCTTTTAAGGTTTTGTAAGATGCACATTTCCAGACGTGCGTGCATAAAGACGGAACTGGGCCTGTCTTCCGACGCTCCTGGCGGAAGGTCCTGAAGCAACTGGGACATCAGCACAGGCTCCACCCCAGGGCAGTTTCCTCCATGAGGTGCGGGGCAGGGCAGCCCTCTGGAGTCCCACAGCTCCGGTGGTGAGTCCGTGCCAGGGAGGGGGGGCTTCGGATGAACTGGGGGCGCAGCGGTGTCTGTGCCGCAGCATCATGCAGTTCTCTCGTCTGTTTAACCTCAGAGCTGACCTTTTCAGCTGCTCAGTACAAGGAAGGTTCTTGGTCATTTTAGCTATTTCTGCCCCCTTTCCTGCTTCTGTTGAGGGAAGATATTTTGTGTTTATATGGATTTTGAGCTAGATTGGCCAAAGCTGTGTGTGGAATTGTAGACCCTGGCCTTACATTCGGGGGCTGGGGGACTGCTGTGCTTTTACGTTCTGTCCCTAGTGATTCCTGACCTTGAGTTTGCCTTTCTCGCACTAGTGAGGGCGATGGTGTTGGCCCAGCGGCTGCTCACGCGACGGCCTCGGAACACTCCAAGCCACCTTCCTCGTTATCTGTTAGTACTGTCATGGAGGAGAAGGTATGCTTCGTTTCATGTCCAGACTCATTTTGTCCCATTTACAACAGCAGGAGCCTCTCCATTCTCTTCCTTTTCTTCCTCAAGGGCTATCAGGTTCCTGTGCTTGGGCAGCCAGCCTTGCCAGGACAGCTGGGTCCTCACGGGCATTCAATCCCCACCATGGGTAAGTGGCTCCCACTCCGATTGTAGGGACTCCTGAATCGGTGTCCAGTTGCACACTTGATGTATTAACAGCACCTCTTCCTTCCCTCCCTCTCTCCCTCAGGTCAACCAATGAGGCCCAACCCTGTACGCTCTGCAGGCGGCCGGTCAGGCTGGGAGCCGTAAGTATGCCTTTGAAACACATCTCTGTCATTCTCTTAAGCAGTAAGTTTAGAGCGTGACAAGTCTGTCAAGAAGCTGTACACATAGGCACTGTGGGGTGGGGTCTGAAAAAAACAAAAGGAAGGACCAGATGCAGATGTTGAAGTCTCCCGTGTAGTAGCTAGAGCTCTTGTGGGAATACAGTTGGGAATCAAGCCAGCCATTCAAACGGTCACTGCAGCAGGTAGAAAGCTGTCGTCCAGCACAGGGACAAGGACTGGCCTGGAAAGAGGAGCCATCCTCAGTCCAAATGCCGGAAGAACCTTCCATAGGTGGGGATAGAGAGAGACCCAGACTTCAGCATTTGTAGCCAGGAGTGTGTTCTTAGGCACGGTCAGGTTTCAAAGCCGTCACTGAACTTGAAGTGGAGTGAAGACTTTGGCTGTGCCCATTTTGTCAGTGCAATCAGCAGCTTCATCAAAGAGTTTGCGGGAGGGGAGGGGATTAGTCGGTGCTTGTGAAGTCTTGCTGCCAGCAGAGTTCTGAAGTGTGCTGGGGGAGGGAGTGTGGGGTGTGGCCAGTGCAGCCGTGCGAGCCCCTATCGAAGGGCTGAGCTCAGGGGGAGCAGAAGAGCAGGTTAGACTGGAGAAGCCTGGCGGCCAAGGAGGGACGTTTGCAGCCTCAGGATGCCGCCACGTCCCTTTCCTCTCTTGCGATCCAGGAACAAGTGTAACACTCAGTGACAACGTGTTTTTGGGTTTCTTTAGAAGTTCAAACCGAGGACGCCCGCATAGTGACCGCACACAAAGGACTCAGGCCCCAACACTGCCAGCATCAACCCAAGTGTTTGTGCCCGTGCCGCCTCCTCCTCCCCCCCTGTATCCTCCTCCCCCCCACGCACTCCCTCTTCCACCGGGGGTGCCTCCGCCACAGTTTCCTCCTCAGTTTCCACCGGGTCAGCCTCCACCTGCTGGGTACACTGTCCCCCCTCCGGGATACCCCCCGGCTCCAGCAAACATATCAACACCTTGGGTACCAACACCAGTGCCAACGGCTCACTCAAATGCCATCCCAACGACACAACCACCTCCTCTATCTAGGGAGGAGTTTTACAGAGAACAACGGAGACTTAAAGAGGAGTAAGTATTTGGCTGTAAATGAAGTTCCGTTATATTTCATTCTTCTGTTTCAGTAGAATGTTGGACTGCCGTAAGAAAAAATGACATATAACGTGAGATTTCAAATGTTGATTTTCACTGCCAATCAAAATAACGCAGAAAATTGTGATTCTAACAAAATGCCATGAAACACCTGTAGGAACTCTGTGCTGGCCCTTTTTTTCCAGTAGCTTATTCGTTTCTTGTTTGCATGCAGTGCCCGTGTTCAGGCTAATGGGGTTTGCTTAATGCCTTTGTAACAATATCCAGCTACGCTATATCACATCACAGTCCCTTCATCTTTTTAACAGGGAGAAGAAGAAGTCAAAACTTGATGAGTTTACAAATGATTTTGCTAAGGAACTGATGGAATACAAAAAAATCCAGAAGGAGCGCAGGCGTTCTTATTCCCGGTAAATAAGTGTGTCTGTGTGTTTCTGGTCACTATATCCTTTAGCAGGGTGGAGGATTTTGCAGCTTCCTGTGTGGAATACCCTAGACTCCATCCCATGCCCCTTTTCTGGGGATGGGAAAAGTTGCAAGGCCTGAACATTGGGAGCACAATCCTTGTTGGAGTAGGTACTGGGCTTGATGGGTTCACAGCATAAGCTGGTTTTGTGCATTCCTAAGTGCTGTATAAAGCACGGGGCTAATGCAGAATACAAATCTGCAGAGCTCATGTTCGGTTGTGGGGCAAACTGCAGCTGAGCAGTAAAACCTTTTTTTGCCAGGGAGGGGTGCAGTCTTGGTCCATTTTCAAAGGTTTTACTGGCACTGTTCCCTTGTCTTGCAGTTGCCCGCAAGCTCATTGCCTGCACTTTCCCCGTAGTGGCTTGGAGAATCTCTTCTGTTTTGGGACTCCTAGAAGCCATTTGTGATCTGCCATTGGGGAAAGAGAGAGGGGCTGTTCTTGCCATATTAAATTAAAAGGGTGTGGAACTTCTTCTCAGCTTGCACAGCCTCATGGTGAGGATGCCCAAAGGGACTGTGCCTTGTTTCCTCTGGGCTGGGCCACAAGGGATTGTGAGTCAGGAACTGAATGCTTTGCCTTTGCCATCGCCATCCCTCTTAGTATAAAAGTGAAAGGACTACAGGTATATGTTTCTTGTATGTGTGTTTCTCCCCCTTTTATTTTTTAAGCTCCAAATCGCCGTATAGTGCATCCTCGTATTCGAGAAGTTCCTATACGTACTCCAAGTCGCGATCTGGCTCATCCCGCTCTAGGTCATACTCCCGGTCATTTAGCCGTTCCCATTCCCGCTCCTACTCACGGTCACCCCCATATCCACGGAGGGGCAGAGGGAAAAGCCGGAATTATCGTTCCAGATCACGATCCCATGGATATCATCGCTCAAGGTCCAGATCACCACCCTACCGAAGATACCATTCTCGATCAAGGTCTCCAGTTTATAGGGGCCAGTCCCCAAATAAGCGCCCTGTTTCTCAGGGAGAAGGGGAAAGGGAATACTTCAATCGATACCGAGAAGTCCCAGCCTATGATATGAAAGCATACTATGGCAGGTCTGTGGACATGAGAGGCGACCCGTTTGAAAAGGACCGATTCCGTGAGTGGGAGAACTACAGAGAATTGTGCGAGAAATATTACAAGGGCTTTCCAGCTGGGGCCCAGCCCAGACCTCTGTTGAATAGAGAGAACTTCTCCCCAGAGCGATTTGGCCCACCAGGACCTCGGCGAGAGAATTCTCCATATATTCGAGGTCGTAGAGATGAATACGCTGGGGGACCAGGCCATCGAAATCGTGGCATAGGCACTGGCTATTCTGAAAAGCTGCCAGTCAGAGAAGGCCACAGTATGAAAGAAATTGCAAAAGGGAAAGAGAAGGAAGCTGAAAATGCCCCAGGAGATGGGAAAGGAAATAAACATAAGAAGCACCGGAAGAGAAGGAAGGGAGAGGAAGGTGCAGGCTTTCTCCCCGGTGCTGACCTGTCGGAAGGCTCGCGGAAGTCCAGGGACCCTCCTGCAGGGGAAGACAGCAAACCTGACCCCCTCTTCATGCTCCCAAGCAGGGACGATGCGACTCCTGTCCGGGATGAGCCTATGGAAGCGGATTCAGTCGCCTTCAAGCCTTTGTCTGACAAGGAGAGGAAGGAAAAGCCAAAGGGAAAGACTGAGAAGGCCAAGCGCAAACCAGAGGGCATGGCCACCCCCAAGAAAGACGTGCCAGTGAGACTGATGAAAGCACCCCCAGAGAAACAGGAGACTGATCGTGAAAAGTCCCCACGCGCTGACCTTCCTCCCAGAAAAGTGAAGGAAGAGGTGCCCAAGGCTGAGACTAGCAAATCTTTATCCTCTCAGAAGGACGAGAAGCCGCCTGGCACACCACGGAAAGTTCACCTCCGAGCCACAAAAGAGCATTCAGAAACCAGATCCGCCAAGGAGGAGAAAGCTAAGAAAGAGCACCCCAAGGACATCAAACCAGAGAAGCAGCCACCAAGCAAGGAGGAGAAGTCCAAGAAACCCACAGACAGAAGCAAAGCTGCAGAAGCAAAGACAGAGAAGAGGAAAAGGAAAGGTGAGGAGAAAGCAGAGAAGGATCAAGAAGCTGCCCCACAAGTAAAACTTCCCAAACAAGACGTTGCAGAGCTGAAGCTGTCGCCCAAGGGCCAAACAGAGCCCGAGGGTGAAAAGGCAGCCAGGAGCCCGGAAAAAGAGAAGACAGTTTCGCCGGTTGTGCCAGCGAAGAAGATAAAGCTGAACCGAGAAACTGGCAAGAAGATTGTCAGTGCTGAAAATGTGCCCCCTCTTAAAGACCCTCCTGTTGAGAAGCCTGAGCCAGCCAGTAGCAAAGGAAAGCCAGAGAAAACGAAAGGAAAGCTGAGGAGGAAAATGGCAGCAGGGGATGGATCCACTTCCACGCTGGTTGATTACCCCAGGTACTGTTGGGTGAAGTGCTGAGGGGTTTTTTTCTGTTTGTCATGTTGAGCCCACCACTTCCTTGGGTATTGGGCTGGATCCCTGATCTTGTGGACCAGGTGTCTTGCCCTGACTGGAACTCCACTCCCACATAGTCTGGGTGGTGCTGGGAGGAGAATGGCACGGGGCGCATGGTTTGGCAACTGAGGGCTGGGATCCTGTGAACCGCAAGGCTGCTCATGGAAGCGGCTCACTCCCACCTGCCCTGGGGGAGCCCCTGGCACTGGAGACTTGGGGAATCTTCGTGGACTAAAGTGCCTTGAGGAGCTGACGAGAGTAGGGAGCAAGATCGTCCCTAGGGGAAGGCTGGAAAAAGAAAAAACGCCCGCGTAACCTTACTAATAAGTTCAGTATCTCCGATTACAATTCCTGTTTGTTAACAGTTCACTTCTATGTCACACAGTAAGATCACTGTAACGTGCTAGGAAATTCTTAAACCATTAAGAATTCCCATAACACTCCATTCACACAAGTGCTACAATATAGGTACCTTCAATTAATAATTGATAAAGTGCTAGTGCCAAAAGTGCTGTTATGATGATTATTCATCCTAAAGTGCAAGTGCATAAGCAGCACCATATAAACACAAATCCTTCAAATAGACGTGTGAGGTCCTGAGCACCAGGTGTCCAGTCCGTGAGAGAAAACCCAATTTTGGTAAGTTCGTAAGTTGCAGACCACTCCAGGGGACTATGATGATATCATTAAAGATCCCCTAGATCCTCTGACGGGTTGCGTAGATCCTGGTCAGTCCCATTTCATACCATCTTCCTTAAAGTGGAAGGCTGTCAGAAGGCCCGCCCCCGTCTCCCATGGCATTTTGGCCGTGAGGCTCCCCTCATCCACTAGCGTCAGTTTGGGGGATGGTCATGAGGGGCTGCTTCGGTAAGAGAAAGGTGGGGGAGATCAGCAAGCACCTTCGGCTCATGGTTGGCAGGATTCAGCCCACTGTGCCCCAGGTTCAGTCCCTCCGCATCTGTCCCTGGACGTTTGGAGAACGACTGCTGTCTGAGGTAGATGGCGCCTTGCAAGCAACACCGATGGGCCTGTCTCAACAGAAGGGATCATCAAGGCTTTCTTTCTTGGCTGCTGCTTCTCCTCTCTCCCCCGTTGCCTCCCCCCTCATAGGTATTGGGGGATCTCATGACGACTATAGGCAAGGAGGCGGTTGGATGGTTTGCCCGTTAAATGTTGCTTGGAGTGACTGCAGACGGGCTTGGTTGGGCTGAAAGTCTATTATCTGCTTGTAACATGCATGGCAACATCAATTGTGCAGGCTGATCTGTGGAGGTTGGTGGCCGAGGGGATTTGCCTTTGAGCCAGGAGGGCAGGCCAGGGAGCCTCTTGCACAGTCTGATTTCAGTGTTTTTCAGTCATGTGGGGACTGACTTGTTAATCGAGTTGTCTGAGACAGACAAAACAAATGCAAAGCTCTCTAGGAGTTGTACGGAACAGGACAATTTTGCAGGCTGAAATTTAGATTATGAAAGAAATTAAGGCATGAGAGCCAGGATTGTTTTTCTGCCGTGGGTAACTCGACAGGTGGCCATTCTTAGGAGGAGGTTCTAAAATAGGCACAGTGTGAAAAGCCGAATAAGGGTATTTGACGAATTCCTGGGATGGCAAAGGCCGTGAAGGCCTCGAGCTTTTCAGAAGCAAGTATGCCCTCCAGGCAAGCTGGGGAGAGCTTTCAGTATGGGGAAAGGGTGCTACTTGATCCTTGCTTTCTGTTTCCTTAGCACCAGCTCAGCTGGAGGCAGCCCTGTGCGGAAGTCAGAAGAGAAGGTCGACACGAAGCGAACTGTCATTAAGACCATGGAAGAATACAACAACGATATCACGGCCCCTGCAGAAGATGTCATCATCATGATCCAGGTTCCTCAGTCTAAATGGGACAAAGACGAATTCGACTCCGAGGAGGAGGAAGAGGTGAAGTCTGCACAACAAGTTCCTTCTGCTGTTGGGAAACCCGCGAGCGTCATAAAAAGCATCAGCATGAAGCCTCCCATCAAACACCTTGAAAAAGATCCTGAGCCTTTAGAGAAAAATGCAAAGGTCTTGAAAGAGCCCAGTCATGAGAGTTCCCAGCCTGACTCCAAAAGTACAGTATTGAACGAAAAATTAAAAAACAGGGATCGGGACCATTCCGCCTCCGACAGAGACTCTTCTGAGAAAAAGAAGATTGGGATCCAGCCAGAGAAAGAGCGCTCTGAGCAAGGGACTAAGAGCAGTTCTTCTCACTCTTCCAAAGAGAGCAGGTCTTCAGAGAAACATGACTCTATCCATGGATCTTCTGCCAGGGACTTTACTCCTACCTGGGATAAGAAGTATGACTATGACAGCAGCAGAGACCATTCAAGTTCAAAGCGAAGAGAGGAAAGGAGCGAGGTCTCCCGGAAGAAAGCCTCGCCTTCCCGAAGTCGGGAGTCTGCCTCTTCTGGACAAAAGAATAAGCTGAGGGATGAGCGATCAGACCAGTCCAAAAAGGGAGCTGGGGACTCCAGGCGGAGCAGTTACAGCCCTCCAAGGGACCGGAAGCAGAGTGAGCAGAAGGCTGCCTCCAGGCGTTCAGCAGAACATTGCAGATCCCAAGAGAGAAGCTCTGGCAAAGAGAGAGAGAAGCACCCATCATCGGAGACCCGAAGCAACAGAGAGAGGATGGGTGGGAACAAGCCCTTGTGTCGAGGGCGCTCTCCGGAGACAAGAGAGCCAGGGACTGTGCCGAACGACAAGAGCACCTCCAAACCAAAGCCTCAGCCAAGCCACTCTTCCCGACTGTCTTCTGACCCAACCAGAGAAACGGATGAGGCCGCCTTTGTCCCAGACTACAATGAAAGTGACAGTGACAGCCACACATCTGCCAAAGAGGACAACTTCCCAGGCAGAAGTGCCAGGGATGGGAAGGAGAAGACCGCCCACAAATCTCAAGACGCTTTGGCGGCGGCGCCAGCAGCCCCACCTGGCGGGAGCAGTCAGAGCAGCCGTAGCCAAAGCCCCTCCGAAAGCCAAGGCCGCAGCAGCAGTGCCAGCTCTGCCGACAGCCAAGACAGCAAGAAGAAGAGGAAGAAGAAAGACAAGAAGAAGCACAAGAGGCACAAGAAGCACAAGAAGCACAAGAAGCACGCAGGCACGGAGTCAGAGTTGGAGAAAAGCCAAAAACACAAACATAAGAAGAAGAAGTCCAAGAAGAGCAAAGACAAGGAGAGGGAGAGGGAGCGAGAGGACCAAAAACCCAAGGCGGCTGTGGGGGTCTGAGGGTCTGGCGGCCCTCTTTCAGACCCTTGGCTGGAATGTAGACCCAGAGAGCCTTGTAAAAAACGCCACGACAGGCCCCAGGCTGCACTTACTCGATGGCTGCTGGAGTGGATTTTTACATCAGAGCTTTATAAAGTGAACATTTTGTACAGACTTGTGACTTGTGACCATGTCATCTGGGGAAGGAGGGGGGCGGGTTTGGGAAGGGCTTCATTTGGTTTGGGTTTTTTTTTTTTTTTTTTTTGGCTGGGGCATCTTACTTTCAACCACCATTGAGTTAGTTTGGGTGGAGTTTACTGTACTGTGAAAACTTTCACATTAATTTTTTTTAAATTGCCTGTCAGGAAAAAAGCAAATGGCTGGTATTAGTTCGAAAAGATCAGCCAGAGGACTTTCAAAATGCATTGCAGCCCCGTCCTGTTACTTTTGGATTACAATAAAAAACCCACTTTTCAATAAACTTCTATCAATGTGAGAGGTTTTCAGCGCGAGCTTTAATACAGTGAGCCAGAGCAGGTGATGAGAAATAGAACGAGCCAAATTAGCTTACTGAGCCCCACGTTGAGCGAGGATTGTTCCTGTTGGAAAAGGGACTGCTGAAAAGCTTGTTGGGCCCCTGCTTTGGAAGGCAACATGATGTTCTGTCACAGCAGGGATTCTCGGGCAGGGCAGGGCAGGGCCCCTTTGGGGCTGCTAAGGTCTGAATCGCTTAAGTGTCCCCTGGCAATGGAGCCTTGTTGATGGACATAGGATTTCTGGAGGAGGCGGCCTGCCCCCACACATGACTTGGGGGAGCCTGATGCTTTATTCTGTATATGGAAAAGAGTCCAGTAGCACCTTTAAGACTAACCAACTTTACTGTAGCATAAGCTTTCGAGAACCACCGTTCTCTTGGTCAGATGCACCGTCACATCGTCTTAAAGGTGCTACTGGACTCTTTTCTATTTTACTACTACAGACTAACAAGACCAACTCCTCTGGTTCTATATATGGCTTTACGAAGGGCGCCAGAGTGGCATAAAACCTAGGCCTAGGCCAGAGATCCTTGCATGTAGCTACATACTGGATGTGCAGAGTTGCAAACTGGCTGACCTAGGTAGGGAAGAAGTTATCCCTGGATATAAAACCTAGAAAGGGGGGTGGGTGGGTGGGTGTGTTTGCTCAGCATATCCGAGGAGACAGAGTTCAGTAGCAAAAGTAAAGTGGAGCAAACAGCATCAAATGCCTGATGATGGAAGGTGGTGTAGTGCTGGGGCCACACTCTCACTCCATGATCTTGAGAGGGAGAGCTGGCACTGGAGGAAAGGCCTCTGCCCAGCCAGTGTCTGCTTCAGAAGGAGGGCATAACGAGGGCGTGCAAGGGGTCTGGTGCGAGTGAGGCAAGAGTTTTCAGACTGAGGGCAAGCAGAGGCCACAGTGCTGTACGTGAACAGAAGAGGACCAACAAGTCCAGTCCCCCTCCCGCCTGATACCACACTCGCAAGAAATTTGAAAGAGTCCAGTAGCACCTTTAAGACTAACCAGTTTTATTGTAGCATAAGCTTTCGAGAATCACAGTAAGAGAACTGTGATTCTCGAAAGCTTATGCTACAATAAAATTGGTTAGTCTTAAAGGTGCTACTGGACTCTTTTTGATTTCGCTGCTACAGACTAGCACGGCTAACTCCTCTGGGCAAGAAATTAGGTGGCTTCTTTATTACAGGGCTGCTAAAGGGGAGGCGTGTGCCCGAATCTTCCCATCCTGCGGAGCCACTCCCCTTGCCTTCTCTCAGCTCTAGCCACCCCTGCGCTGCTCTGCATTCAGAGAAAGCTGACCTCTGACTGGTTTTGGATACAGGCCAGGGGGAAGGGGGGCTGTTGCGAAGCTTCCCAGGGGACGTCTTGTCTAGCAGGATCAAGTAGCAGCACAAGCTGCGGCCTAAGTCAGCTCAGCAGAAGCAGCCTGAGCTCAAAAGAACAACCAAAACGAAACCCTCTTGAAATGTGACAGAAGCAGGAAGCCAAGCCAGAGCAGTCGGGCTGCTAAACAGCAGCAGAGATGCGAGGAAAGGGACTGTCACCTTCTAGATCATTTGACACCTGTGCTCCATCCTTCCATTGCATGCTTTTGGCATAGATTTGGTTCCAGGCAACTGGGTGCCTTACAGGCTAAGCATGGGAGGGGCCTAAGTGAACGTGTGTGTCCCTCCCCCCCCCCCCCATTTTGTGTGCGTTCTCTCCAAGTTGTCTGGATGTCATAAACAGGCCCGGGTGGCTTCTTGTGTGGCCAGAGCTTTGGGTCCTCCACCTGGAATGAGGAGCCCATCCCAAAAGCCTCCTGCCTCACATGGGCTAGAGCCTGTGCAGTGCCTGACCCAAGAACCAGCCTGCATCTGAGTGAGGACCCAACAGGGGCGCTGGGGAAGAACCTGATCCTTAGAGGACGTGAACAAGCACATGCGAGATTTCACGTGTGGTTCCAGATTTACGTGCAGGCCACCTGTCGCTTAGTGCACCCCCCCCCCCCCGCTGCTGCCGCCAGGGGAGCTCCCCTTATGTGGCTGCGCCTGCAGCTCGCCACCAAGTTGGGAGGGCAGAACGCCAATTCAGCTCTTGTTTCTGCCTGTTTATCTCCTTGCCTTTCCTTGTTTTTCAGTGCTTGACAGGAAGATGCCACTCTTGCTTACTCCTTTCCAAATTACTTTGGTGGATTTTAAGAGACCCACCCCAACCTGCCCCTTTTCTTCACGCATGCAAAAGCAGATGCCTTATAGATAATTTCAATTTTGTCCCCACAGGTATATCTCGTTGCGTTGGGCTGCCCCCCCCCCGCCCCCGCCCCCCAAATTACCAACAAGAGGATCTTGTGCTGATGGTTGTGCAATTCCATGTGAAACACACATTATTTTATTTACAGTGGAAAAACAGTCCGTGTGGCATGGGAGCTCCTCCAAATACCATTTTCCTCCTTGCTGATTATTACACAAAAGCCTTGATTGGTGTTGTGAGGGTTATGACTTTGTCTCCCTGTTAATTTTGCCTTAGTATTGGAACGGTTAGACCTCACGCTCCCTGCTTCAAAGCCCGGGAGAAATCTCTTTATAACGTTTGCCCTGTCAGTTGGGCATTCCACGACAATATGCTGAGCTCAAAACAATATTGCTATACCTAGGATTGCCAGGGCCTGGTTGGACCTCAGCAAGGAATATTCCACGGAGTCCACACTTCTGTGGACTGAACAGTTGCCAGTTTACCTCCTGCCCTGTCATGAACTTTCAGCCCACTCCACCTTACAGGGTCGTCTGTTGTGGGGAAATGGAGAAGGAATCAAGATACTTGGGTATGGGGCATCATTTAAAATAACAAGTGAGAGGCAGAGTGCTGTGGTGGGCTTGGATCTAGGTTTCTTTGATTTAAATTCCCACGGATTTTTTTGGGCGAGCCAGTTTATTTTAGTCTAATTTACCTCACAGGGCTGTTGTGAAGAAAAAATAGGGAAGGGAGTGAGAACCATGTCTGCATCCATTGGGTAAAGGTTTTCTTGGCAGATTTTTTGTTACTGGATGGCTCGCCATTGCCTTTCCCAGTCATGTACACTTTACCCCCAGGAAACTGGGGACTCGTTTTACTGACCTCGGAAGGATGGAAGGCTGAGTCAACCTTGAGCCGGCTACCTGAACCCGGATTCCGCCCGGATCGAACTCAGGTCGTGAGCAGAGCTTGGGCTGCAGTACTGCAGCTTACCACTCTGCGCCACGGGGCAGAGTGGGCATTGTACTACAATACGCTGAGCTCAATACAATACCAATTTCCCTAGGGTTGTCAGGTTCAGATTGGGAAAGTTCACGGAGATTTTGGAAGTACAGACCACAAATTTGAGACCATAAATATCTCAATCAGAGGCAGGTCTTACAAGGAGGGCACTACGCATTTGTGCCACTTTCTCAGTACTTTTCTGTTTTAGTCTTTTCCCTCCAGAGATGATTACAGGATAAATTGAGCCACTGTCCCACTTTTGGACCATCGGTTCCGTCCCCGTCCCCCCCGATCTTTATTTTTTTTGGATACCCATTCCACTGTAATGGGTTATGTTATATCCTGTGACCTTATTCTTTGTTGAAATAATTTCCTTAAGTATCCTTCAACTGGCCTAATAAAGTTTTTTAAAAAGATTTTGCCTTTCAGATAATCGCTTTAAAAGTTTTCAGTGGTTACTTGTGCTAACAGGGTAAGAAAATCAAATGTTTGGGTTTTTTACTCCAACAAGTTGACTAAAAAAACAGATGTTTACACATGGGTGGGGTGTTTCTCTTACGTGGTGCAGCATTAATTTAAAGAAATTGATTTCAGAACTCCAAATTTACAGTCAAAAATTAAAACCACGCGGTTGTTTAGCAGTATATGGTTGACAGTCATGAATTGCCCATCTGAAATATGCCCTTTATCCAGTTTCAGAGGAACAAATTTTAATGATTTCAAAACCTGCATAAATCATTTCTTTTGATTTATTCAAAATTGTGCAGGAACTGACCAAACCAACTGAGGATCTAGTGGAGAGGATCTTTCTTAATCGGCACAATGATGATTAATTTTAAAACAATGGTTTTGGTTTTGTAACACCAAATTTACAACTGCTTCTTGTTTCACATCGATAAAGAAAAAGGTAGAAAAAAACCCACATGGTTATTAATCTCCAAGACAGATTTTGCAGAATGAGCCGGGAGGAAGATACGGAGACGGGCTTTGGCGCCTCCAGCTCAGAGGGTGAAGCGCCATTCATGAACAAACTCGAAAAGGAAGGGGCGGGCGGGTGGGACGGGCACAGTGACGGCTGCTAGAGGGGCATCAAGTGTCTTTAGATGCCTTTCCCAGTCTTCATTCCACTGCTCTCCTCTAACATAAATACTCCGATTTTCCCATGTGTAGACTGCCTTGAAAACATGGCAAGGTGAATGGCTGAGAATCATATTTGCCAGTCTTTTACAAACTGTGAGTTTGCTATGCTGCAAACACACTGTTGTGTTAAAAGTACTACAACATGCACTTTTGAAACATGAGTGGAAGATCACTGTGATGGTCAGATAGTGCACGGAGCTGAAGTTGCGTCCCACTTTCCTGACTCTCATTTCCAGTTCCTTGTTCCATGTTGGCTAATGCAGTTATTGAGGGAAAACTAAAAGCAAGCTTTGGATCTTGCCAGTTTGGTGTCGTGGTTAAGAACAGCAGGACTCTAATCTGGAGAGCCGGGTTTGGTTCCCCACTCCTCCACTTGAAGCCAGCTGGGGGCCTTGGGTCAGTCACAGCTCTCTCAGAGCTCTCTCAGCCCCACCCACCTCACAGGGTGCTTTGTTGTGGGAAAAATAGTAACATACTTTGTAAACTGCTCTGAGTGGGCATTAAGTTGTCCTGAAGGGCGGTATATAAATAGAATGTTGTTGTTGTTATCTTCATGCACCTCCATGTTCAGGGAACTCTGCCAGCTAAGTGGCCCTTTGCTGGGTCCTCTTCCATGGGCCAGTTCTTGCGCAAACTGCTTCCAAGTTGGGGGCAACAAGGACAAATGAACAGTCGTAAAGGGGGCCAGGGCAGGAAGCAATATCTGGATCATCAAAAAGCACACATCCTCCCAATATAAAATGTGTTTGTTCCAAGACAATGTTTTTTGCAGGGCAGGAGGGGGCTTCCGTTGGTGACCCCTTCCAAAAAGCTGGTATTGGGAAGAGATGGGAATAAGGAACTGGTATAAATGAATGTCCTCCATATATTGAAGGTGACCACATTTTTGGAACTCCAGCAGCCAGGGAACTGTGCCCTCCAGGCAGACCTGTGCTACTCCACGCGTCAAAGGCCAGCTCCTGTGCTTCAGCCGAAGTGTGGAGCCCCAAGGGCCAATGCCCAGGCAGATGGGTAGGGAGCCTGAATGAAAGCCGATGTTCGGTGAATTACGGTTGGCGCCTTTCACAGCCATGGGAACCCGGAGTGGATAAGACTGCTGTTCCCCAGTCTATATTGACAACCACCGTGGGATGTGCAGCATGGTATAAAAGTGTGCCCTGAGCTCAAGGCCAGCCAACCGTTTCTGTGCTTTGGAGCCGAAAGCGGCCCGTGATCTACACACAAGTTCTCCCTGCCCCACCCCCCAATAACCTGAGAAGCATCAAGATTTTTTAAAAACTGTCCTAAACATAAACTATGAACCAGAACCTCCCACAGCTTAAAATAAACTCTGTGTATCACTTTCAGGAAAACTAAACACTATCATGGAAGCTACCAGATTCTTTTCATATAAAAAAAGTTAATATACTTTGAACACTAGTATGGTTTTTCATCTGGTGAACTGCAGTTCTGAGAAATTCAAAGAAACGTGTCTGGAGCAGTAAACTCTGAACAAGTGCTAGAGTGCTCTTTATCGCTTCCTGCTTTGATCCACAGTGTAGCAATTCACACGTCGGCATAAAGATGGGTGTTTGCCCCTTAAATTTACCAGTACAGCACTGCTAACATCAAGAGGCTTGATGGAAGATATTGTGGGTTTGCCTTAATTTTTGCCTTTCTACATTAAGGGGAAGAAGAAATAAAATTCAAGGGTTTTTTTTTTAAAAAAAAATAGATTTGAAATAAAATAATTTTGTTTCAATTGTACCCTATCTTTCACCACCAATGCAGACCCAAATCAGCATATTTGTTCTCCTCCGCTCCATTTTTTCCTCTAAGAACCCTGTGAGGTAGGTCAACACTGAGAATGTGAGACTCGCTGCAGGCTGACCAGCTAGGAGCCATTCCAGGATAATTAATACCTTTGCTCTCCAGATCATGTTCCCACACTCCCACTTGCTTGCCCTTATCATGTATCAAAAAGTAGCTCTTGGATTTGCAACATGGTTGCTGGCTTGCACCGTAATTTGAGCTGGGGATAGAAAGTGCCATGGAGGGCAGGCCTCGAGGTACATCATATCCTCACAACAACCCTGCAATGTAGGTTGTGTTGATAGTGTGTGACTGGCCCAAGGTCAACCAGCCGTGTTTGAAGGCATAGTTGGAATTTGAACCTTGGAGTGAACCTCCCTCCCCCCCCCCGCACCACCCCTACTGGCCATACGTTTGTCTAGTGTCCACCCTACTTTGCTGTGCTTAGCACAAGAACTGTGCTTTGAAGCAGGATTCAGCATAGGTCCTCCTGGAGGGCAGGATCACAGAGGCGTGCAATATGTGCTGCTCCAAAGCTGATCTTGGGGTGCGTTTCATTTTCCTCGAAATTCTTGTTTGGATTTGCAAATAAGGAACTAGGAGCTGCAAATCAGGAAATGAAAAATGGGAAACAACAACTGCTCTGCAGCCATTGCCGGGTGTGCTTTTATCCATAACCACATTGCTAGGGAGCTTTGCATGAGAACTTAAAAGGAGCCAAGCTGCCGAGGGGATACAACAAGGTGGTTTAAAGGCCACCATTTTTCTTCAAATGAATAAAAAACCTTTTTAAAAAGAACATTTCTTGTGGAGTTTCTCATCTTAGGAAAGAGTTCTTGTTTCTTTTCTCCTTTCACACAAACAAACAGACACAAGCACATTCTGAACAGTGATAGCTGATGTTCAGCATTTTCCCTCTCAAACAACTTCATTTTCCAGAAAGTAGAGAGGGAAACAAGGGGTTCTGCTATTTTGGACTTGATACTCACCAACAGGGAAGAACTGGTTGATGAGGCAAAAGTAGCGGGCACCCTGGGTAGCAGCGACCATGTAATTTTGGAATTCACAGTCTTGGGGAAGGGAAAAGCTGTACGTAGACATATAGGTTGGCCTTCAGGAAAGCAAATTTTAACAAACTGAAAGCTATGCTGGGTAGAATCCCATGGTCAGAAATGCTTAAGTAGAAGGGAGTTCAAGAGGGGTGGGAGTTTCTTAAAAGCAAAATACTGAAGGCACAATCACAAACGATTCTTATGAAAAGGAAGAACGGAAGGAGCCTAAAGAAGCCAAGGGGGATCCATAAACAGCTTTCTAAAGAGTTGAGAAACAAAAAAGACTCATTTAGGAAATGGACGAAGGGGCCTTATAACCAAGGATGAATATAGACAAATAACCAATGCCTGTAGGGAGAGTGTTAGAAAAGCTAAAGCTCGGTATGAGCTTAGGCTAGCAAGAGATGCTAAAAACAACAACAAGGGGTTCTCTGCTTATGTTCAAAGTACGAAAAAGAGCAAGGACATGGTAGGCTCATTGCAGGGACAGGGAAGTGAAATTGTAACAGGCGATGAAGAGACGGCAGAACTGCTCAATTCCTGCTTTTCCTCAGTCTTCTCCTGCGAGGGAGATGGTGCTCAACATGGCAATAACAGAACACATGATGGGGGTAGGGAGTTACAGCCAAGGATCAGCATAGAGGTAGTACGTAAACACCTAGTTTCTTTAAATGGAACTAAGTCCTCAGGGCCAGATGAATTGCATCCAAGGGTACTAAAGATCTTGTGGATGTAATTTCTGAGCCTCTGTCCATTATTTTTGAGAATTCTTCTTGGAGAACAGGTGAGGTGCTAGAAGAATGGAGGTGGGCAAATGTCATCCCCATCTTCAAGAAGGGGGAAAAGGAGGATCCAAGTAACCACCGACCTGTCAGCTTGACATTTATACCTGGAAATGTCTTAGAACAAATCGTCAGTCAGTACTTGAGCATTTAGAAAGGATGGCTGTGATACTAAGAGCCAGCAAGGGTTTCTCAAGAACAAGTCATGCCACACTAACCTTATCTCTTTTTTTGAGAAAGTTACTACCTTGCTGGATCAGGGGAATGCTGTAGACATCGTTTATCTCAATTTCAGCAAGACTTTTGATAAGGTTCCACATAATATCCCTCTTGACAAGTTGGTAAAATGTGGCTTGGATCCTATTACTGTTAGGCGGATCTGTAACTGGTTGACTGATGTGCACCCAAAGAATGCTTGTTAATGGTTCCTTATCCTCTTGGAGAAGCGTGACCAGTGGAGTGCCTCAGGGATCAGTCCTGGGACCTGTTCTGCTCAACATTTTTATAAATGATTTGGATGAAGAAAGACAGGGAATGCTTATTAAATATGCAGATGATACTAAGTTGGGAGGGGTGGCAAATACGGTAGAAGACAGAGTCAGGATACAGGATGATCTTGACAGGCTGGAAGACTGGGCTAAAACAAATAACTTGAATTTCAACAGAGATAAATACAAAGTTCTGCATTTAGGTAAGAAAAATTATAGGATGAGGGAGAATACTCTTGGCAGAAGTATGTGCAAAAAGGGTCTAGGGGTCTTAGCAGACCACACACTGAACATGAGTCAGCAGTGTGATGTGGTAGCTAAAAAGGCAAATGCGGTTTGGGGCTGTATCAACAGAAGCATAGTGTCCAGATCACAGGAAGTGATGGTATTGCTCTACTCTGCTTAGGCTTCACCTAGAGTATTGTGTTCAGTTTTGGGCACCACAATTTAAGAAAGATATAGACAAGCTGGAACGTGCCCAGAGGAGGGCAATGAAGGGGTCTGGAGACCAAGTCCTATGAGGAAAGGTTGAAGGCGCTCGATATGTTTAGCCTGAAGAGGACTGAGAAGTGATACGATAACCATCTTCAAGTACTTGATGGGGTGTTATATAGAGGATGGTGTTATACCAATATAGACTAAAGCACATGACAATAATCAATACTGAGCAATACTAGGCCAAACTCTTGTATTCTCTAGATGAACTTTTAAACTTTGCATGAACTGTCTGTGTGTTTTTTCTATGTGTTAGAAAATAATACCCCTCTTCACAAGTTGGTAAAATGTGGTTTGGATCTTATTACTGTTAGATGGGGGTCAGGAATTGGTTAACAGACCACATTCAAAAAATGCTTGTTAATAGTTCCTCATCCTCTTGGAGAAGCGTGACAAGTGGAGTTCCTCAGGGATCGGTCCTGGGACCTGTTCTGCTCAACATTTTTATAAATGATTTGGATGAAGGAATAGAGGGAATGCTTATTAAATATGCAGATGATACTAAGTTGGGAGGGGTGGCAAATACGGTAGAAGACAGAGTCAGGATACAGGATGATCTTGACAGGCTGGGAAACTGGGCTAAAACAAAATGAATTTCAACAGAGATAAATACAAAGTTCTGCATTTAGGAAGGAAAAATCAAATGCATCATTATAGGATGAGGGAGACTTGTCTTGGCAGCAGTATGTATAAAAAGGATCTAGGGGTCTTAGTAGACCATACACTGAACATGAGTCAGCAGTGTGATGTGGCAGCTAAAAAGGCAAATGTGGTTTGGGGCTGTATCAACAGAAGCATAGCATCCAGATCACGCGAAGTGATGGTATCGCTCTACTCTGCTCTGGTTAGACCTCACCTAGAGTATTGTGTTCTGTTTGGGGCACCACAATTTAAGAAGGAGATAGACAAGCTGGAACATGCCCAGAGGAGGGCAACGAAGATGGCGAGGGGTCTGGAGACCAAGTCCTCTGAGGAAAGGATGAAGGCGCTCGGAATGTTTAGCCTGGAGAGGAGATGACTGAGAGGTGATATAATAACCATCTTCAAGTACCTGAATGGCTTTTCATTTAGAGGATGGTGCGTAGTTGTTTTCCACTGCCCCAGAAGCTCGGACTAAAACCAACAGCTTGAAATTAAATCAAAAGAGTTTTTGGCTAAACATCAGAAAGAACATCTTGACAATAATAATAACAACAACAACAACAACAACAACATTCAATTTATATACCGCCCTTCAGGACAACTTAATGCCCACTCAGAGCGGTTTACAAAGTCTGCCATTATTATCCCCACAACAATAATCACCTTGTGAGGTGGGTGGGGCTGAGAGAGCTCCAGAGAGCTGTGACTAGCCCAAGGTCACCCAGCTGGCTTCAAGTGGAGGAGTGGGGAATCAACCCCGGCTCTCCAGATTAGAATCACGCGCTCTTAACCACTTCACCAAACTAGAGCGGTCCCTCAGTGGAACAGGCTTCCTCGGGAGGTGGCGGGCTCTCCTTCTTTGGAGGTTTTTAAGCAGAGGCTAGATGGCCATCTGACAGCAATGCTGATTCTGTGAGCCTGGGCAGATCATGATGGAGAGGGCAGGAAGGTTTACATCAGCGCTTAGTTCTCGTAGCCCTTCTTACATGCCCAGGGTAATGCCGATCGCCACCTTGGGGGTCAGGTAGCAATTTTAGCTAGGGATCCAACTTCTGGGCATGGGGCAGGGGTCACTGGGGCAGTCGGGGGGGGGGGGGTGGTTGTGAATTTCCTGCATTGTGCAGGGGGTTGGACTAGATGGCCCTAGTGGTCCTTTCCAACCCTCTGATTCTAAATAAAATTTGAAACAAGTGTTTTAAAACCTAGCCGGGAGCCTGGAGCTTGCATCTGCTCGCAGTGAACTCCCGGGGATGGGAACTAGAGCAGATGTGCCCGTTTGCCTTATTTTAAGTTGTGAGAAAGTGTCACGGTCTGCATTTCAAGGAATGGAAGTTGGGGAAGCAGAACATCGAAGATTAATTATGTTGGTAGCAAGAAAAGCATAACCAGAGCAATTTCTTTAGAGGAAATTAATGCAACCGTTTGCTTCAATTTCAAATCACATTATTGGCAGGGGGAAATGGTAAATACTGATGCCTCACAATCAAAAATGTTTTTGAAACAGCAAGGGGTAACAAGTAAGCATGATTCATTGATATTTGGATAAGCAAACCTTTATGACCATTACAACAAAAATAGCAATGCTTAATATAATAATAATAACATTCAATTTATACACCACCCTTCAGGACAACGCCCATTCAGATCTGTTTACGAAGTATGTTGTTATTATCCCCATAACAAAGGTGGGTGGGGCTGAGAGAGCTCTGAGAGAGCTGTGACTGACTCAAGGTCACCCAGCTGGCTTCAAGCGGAGGAGTGGGGAGTCAAACCCAGTTCTCCAGATTAGAGTCCCACTGCTCTTAATCACTATACCAAATACGTCAATATTTGAAATTCAGTTGGGTAACACTGAAAAGGGCTTATTTATTTTATTTATTCTTATTGATTGATTTTATTTCGAGCTCTCCCTCCCCGCGAATGGGCTCAGGGCAGGTTACAATAAAATACTCAATGTGCATTAAAACATATAAATTACATTTAAAACTAAAAACACCAAAAATACATACAAAAACAGATGGCGTGCCCCCTCCAATTTCCCCAATCATGATATAAACAAAGCAAAACAAAACAAAGGGGTGGGGGGGCACAGTTTATAATAAACTGGTGACTACGCTTATAGGGAGGCAGATGGTTATGTTGCCCCCCTGGTGGGAGACCATTAGGGAGGCTCCTAAACGATCAAAGACTGGCCTCAACCATACACCTGGTGGAACATCTCTGTCTTATAGGCCCACCAAAAGGATATAAGATCTGGCAGGCCCAGGTGTCCTCCGACAGAGTAGGGTTGCCAGCCTCCAGGTAGTGGCTGGAGATCCCCCGGAATTACAACTGGTCTCCAGGCCACAGAGATCAATTCACCTGGAGAAAATGGCTACTTTGGGGGGGGTGGACTCTATGGAATTATGCCATGCCGAGGTCCTTTCCCTCCCCAAACCCCACTTCCTCCAGGTTCTCCTGGTTTCACCCCCCAGATCTCCAGGAATTTCCCAAACTGGAGCTGGCAACCCTACGACAGAGAGTTCCATCAGGTTGGGGCCAGGACTGGAAAGGCCCTGGCCCTGGTCAAGGCCAAGTTGGGTCTCCCTGGGGCTGGGGGCCACCAGTAAGTTGTTGTTTGCCGATCTTAATGCTCTCCGGGGTACAGACGGCAAGAGACGGTCCCGCAGGTGTGCTGCTCCCAGTCCGTTTAGGGCTTTAAAGGTTAAAACCAAACCTTGAACCTAATCCGGAACTCCACAGGGAGCCAGTGCAGCTGCTGCAGGATGGGGGTAATATGTGCCCTGTATGGTGTGACCATCATCAGGACACGTGCAGCAGCGTTCTGGTCCTGCTGTAATTTCTGGGTTAAGCCCAGGGGAAGCCCTACGTAGAGTGAGTTACAGTAGTCTATTCCAGAGGTGACCGTTACATCGATCACTGTAGTTAGGTCATGGGTCGACAGATAGGGCGCAAGCTGCCTGGCCTGTCGAAGATGGGAAAACGCAGACTGGGCAGCTGCCGAGACCTGGCCCTCCATCGATAAGGAGGAATCCAGTATCACTTTGAGACTCCAGACAGGCACTAACAGCGCCCCATCAAAGGTTAGGAGGTGGACCTCCACCGTTACCAGGTTCAGCTTCAGCCGACTCTGCTTTACCCATCCAGCTACAGCCTCCAAAGCTTTCACTAGGACATCAGGGGCAGACTCGGGCAGGCCGCCCATCAACAGATACAACTGGGTGTCATCTGCATATTGGTGACAACCCAGTCCAAAACTTCGCACCAACTGGGCAAGGGAGTGCACGCACTGCAAGGCTGTCCCTCGGATCCCCACTTCAGCGAGGCGGTGGGTCAACAGTTCATAGTCAACTGTGTCAAATGCTGCTGAAATATCCAACAGAATCAGCAGCGCTGACCCGCCTCGATCCAGACTTAACAGACCACCTGGCCTTGGTGCAGCTCAGAAGGCCCCCCGCTGGCCTTAAGAGGGGGGCACTGCTAGGCTTTGCATCCTCGTCTCAGGCAAGAAGGAGCGCCAGCTGGTGTCCGCTGCTGGGAAAGCCTTGTGCAGAGAACTGAGCGCTGTGCACAAACATGTGCGACAGGAAAGGCAGCCTGGGACACTGTCAGTAGCCAAGGAGGCGCTGCGCTCAAACTCCTGCAGGGACATGTGAAATGAGGTGCGCCGCATGTCCCTGTGCATCTTGCAAGGCCTGGCCCTTTCACGGCGGGCATGTGGAGAGGGGCCAAGGACAAGAGCGGTGGGGCTACACAGCAAGCACCATGCGGCTGTGCAGCCACGCAGGAAGGCCTCCCTTCTGGGCCGCGTTGCTGCGTCTGTCCTCTCTCTCGCAGGCCTGGGTCATCCTGGGGCTGCTGGCTGCACCCACTTCCAGCCTGCAGGCAGAGTGCTGCTGTGGAGATGGAGCAGGGCAGAGCATCACCGTTCCAGCCTCCCAGGCCTCTGGCGGCTGCTCACCATGGCAGCTTTCCCTTAAGAGCGCTGTTGTCCCTCTGCCCCCCCCACCCCCCGCTCCTCCGCAGAGCGTCTGCAGCCCTTTGCAGCAGTGTCCCTCCGTGCAGAAACATGAATCTGGGGCATGGATCCTTATGGATTCGTACGATTTTTACCTTGAAACAAAATTAAAAGACCATCATATTGTATATCATGCCTTAGTCTATAGGCAGCATTAAAACAATTACTCATTCCTGATTCCAAGGCACAGGTCTTCGCGGATCCTCTGGCTTTTGACATGAGGCCACCCCAAATGCAGAATACAATCACAGAGCATGTCCGTAACCACAGACCAAACCACAAACATAGTCCCATTTATAGGGCTGTCACAGCTCAAAAACATGGGTCCCAGTAGTGGATCCTCATGGTTCCTCTGGATTATTCCATAAGGTCACCCAAAACTCACCATACAATACCATACCACATCCACCACTTCATAGAACCACGGATCCTCATGGACCCTCTGAATTTTTACATGAGGTCACCCCAAACCCAGCAAATAACATATTCGTGTCCATAGCCTCTGACTGCACAGTGACCGTCATGCACCTGCCACTTCATGGCGTTGCCATGGTGCAAAAATGTGATTCCAAGGCACGGATCCTCATGGATCCTCAGGGTTTGTACAAGAGGTTACTCAAAACTGACCATACAGTCACATATCAAGTCCGTAGCCACAGGTTGCACCACAAAAATCAAACATCCATCACTTCGTAGGGCTGCTAGGATGCAAAAACATGGTTTTAAGGCATGGATCCTCATGGATCCTAGGGATCTTTATATAGTATCACTCCAAACTCACCATGGAATCACATGTCATGTCCATAGCCACAGATTGCACCCCAAAATCATGCCTTCTCCACTTTGTGGCACTGCCACAGCACAAGAACTTGCTTCAAAAGCATGGATTCTAATAGATCCACTGGATTATTTCCTGGGGGTCAACCAAAACTCACCATACAGCCTACCACAGACTGAAAAATCATCCATCCACACCTCAAAAAAGATTTCTGCCTATCAATTATTTCCTATTTACTCATCTAGCCACACCAAAACAAAAAAAGTATCTAACCATTTCATATTTAATTTCCCTTCTACATTAAACAGCTTCACTGTTTCTTCCAAAAACAGTATGACCAATTAAATAGAATCTCTTGCTGCACCTTGAAGTTGTTAGACTTGAATTACTTTCCTATGGAAGTTTTGGTGCACTTGGGCAGCCACAGTGAAGCAGAGTGTTTTGGCGGATACATGATTTCATCTTCTACTTGTAGGTCAATTGTCCATTTGTGTGTCTTCATGATTTCCTCCATTTTTAATAAACCTGCTTTAGTACAATGATTCCTGGGAGGTCGTAGGCAAAGCCAGTCTTTGTGCTATGTGGATTGGAAGGTGTGTACGGTCATGCCCTGGGAGGTCATGCGTCACGCCATTTTTCTGGTGGAGTTACCAGAACGGTGTTAAACTAAGATCTGGGAGACCCAGGTTTGAATTCCTACTCTGCCATGTCACTTGGTTGCAGCCTACCTCACAAGGTTGTAGAGACAGGAAAGACCTACTGTACTAAATAAATACATCTTTGGTGGCGGTGGAGAGTGCCATCAAGTCATAGCTGACTTATGGTGACCCCCCCCCAGAGGGGTGTTCAGGGCAAGAGACTAACAGGGGTGGTTTGCCATTGCCAGACTCTGCATCCTTGGTCTTTGTTGGAGGTCTCCCATCCAATTACTAACCAAGGTCAACCCTGCTTAGCTTCTGAGATCTGACAAGATCAGGCTTGCCCAGGCTATCGAAGTCAGGCAAATACAGCTTTAAAGTTACTGAATTTAACCATTAAATACATGCAATAAAACACAATTACATTTAAACTTGATCCTGACAAGACAAGTTCTCTGGGTTAGTTGAAAGGCTAACCAGCAATGTGAGATTTCCCCTATCTTAGATGGGGTTACAGTCCCCTTGAAAAGTCAGGTTCACAGTTTAGGAGTACTGGCTTAGAAAGCCAGATAGCTGTGGTAAGTCGGAGTGCATTTGCTAGGGTTGCCAGCCTCCAGGTAGTGGCTGGAGATCTCCCGGAATTACAACTGGTCTCCAGGCCACAGAGATCAGTTCACCTGGAGAAAATGGCTGCTTTAGAGGATGGACTCTATGGCATTATGCCATGCCAAGGTCCTTTCCCTCCCCAAACCTCACTTTCTCCAGGTTTCTCCAGGTTTCACCCCCCAGATCTCCAGGAATTTCCCAACTTGGAGCTGGCAACCCAAGCGTTTGCCCAGCTTTGGCTGGTGCATCAGCTGTGTCCATTCCTGGTTCAATCATATCTAGCCACTTTAATACATACCTTAGTTACATCTTGACTGGGCTACTATAATGTGTTTTACCTGTGGCTACCCTTGAAGACAGTTCGGAAGTTGCAGCAAGAATGCTGGTTTGGCCAGCTATCAGGAACATGTGATCCTGATGTTACAGCAACTACACTGGCTACCGATCTGCTCCTGATCCCAATTCAAGGTGTTGGTTTTGTCTTTTAGAGCCCTACAAGGTTTGGGAGCAGGGTAGCTGAAGGACTGTCTACTCTCATAACATTTCTGCTTGGGAGTTAAGATCACAGAGAGAGGCCCTCCTGACAATTCCATCAACCCAAGAAGCTTGGCTGGTGGGTACACAGGAGAGGGCTTTTCAGTGGCAGCCCCACAATTATGGAAAAATCTCCCCAGCGTGGTGTGCCTAGAACCTCACTAGTTTCAGGAAACTAGGTCCAGGTTTTTTAAATATGTATTTTAATGTATTTTAACCAGGGCTTTTTTTCAGCTGGAACGCGGTGGAACGGAGTTCCGGAACCTCTTGAAAATGGTCACATGGCTGGTGGCCCCGCCCCCTGATCTCCAGACAGAGAGGAGTTGAGATTGCCTTCTGTGCTGCATGGCGTGGAGGGCCATCTCAACTCCCCTCTGTCTGGAGATCAGGGGGCGGGGCCACCAGCCATGTGACCATTTCCTCCGAGGGCAACCCACTGAGTTCCACCACCTCTTTTCCCAGAAAAAAAGCCCTGATTTTAACTCTGGTTCTGCTGTTTTAAAAATATAATTGTTTATATTTTACGTTGTAAGCCGCCTTGAGCTCCTTTGGTGGATACGTGGCCAATAAATGTTTTAAATAATAAATGGGGCCAAATTATTCAGAATGGCAAGAGCCAAGGGCAATTGAGTTGTGGAGAGCTTGATGAAAATGTCAACTCTGCACGCAGCAGCAGTGAGCAAAGCGATCTCCACGCGGCATAGTATTAAGAAAGGAGTTGAAAATGAAATTGTCAGTATTGTAATGGCCCTGTATAGATCTATAGCATGGATCTATTTCGTAGGATCACGGAGTTGTAAGGGGCCTTACAGACAATCTAGTCCAAGCCCCTGCCCAATGCAGGAGCAGCCTAAAGCATCCTTTACAAGGATTCGTCCAGCCGCTCCTTGAAGACTGCCAATGAGGGGGAATCCACCACATCCCTGGGCAGCTGATTGCATTGTTGACTTACTCTTAACGTGAAGTTTTTCCTAACGTCCAGTTAGTGCCTTCCCTCCTGTAGTTTAAACCCAATGTTTCAAGTCGTATCCTCTGTTGCCAACAGGAACAGCGGACTTCCCTCCTTTAAGTGACAGCAATCGTGTCGAGACAGTAATCATGTCTCCCCACAACCTCCTTTTTCCCAAACAGAACATCCCTGGTGCCTCAGTCTTTCCTCGCAGGGCTTGGTCTCCAGGCCCCTGATCATCCTGGCCACTCTTCCAATTTGTCCACATCCTTTTGGAAGTGAGGCCTCCAGAACTGCACGTAATACTTCAGCTGGGGCCTGACCAAAGTGATATATAGTAGGATAATGACATCCTGTCATTTGAATGTTATGCCTTTGTTGATACACCCCAAGACTGCATTCGCTTTTTTTGCTGCTGCATCACATTGACTGCTCATATTTAGCATCCCATTCACCCGTATCCCAAGATCTCGTTCACACATACTGCTACCCAGAAGCATATCCCTCATCCAGTATGCATGTGTCGACTTTTTGTTACCCAGGTGCAAAACGCAGCACTTATGCCTGTTAAAATCGCATCTTATTCAAATCCACCCACTTTTCCAACGTGTTCAGATCTCATTGAGTTCTCTCTCTGTCTTCAAGGGTGTGCTATTCCTTCCAGTTTGGTATCATCTGCAAATTTAATGAGCAATCCATTCACACTCTCGTCCAGATCATTTACAAAAATACTGACAAGCGCTGGGCCCAGGACCGAGCCCTGCGGCACTTCACTGGACACCTCCCTCCAATCACATGTGATGCCATTGACAGCTCCTCTTTGAGTTTGGTCACCTGGCCAATTCCCTATCCATCTAACCAGGCTATGGATGACAGGCTATGCCTGATGGACCCCTGTACCCTTACGGCAAGAACCCAGGCTCTTGGTTAAAAGGTTTTATTCAGGAATAAGATCATTTCCACAGATATGTCCACAGGATTACTCAGAAGCAAGGTAAGCAACTAAGCAGTAAAAACAGGTTGACAGGAATGGCAACATGGATGAAAATCATTCCTCTTAAAGAACACAATTACTCCTTCCCACCCACCACCCACTCCCTTCAGCAAAACATAACTTTTGGCACGAACCCATCTTGGGAACTTCTCACATATCTTAGCTATCAAGTCTAGACACTGGGAAAGCAGGAGATTAAAGGTGAAACACAGTAATTCATGGGAGCAGGCAGCGTACAAGGTCAGAAGCACTGAAAGCTTCAAAGCCGCTAGATAAGACACCTGCAGCTTCAGTAAGCCTCCGAAAGCAAAGCAGTTATGGCACTAGCAATATGGCCATTATTATTACACTATATCAACATTAATTGTGTGTTAACTGTTTGCTGCCTTCCTTTGTTACTGGTGACTGGTAATATGGCATCAGGGTACAGCATGAAACACTGGTTCAGAATAACAGGTCAGCATCAAATAATGGCATGGATGGGGCACAGACATGGCACTAGAGTCCAGTCCGCAGTCCACCAGTTTACTCATCAGAACATCATGAGGAACCTTGACAAAAGCTTTACTGAAATCCAAATCAACTACATTGACAGCATTCCCACCTGTCACTTGGTCATAGAAGGAAATGAAATTGGTCTGGCAGGGACTGCTGGGGACAGATCCAGGCTGACTTCCCCATATCACCATGTTGTCAGTCAGATGCTGGCAGAAGGACACCTTAAATATCTGCTCCAGTATCTTCCCTGGACAGAGGTCAGGCTGACTGGCCTATAGTTCCTGTCAGGCTGTGGGTGACAGGATACTGCAGACAGATCTCTGGCCCATTTGCAGTAAGACACCAGTACTCAGTCAAACGGATTTTATTCAGAAATCAGTTCATTTCAATATACAGTTCCACAGGTCTACTTAGAGGAGTAATATAAACGTCTAAGCAGCTCAACTAGAGATTGACCAGAATGACGACACGGGAAAGAAACCGTTCTTTCCTAGTTCACTCTTCTCCTCCCCCTCCCAGTTATCAGCAAAGTTTCTCCGCTCCTTCTCTGTGAGAACATTTTACATATTTGCGCTATCACGCTTCATTGCCAAGGAGAAAGACATACCATAGTCTGAGAGGAAGCCCAAGGTCATAACAGTAGAGTCCAGTAGATAGCCACCTGTAAGCTTGAGAAACAGTTATAACACTAATAAAGAGCAAATCAAAGTACATCAAGCCTCTGTTTACAAATACTGGCATCAAGCATCCAGCATCAAGCACTGAGCAGTAGAATCAAAATTGGCACGGATGGCTGGGCAGAGACAGGCATGACAGTTCCCATGACCCTCCTTTTTTCCCTTCTTGAAGACTGGGATGACATTTTTTCTCCTTCAGTCTTCTGGCACATCACCTGTCCTCCAAGAGGCCTGGAGGATGACCAACAAAAGGTCTGCAAGCTCTTTTGAAAGTTCTTTAAGCGCTCTCAGGTGCTCCCCGCCTGGCCCAGGGGATTTGTATACATCCCGTGCAGCCAGGTGCTTCTCTACTAGGGTTCCCAGGTGCCTGCCAGTGGCAGGCAAACTCCAGGGGATTTGTCCCCTTGTCCACTGATCATCCAGAAGTGACGTCACCATGCCCGCTCCGGGGCAGCACACAAGGTAAGCGCCGGGCACTCCACCCTCCCGACAGGAGGTGAGGGGTACTTGGCAACCCTATTCTCCACAACTTCTCTGCCCGTGTCAACCAGCAGCTCCGATGTCATGCCTTGCCTACGACCATCTCTAGGTGGGCCTGTTCTCTCCTTCAGGGAGAAAACTGAGGCAAAGTAGGCATGGAGCCTTTCTGCCTTCTCTCTGTCCTCTGTCAGAGTTTCTGCATTTTCACCCAGCAGTGGGGGTATTGCCCCCCTCACCTTCCATTTGCTCCTTGAGACTCCATCCTTTGTCACAGCCCTTCAAAAACTAGAAGACAGTTATCGTATCCCCTCTCAGTCGCTTCCTCTCCAGACAAAACATTCCAGGCTCTGTCAACCTTTCCTCACAGGACTTGGTCTCCAGACCCCTCGCCATCTTCGTTGCCCTCCTCTGGACACGTTCACCATCAATCAGTCTGCATTTCCTTCTTATCATGATCCAGCTGATGAGTGTCCTCCCCTTTGCCCTCACCCATTTTTTTACTGGCTGGGGAAATTGGGGACAGCCTCTCTTTAACTTCTGGTCATAAAAAGAGACTCAATGAGCGGAACTACAAGTGACAAAAGGCACGGGTTGGACACTTGTCAGCTTCCCTCAAGTTTTGATGGGAAATGTAGGCATCCTGGTCTTGCAGCTTGGCTCTCTGACTGCTGTCCAATGGACTTTCAACTGTCACTTGTCCAACGTTCCTCCAAGCTGCCTACATTTCCCATCAAAACTTGAGGGAAGCTGACAAGAGTCCAACCTGTGCCTTTTGTCCCTTGTAGTTCCGCTCTAGATTAGAGCAGTTAATCTATTGCGACGTCTGTTGATCTGCTTTTGATTTCTTCTGTCTGAGAATTTCTTTTCCGCTGTCAGGGGTCTGGCCTGTCACGGAGGCTCTCTTGTTTCTAGACTCTGGCTCTGCCCCTCGCTCAGGTTGCACCCTTCTCTGCCAGCTTGAGGGCACCGTCCTGTTCCTCTGGCCGTTGCCTGTTAAAGGCCTCCCAAAGCCTACAGAAGAACTTCAGAGACCTGCTTGTGAGTTCTTTCTTGTTGGTGAGACTTATCACCCCTCCGAAGTGGATCTCTCTCAGTTGTGCCAGTTTTACTTAGACCAAGTCAATTTGAAAAGGGGCTTACTGAATAGGGTTGCCAGCCTCCAGGTGATGGCTGGAGATCTCCTGGAATTAGAACTGATCTCCAGGCCATAGATATCAGTTCCCCTGGAGAAAACAGCTGCTTTAGAGTGTGCTCTCTATGGCATGATACTTGCTGGGGTCCCTCCCCTTCCAAAACCCCACCTTCCCCAGGCTCCACCCCCCAAATCTCCAGGAATTTCCCAGCCTGGCACTGGCAACCCTGTTACTGAAGGAAATTGGCAGGTGGCAGAGCGCCATTCTTCCTCAGCTGAAGTGGGCCCTTGTGCTGATTATGTGGGCCTCTGCCACTGGTCACTATAGGGAACTACATGAGGCTGTCACAAAGGTTTGGGCCCCTAGAACTAACTGATCAGCTATGGATGGAGAGCCTCATCCAAGGTTGTTTTCATGGCCACCTATGTTTTTAAGGGTCATGATCAGGTGAAATTAAAAGGCTGATCTAGGAGGAAGGAAAAGTCCCTTCTTGCTACCGACATTACAGGCACGCATCCTCGTGGCAAGGACCCGCCGCGACAGGGAGGTAGAGGCCACCCAGTTTAGCCTGCCCCACAATTACAGAATCTTCGTTCTCAAGATTTGTACAGATATTATAAGCAACAGGGACACTGGAAAAATAAGTGTCCAGTTCATTCTCGAGGACCCCTTCCACGTCCTTTCCTGTTGGCTACCCCAAGGCCTTCCCAAAATGTGGGTTTGGATTGACGGTGCCTGCCAGGAGGGTCAGGCTGTGCTCTTTTGGCCCTGCAAGAGATTCCCTCTGATATATCCTCAAAGATCTTAAAAGATCCTAAATTGGTTTTAATTGTAAATGGTGTTTTTCTTGTCTTGTTGATACAGCGGCTACCTGTTCTTCCATAGTACCTCTTTCCTTGTCTAAAAAGCCTCAGCTCTGTAACTGTCATGGGTATTGAAGGATGGAAGCAAATTGTTACAGTTAGCAAGCCTGCGGCAATCCAGCTAGGTCCATTGGTTACTGAACAGGTCTTCCTTCTGTGCCCAGACAGCCCTGTAAATCTTTCACATTGTGATTTGTATCAGAATGATGGTGCTATCATTGATTGTTCCCCTGATGGCCTCCTTGTTGCTATGTCCTTTTACAGGCCTCTGTCTCTCCTCAGGATGCCTCCAACCTCCCACCACTGTTGCAGTCCCTGCCCTCTCCTTTGTGCAGGTAGACTCCAGACTTTGTTGGTTTCCTGTCATCAGCTGAGTCAGTAATCAACCAACATCCAAGAGGTCCACCACCTTATAGCCTCTGGCACCTGCTGATATAGAATTCTTGTCAATTCTTTTCTCCGGCAAGAAATTCTCACATTGCCTGCTAACACCCCAATCTGATTAAGAAGCCAGGCAAATGCAGTGTCAGGCAGTCAATACCTTTATTGGCATAAAAAGAAATTAAACAAACCTGTATTTAAATATAAATCAGAACTTATATCCTATAGTCCCTAATTCTCATAGCAATTAAAAGAAATCTTGCTACTGAGAGGGTAATATCGGGGCACTGATCCGATAAAAGAAAAGAAATAAGCCTCACTTCTGGGAGGCCATGCCTATTATGCAAAACAGGATAAATTAACACTTCTCGTATTTGGACATAAAATTCGCATCAGAGCAAAATATGAGTAATTGACTCTGGTTCCCTATTATTGTATGGGCAGGTTCTTTTATGACAGAGCAATTTGGCAAATCTTCCATAAAGAACTGCAGACAGGAAAACATTAAATCTTGCTACCATAAAAGCACAAAGTAAACGTAGGACTGTGAGCGGTATAAAATAATTAGCTCGAAGCCTCTATCTTAATGTTATAATATACTGCAGGGGAGAACAAGTTTTGTCTGCATGAGACCAGAGTGTTTGTTACTTCATGTCTAAGAACCTCTGTTTCAAAGATCTAAATACTTGAAATTCATCTAACATAAAGAGAGTCCAAAGATATACCAATTGACTGTATTTTCCTCAAAATTAAATGAGACCAGTTAAATGAAAATGAATCCAACAAAATCAAAGAAATGTAACTACTACTACGGTGATTTTGGTCACCCTGTTTATTGTTTTATACAGGACCTACTAACTATAAATGACTACCTCAAGACTATACATCTTTCTAAAAACGCTTGTTTTGCTGCAGTATATTGATGTTTTACTTCTTTGTTCTCCCACTCAGCCATGTGATTCCTTTCTGCTCCTCCTTGCTGTAGCTGATCACGGTCACAAAGGTTCTCAGCTGCTTCAGTTTTGTCAACAATGTATTACTACCTAGAGTTTGTTTTGACCCCTGGTCATCATTCCTTGGATCCTTTTTGCCTTACTACTGACTGTTCGTGGTCTACCACGTTCTATTACCAAGCGTCAGATGAGAGGTTTCCGTGGTGCTGCTGGTTTTTTTAATTAATTTTAAAAAGTTTTTATTGGGTGAGTAATAAAACATTACAAGTTTTCAATTAATTTCCTCCTTTTCTTATTCCCCCACCCTTTCCCCTCCCCCCTTATTATCTTAGACTTCCAACAGTTTTCCAACCCGCTGTCTACCTCTACTTCTTCTCTCTCTAATTAACTTATTTAATTCTTAAACCTTTATTTACCTTCTTTAAGTACTTCCTTTAATAAAATACATTTCTCAACTACAGATTACATTTCTAACTTATCTATATTTCTTGTAAAGATCAGCGTCCCCTCTTTTATTGCCCAATTAATAATTATCAAACAACCATAACTCTCCCTTCACGTCCCATTTCCTTTCTAAATATTGTTTCAATTTCCCCCAGTCGTTAAAAAATTCTTCTGAGTTCTGTTCTCTTAACTTCCTCGTTAGTTTATCCATTTCCGCCATGTGCAGCAGCTTTTGTATCCAATTTTCTATAGATGGTACTTCTTGCATCTTCCAAACCTGAGCATATAAAATCCTTGCTGCCGTTGTCATATAAAATATTAATGTCCTGTCTTGTGTAGGAATTCCTTCTAGATTCAGATTTAGCAATAGCAATTCTGGGTTTTTATTTATTTGCTTTTGTAATATTTCTGACATCATTTCTACAATATTCCCCCAGAACTGCTTTGCCATTTCGCAGGTCCACCACATATGATAGAAAGAACCTTCCTGTTTCTTGCATTTCCAACATTTATCTGACATTTGGTTATTTCCATTTGCTATCTTCTTTGGCGTCATATACCATCTATACATCATCTTATAAACATTGTCTTTAAAGTTGGTACACGTAGATATCTTCAGTGTATTTTTCCACAAGTATTCCCACGCCTCCATTGTTATGTCTCTATTACAATTTATAGCCCACTTCACCATTTGTACTTTAACGGTTTCATCCTCTGTGTGCCATTTTAACAAAATCTTATAAACTCTGAAGTGTTGAAAGTGGAACAAAATAAGATTAACCTTAAAACGAATGAGGAGTTATCCTCTCAATATGGATGGTTTCAATACAGACAGATTAAAGATTTGTATGATTCGGATCGTCAGAGAATTGGATTTAAATCGAAAGACTCTGAATTAGAAGAATGTTTATTGCAGGATACAAAAAGGCGCTGCTGGTTTTTGTCAGCTGTCATCCCTTCGGTGAATTAGTCCAAACCCTGGTTGCTTTCACCACCAAGGATGCTAAAGATCCTTTTAAATGACCAAAGTCTGCTTCAACTGCTTTCCTTCCCCCCCCCCCCCGCAATATATTTTATTAGTTTTCATTACAACTTAAACTAACAACAGATAACTCAAGCTTTTACATACTTAATACATGAAAATACCATACATTTCAGTCCATCTCTTCTATACAATCATAATTATATATTCCTTTCACTGCTACCCTCCTATCATTGCTGTAGGTCTACTTTGTTTAGTTCCAATACTCATTTTTCTTTCTCATTCTATCAGTTTGTGTCCTGCTACATCATATTTAAGTTCTTATTTTATATTTTCGTTCCATCCATCTAGACAGCAGGGTCCATCTTCATTTCCATTTCTATTTTATTTTTTCCTTTTATTTATCCTGTTAGTGTATCCAGTTCTGTCAATATATTTTATTAATTTTAATTCCAGCTTAATCTAGTACCTGGTTGATCAAATCTTACATAGTTAATACATATTTATTAGTTTTAATTCCAGCTTACTCTAGTATCTGATCGAACAGATCTTACATAATTAATACATATTTATGTAGTATATTTCAGTCCATCTCTACCATTCAATCACCTTTCATTACCATCAACCTATTGTTACTATAAGCTATTACTAATGGGATGTCCAGAAGAGGTGACGAAGCCATGATATTTCCAATGTGTAACTATTACAGGAATACTCAAAGGCAATGTGGCAGACACAGGTGAGTGCATGAAGTTCTGTAGCCTGAGCAGTGTAGGAGGGAGGGAGGAGTTCAGTCTCTATAACCCAGACCGGGGCAACAAGACAAGAGGGGTTCATGTGAGATTTACAAAGAGAAGGATAAGAGCAATAACATCGAGGGAAATGAGAGATAAAATAGCAAATACAAAAGGGAATGAGGTGAAGATATTCAAGGAGACACCCTGGAGTACGAGGCAGAAGAGAATATTACTTCCTCTCCTCATTACTGAATGATGATGCAATTACTTTAAAAGAAAAAATAGCCACAATTGGAAATGAAGGTGGACCCCACCCCACCCGACAGATAGGAACCAAAATAACAAGAAAAGGAAAGAATAATAAGATGCATTTAAGTAGAAAAATCAAATGCATAATGATAGGATGGAGGAGACTTGTCTTGGTGGTAGTATGAACAAAAAGGATCTAGGGGTCTTTGTAGACCATACACTGAACATAAGTCAGCAGTGTGATGTGGCAGCTAAAAAGACAAATGCAATTTTGGGCTGTATCAACAGAAGCACAGTGTCCAGATCATGCGAAGTGATGGCATTGCTCTACTGTGCTCTGGTTAGACTCACCAAGAGTATTGTGTTGTTTTGGGCACCACAATTTAAGAAGGATATAGAAAAGCTGGAATGTGTCCAGAGGGACCAAGTCCTATGAGGAAAGGTTGAAGAAGCTCGGTATGTTTAGCCTGGAGAGGAGACAACTGAGAGGTGCTATGATAACCATCTTCAAGTACTTGAAGGGCTCTCATATAAAGGTGCGGAGTTGTTTTCCACTACCCCAGAAGGTCAGACAAGAAATAACAGTTTGAAATTAAATCGAGTTTTCGGCTAAAAATAGTAACATTCGATTTATATACCACTCTTCAGGACAACTTAACGCCCACTCAGAGCGGTTTACAAAGTATGTCATTATTATCCCCACAACAAATACCCTGTGAGGCAGGTGGGGCTGAGAGAGCTCCTGGCAGCTGTGACTGACCTAAAGTCACCCAGCTGGCTTGAAGTGGAGGAGTGGGGAATCAAACCCAGCTCTCCAGATTAGAGTCCTGCGCTCTTAACTACTACACCATCTGGCTCTCATTAGGAAGAACTTCCTGACAATTAGAGCAGTCCCTCAGTGGAACAGGCTTCCTCGGGAGGTGGTGGGCTCTCCTTCTTTGGAGTTTTTTAAACAGAGGCCAGACGGCCATCTGACAGCAATGCGGATTCTGTGAACCTGGGCAGATCATGAGGGGGAGGGCAGAAGGGGTTACATCAGTGCATGGTTGTCGTGGCTCTTCTTCCATGCCCAGGGTAAGGCCGATTGCCACCTTGGGGTCAGGTAGCAATTTTCCCCAGGCCAGTTTGGCCGGGGATCCTGACGGTGTTTTGCCATCTTCTGAGCACGGAGCAGGGGTCACTGGTGGGTGGGGAGGGTAAGTTGTGAATTTCCTGCACTATGCAGGAGGTTGGACTAGATGCCCCTGGAGGTCCCTTCCAACCCGATGATTCTATGATTCTAACTGTAATGATTCCAAGTAAATGGGTGCATGTATCTAAATGCTTGGTTTGAGCTAGGTGAAGAGTGGGGGTGAGAGAGGAATGAGTGAGCGATATGATTGGTTGACTGAGATTGTGGGCGGAGTGAATGCAGTTTAGACTGGGAGAGAAAAAGGTTGGAGTCAGAAGAAAGCAGGCTGGCTGTGGGCTGCCTGAATATGTTGAAGTGTTTTATGAGAGAAATATGACCTGTGTGGAACCTGAACTGAGCATGTTTGTGAAAGGACACTTAGTCAGGGAAAGGGAGGCCAGCTGCGTGCTGCCGGAGCAGGTTTCATATTTCTGTAAATAAGAGAGAGGATGGCTGTGCGCTGCCTGAGGAGTTTTCTGTGAGAGAAATATAGAGCCTAGAGAAAGAGGCTAAGTGTGTGTGAAACCTTACAAGAGATCTGTGTCAATGAGTTTAAATGAAGTAACTTTAAGAACTGAGAACCACTTTTATGAAACCAATACGCTTCTTGACTAAATAAAAGTTTATTTTGTTTTTGTTATATCCCAGAGTAGCTGTCATTTCTATATCCCATTCCTATCCTCAGGGCCACATAGAACCACGAAGGAGCCTGACGCTTAGGAACGTTACCAAAGGGAAAACTTAAATAAAAAATATTGGAATACAATATTCTTGGTGGCAGCAAACTACCCAAAGGTGTTAAGGGGAAGATTAAAAGAAAAATCTACCCCAAAGAAAGTACAGGTCATGATTTTGTGCCCACACAACGAACACTTCATGTGCAGAATCAGGATCAATGCGCCTCAGCATCCTGACGGAGGAGCAATGCTTTTTGTCTGGACGGTCCAAATCCTAAGTACGCTAGATTTCACGTTTTCTTTCCTGAGGTTCTGCACTCCGATATACTCGGGGCAGCTGATGAAGTGAAGTCTGGAGCCCCGCTGGATCTGGCCAGAGCGGTTCCCTCTAATCCGGCCTCCTGATCCATACAGCAGCCACCCAGGTATTTTGGAGGGCCAAACAAACAGGGCAGGGAAGCTGCACCGCCCTTCCTGAGCGGCCTCCAGCACGGGAGCCCAGCCCTTTGCTTCCTCTGGGGACTCCCTTTGGTCATGTGGCTCGCAGCCACGGGTGGATCTCTGTTCCCTGAATCCGTTTCACCCCCTTGGGAAGCCACCTGGGCTTGTGGCCACCACGGCCTCCACCGGCAGGGAGATCCACCACTGGCTCATTTCATTTTGTCTGTCCTGAACCTACTTCTCCACAATTTTATTAACCTCCATCACGCCCTTCCCAAATGCCTCAGACGTTCCTCATAGGAAAAGCATTCCAACCTTGGGCTATGATCCTGAGAATGCTTCCCTGGGAGTAAGCCCTCTAGAAAAAACTGGACTGTCTTCAAAGTAGACCAGCTTAGGGTGGCTCCCTTATGCAGCAGTTTCAAATGAGTAATGCACACAACAACCTTGCAAGGGAGGCCAGTCCTCACTGCAGGCCAGGCGGCCTAAGGGCCGAGGCTGGGAGAGCCCCGAAGGCTCCCCTCCAGGCGATGGGCTGAGTTCCTGCGTCTCCCCGGAAACCAGCTCTGCTGTTGCGGGCGCGGCCTCCAGGGCAAGCCGAGGCTGCGGAGTGGGCCCTCCCCAACGCGGCGCGTGTTCGCGGCTCCGTTTGCTCCCGCCGACCTTGGCACGTGCAGCCTGCCGGCAAAGGGGCGCCGTCTGGCTGGGAAAGCGGCGGGCTTCGCTGCAGCCGGCCTCGGGCACAGGGGGGGAGGGGAGGGGGGCGGCCGCCTTCCCCGCCCCCCCCCCCGGGGATTACTGCTCGGCGGGCGTCCGGCCAGGCGGGCTTAGCGGGCCCTCGGCAGGCCAGGGCGCGAAGCCCTCCGCCCGGCGGGAACGGCCCCCTGTTCCGGGCCCTGCTGCGGCAGAGAGCGAGTCAGGCCGGGCAGCGCAACGCAGCGCGGCCGTCGGGGCGCCCTGCCCCTGCTGCAGCTCCCCTCGGCCCGGGCGGCTGGTCTCCGCAGAGATCGCCGGCCTCTTTCGCGCGGCGAGAAGGGGAGCGGCACGAGGAGGCCCGGCCTCGACCCCGGGACGCTCCGGGGAGGGAACGGGAGGCCCGGCCCGGCCCGGCCCCGTCCCTCTCGTCTCGTCTCTCCGGCCGGCCACGAGCGCGAGAGGCCCCAGGGCCATCCGGCCGCCTTCTGCCCCGCCTGGCCGCTGCGGCCGCAGCAGTCCGCCCTGGCTGGCCCGGAGCTGGAGGGCGACGCGCCTCGGCTTGAGTCGCTGCAGCCCCCGCGTTTGTACGGAGAACTCGGCGCTGGCTGAGAGACTGCTGGGAAAGCGCACGGGGCCTCCTTTCACACGGATGCAGGCAGAGGCTTCTCCGGGACCTGGTGGAAGGAAGCCCTGGCCCCCGTGACCCCTTCCCGGTCTGAAAGCATCGGAATGATTGAAAGAAAGAAAGAGGGGAAGCAAGCCGGAAGGGCCCCCTGCCTCGCCTCCGTTTCCTGAACATCGAGTCCTAAAAGCCGGGGTGCCAGAAGAGCCTGTTCAGCCAAGGAGGCGGTGCTTCTTGGCCAAACCGGTGGGAGATACAAGTGCCGAGACGGCGCTCCACTGCTGCACACCTGACCACTGCTTCAGCTGGAGTTTTTATATGACGTCCAAGTATCCGCCTCAAGGACTTAAGAGGAAGCCAGGCCCAAGTGTCTGCATTTGCTTTTTTCCCGTTTCAAGTTTAAAACACTCACTCTCTCGCGCGCAAGTACTCGGCACTTTTCCAATGAGCGTAAGTCAAAGTGAACAGAAGAGTAAAAAAAAAGCATATTTTAAAAATTCATTGGTAGACACATAACTAGATTCCCACAAAAAGGACAACACCCTTGATTCTTGCATTTGTCACAAAAGGCAGGATCTGCAGAAGTCAGCAAAGGTGGCTTCTTGTTGTGATGAGAGGAACACTGCCAACGGCTCACACTTTATAGATTAAACTGCTATTGAAAGCGCAGGCACAGTAAGAAAAAAAGATGTTGGCAACCCTCACTGCCGCCTCAAGTGGCTGATTGAACTAACTGCAGCTGCGACCGTTCAACGCTTCTGCATTTCATAAAGAAATCCCGCCTGCTCGTCCTCCAAGGACCACGTCCACGTGCCTTCTTGGGTGTCTTTAGACACTGCCTTGAAGCTGCCTTAAATAAAGATCTCTTTTTAAAAGCTTCAAGGAAAAGCAGGCTGTGAATGGGGAGGTGGAAGGTTTCCTCAGCTTATACTGCCCTCTGGTGGAAGAAGGAAATACTGTCATTACAGGAGCAAGAACGCCATTTATTGGGATCCTAAAGCACTCCCAGTGACACTGAAAAAAAAGATTCATCACATCTCCAGAATTTTCTTTAACATTAAAAAAAAGCCCTGTAAAAACTGCGTCTGTTTTTTCCCTTACTACAGTTAACAACAGGTCCCGATCTGGGATGCTTTGGGGGGAGGGGGAGAACTGTTTGGGGGCTTAAAATCCTCTCCCTCCCCGTCCCATTGCAGCTTTAACCCCCCAGCCCTCCACCCCCATCCCAGTCACAGATGCTTTCTAAAGTTAAAGAAGTCATTTGGCACAGATTTGGCACACAGCACAGTTACCTCTCTCTCTCTCTCTCTCTCTCTCTCTCTCTCTCTCTCTCACACACACACACACACAAAAAAGGATCACAAATCTGCAAACCAACTTTTGTGCTCCACAGCATGCTTCCTCAATCTAGATATTTAAGACTAAGAATTTGGGCCATGGGGTGGGGGTGGGGAGTGTGAGAAAAGGACTTAAAAGAGACCTCTTCACAATTACAAAATAGGTCTAAAGAGGGCATTTCTGAAAGCTCTTTGCAGACCAAAGCCTCTTCTGCACAGTCAGTTTAGGGCATTTCTGATTCCCTTCTGCTTCTCTTGATGCCCATATTTCCTTACATGAAAAAGTCTTGAGATACATAATAATTCATTGAGATGCATAATAAATCTCCAAACCATTAACAGACTTGCTTGGATCTTGCAAACTGGAAGACATGGCTTCCTTTATTGAGCCCAGCTATCTCACTTTAGGTCTTCCTCTTTTCCTACTGGCTTCCACTTTTACTACCACACTGACTTTATTTATTTATTTATGTCATTTATAGTCTGCCTTTCTTACAAGATTCAAGGGGGATTACATGGTGTGACTCAGTGCAATCAATATGACATTTCAATATACCTGCAATGGGTATATACATGTAATTTGCAAGGCATAAAAAGAAAGAAAGAATGAAAAGAAAGGTTTAAAGAGTAATAGTGTTGAAAAAGAACATAGACAAATTCCATGCCCGACACATTAAGCAACATAGGAACTACCCTGTAAGATCATACTTAAAATAAAAGTAGTCAAGTCTATGGTCTCTCACTGTTTACAGCAATAATAGTGAATTCTATGGTCCTTCACTGTTTACAGAAATAGTAGTAAAGTCTTCTGTCCCTCCCTATCCCTTTACTGATGCATCCCTCTGAGACCATTTCCCAACAGTACAGTCCTCTCACCTGAGCAAAAGCCATCTTGAACAATTCAGTTTTGCATTGTTTATGGAAGGTCAAGTGAGTGAGAGTTTCCAAACCTCCTCAAGTAGGTCATTCCATAAAATGGAGGCCACCACACCACACCACATCACACCAGACCGCAGAGAATGCTTGTTTACAGACCGCTGTTGATTTTGCCCATGCGAAGGGTAGTACATGCAGAAGGCCCTGCTCAGATGAGTGACGTTGCTGAGATGGAGAGAGGCAGTCCTGTAGCTACAATGAACCAAGGCCATGGAGAGTGCTGTAGGTGATAGCCAATACCTTGAATTGGGCTCGGTAACTGATAGGGAGCCAATGGAGTGACTGTAGAATGGGAGTGATGTTCACGGTCCTCCTCGCTCCCAATAATAGCCAAGCTGAAGCATTGTGGACCAAGTTAACTTAGAGGGGAGACCAGTGTACAGCACAGGTGCGGTGTATACTATTGAGTGCAGTTGCCCTTTAATATACATTGTGTGTAAAAAACAATGGCTTCTCTCTGGTAGTTCCTTTAATATACATTGGCAGCACACAAAGGGCAGTGAAGGTCTGAATACAGGAACACATCTCAAGAATTAAAAATCAGTTAATGGAGGCACCCCTTGTACAACATTTTGCAGATTGTCATGGTGATGCAAGGCAGTTCTGCTATTCAGTGCTACCGGTTTTGAAACCCAATAGGTCTAGACATTTACAGAGAGACCTGTCAGTCCTAGGGTGGCAGTCCCTGGCAGTTAGATCCCCAAGCCCCTCACAGCAAGCAGGCAGGTGCATTGGTTGAAGAAACTTTATTTAGAGATCTATTCACTTCAGGTATGCACGCATAGGAAGAAGATGGCAGAAGCGATTACTCAAACAATAAGACTACTGATATAGGGGACGTTCTCCCACCCTTTGCATTCAGGCGCGAAAACCGAAAAAGTTACATGGGAACAAATTCATTTAGTCTAGACAACGTTCAGAGTGGAATCATTCTCTCCTGTGAAAAAGATACATTTCAGTACACAGCTGCAGCTCCAGTCCAAGGCCACTCAGAAGTGAAAGTGCATATTTCTTAGAGATAACAAAGAGGCTACTTGCTCCTCTGGAAATTAGTATTAGCAGTCTAGACCCCCTCAGGTGACTTATATAAAATGCATAAGATGCAGTAGTTATCTTTGGCATTATATCAGCATGAGATGCAGCGTAAGATGCAGAACACAATGATGGCATGGATGCAGACAATGGCATGGATGCTTATATCACTCTCAGTATAAAATGCAAAACACAACGATGCAGAACACAACAATGCAGAACACAACAACGGCACGAATGCTGGCATACATGACAAAACCTCTTAAGAAGAGAATCATTCTGGATTTATGAACTCAACACAGTTTTCCTCTGTGGTTTGAATCAAACCATTAACTATTCATGCTACCTATAAGGGGGATCTTCAGTTATACACTATTGACATACAGACATCAGTAACTTTGGGAAAGATCTTTATCGTGGCATGTGTCTTTAACATGATCTCTGTAGCAGTAGGAATTACTAGTGGAAAGAGAGACTCTTTAAATATTGGATCACGTCAAGAATCAGTGCGTTTCCTTGCACCATAAAGAATACTTGGCATCTGACTAAGGAGCTCTTATATCAGCTTCTGTGCCAGTTTCCTGTTTTTGGACTTCAAGCCAGGTAGGGTTGCGTCTAAATAACCTGGAAAACTGTCCCTTACTGATAAGGGACACCTAGCTAAGTGCATTGGTTTAATCAAAGGGTTATTTGGCTGTTTCTAATGAGAGAGCTGAATTCCTCTCTGAACTCCAAGTCACAAAACAGCTGTAGCAAAACAGGACCAAGCGGCTGTGGAAAGCAATTAAGACTGCTGGGATCTCTTGATGCTTCTATTAGACTCTTGTTGTGCTAATACTCTTTCTTTTGCTTCTGGATTATATATAAGAAACTCATGAGACTTAACTAAGGATAGATAAAAGTTACAAGCACTGTTCCGATTGCTTGAAGAGGTGTTTATAAACTCTCCAAGAATGCAAATTAGTTTTAGTTTAGTTTAGTTTAGTTATTATTTCAATTTATAAACCACCCATCCTCAGGGGCTCTGGATGGTTAGTTTAGTTTATTCGGTGTTTAACCCACCCTCCCCACAAGCAGGCTCAGGACAGAGTACAACAATCATAAAACACAATTACATAGCAAATTTTACAATATGATCCAGAAATTAAAATCATAACTACACGAAAACCTCAGATGGTTGGCTGCACATTCCTGCCACAGCATACAAAGAGGAGGGAGACAGACAGACAAGCTGTAATAGAATACTGGAGACTGGTGGGAGGCTCGATGATGGCCCTGATGCTGGCCTCTTCCATATGCCTGGCGGAATATCTCCGTCTTGTAGGCCTGCCAAAATGATACAAGATCTTGGCGGACCCAGGTTTCTTCAGACAGAGAGTTCTACCAGGTTGGGGCCATGACCAAAAAGGCCCTGGCCCTGGTCGAGGCCAAATGAGCCTCCCTAGGGCTAGGGATCACCAGTAAGTTCTTACCTGCTGAATGAAGCACTCTCCGGGGCACATACAGGGAGAGAAGGTCCTCAGGTATGCTGGTCCCAGTTCATTTAGGGCTTTAAAGGTTAAAACCAACACCTTGAAACAGATCCAGAATTCCACGGGGAGCCAGTGAAGCGGCTATAAAATTGGTGTAATATGTGTCCTGTATGGAACACCCATCAGGACACGAGCAGCAGCATTCTGGACCCGCTGTAGTTTCCGGGTCAGACCCAAGGGAAGCCCTATGTAGAGCAAGTTACAGTAGTCCAGCCTGGAGGTGACCATTGCATGGATCACTGTCATTATACATACAGCTCTAAGTTTTTCCCTGGGTGAAGGAAGAGCTATATTCTTCCTAACTCACTTTAATTGGACTAATCAAACAACAGAATTGAAGAAACAATGGCTTAATTAGGAAGTTTATCAGGGCCAAAGAGAAAACTAATTTACTCATCAACCTGAGGAATGCCTGGGAATTTAGCCAAACAAGGCATTTTTGAACTTATCATATCTTGTATGCTCAGAGGAGGTTATTGTCTTTCTTTTTGTCATCTGGAATTCTGTATGGTTGGCATTGCTTGTGGATTACAATTAATTTTTCTTTTACCCTCTGATGGATACAAATAACTTCTCTTCTACCTTCTGCTGGGACTGTAAATATTATTGGATTACAATAATCATTTGACTATCCAGGACATTAGGCTTTAAAAACTGGCATCAATGGACACTAAGAATGGATTTAAGGTAACCTAAAAAAAGCACCTCCCCCCCCCCAAGTCTGCAATTGCCTTCTCAAGTTTTTTAAATAATGCTTTTGTGAGTTATAGAAATGATGCAGTCAACATGGCAAACATTTAAGAAAAATAAGAGACACTTCATTAAGTTTCTGATTACTGTTCACTGGTCAGGAGCTGCCATCTGCTGGTTATTTGTAGAAGTAGAGCTCTGAATTAACCCTGCTGATTCTGGAAAGATTTTTTTAAATAGATATCTAACATTTGGTTAATTGTGCTTATTCAATAATCAATTTGTTTATATAAGGTTTTCAGCCTTTGTTATGGTTTACCTGATTAGTCCACAAGAAGGTTTTTATTAATGATTTATTCAAATACTCTACTGTACTTTACTGTATAACTGATAGATGGGTGGTTGGTGGGAATGTAGAAATATATTGTCACTTCTGCATGGAAAGATTGTTAGCAGCTGTCAGAAGATGAAGGAGGCTGGCAAAACTCAAGATAATGGCAAAAGGAATGAGAAAAGGCAAATTTGAACTTTGTTCAGAAGATGAAATAGAATTAATAGAAGAAAAGGTTTTATCCTCTGTGTCACAACAATTTCAGGCCCTAACAAAGGAGCTGGTACAAAACACTAAAGACCTAGTGGGAGAAGTCCAGAAGGAGATTCAGGGCATGTCAATGCAACTACAGAAAACAGATGAGAAAGCACAAGAAACTTTTTCAGAAATTAGGAAGGACATACAAAATTTAAGAACTGAGGTCTCTATAGGATTAAAAGAAATTTAAAAATGAGGGAAATAAGCAAAGAATTCAAGAAATTAAACAACAGAAAGAATTGAAGGAGACTCAAGATCAAATTGAAGCATCACAATTACAACAGTCATCTTCTCTGGTAGATGCTGATCAAAGAATAGAGACTTTAGACATTCAACTTAGGAGCAATAATTTAAGATTTTGTGGAATTTCAGAAACAATTCGTGATCAAGATGGGCTGCTCAATCATAATTGGAGAGAGAGAACTAAGGCTTGTGCTGGCGGAACTGGCTCCTACGTGGGCACGAATGCCCTTCCGCCAGTGACAGTACGAGGTGTGCTACTGCTGCTGGGCCTCTGCTGGCGGGAATGTTTAGCGGGTGGACAGAGGTAGAGAAGTGGTGCAGGGCCCTGCACTGGCACTGGAGGGAGCATGCCAGAGGGTGGGGCTAGAGTTAGTTCGCTCCCTAAGCCCTTCCAGATATGGGAACGCCCCCAGCAGCGCAAAAGAGCCATGCCACAGAAAAAGGCAGTGTAGCCCATAGGGGCCCATTGCCCAGGAAGAATCAGGCCTGTCCCCCCCGTGCCTGGCCCACCCCCGTGCTGAGAAAGCACATAGGAATAGGACTACGGCAGGGACCAATCCATGCTCGACCACGTGGTGGGTGAGCCCACCACTTCACGGCCAATCCCTGCCACTGCCACCCTTCAAAACACCTGGCTGTGCTGGCCTTGGTGAGGTAAGTGGGGAAAAGGCTGGAGGCTCTGCTGGTCTGTCCCTGGGTGTGGGAACTTTGTGCGCGAGGCAGGAGAGCCAGCAGTGATGATGGGGGTGTCTGATTACACAGGGGAGAACTTTGTAGGATTTCAGTTGCACGGTGCAGTCACACAGGGGTGATCTGTCAGAGTCTGTAATATCGGGTGGTCCACCCCATCCCACGACCACTTCTTCCCTTAGGTCACCTAAGCGTTGAATCATAGCACAGGACTGGTCAAGAAATTGTAGCCAGGTGAGGTAGAGTGGGGGCAGATGCGGTTCGGGGATCCCCTCCACCTGGCTGCTGCACAGAGCCTGCTGAAACTCCACCCCTTCCTCTCAGCCAGGGCTTGCCAGTGAGGGGCTCGGCAGGGGTGGCAGTGGTCTATGTCGGTGATGCTGGGGTTGACAGTAGCTAACAGGGTCTTTGGAGGTCTGGCCCCTAACCTCGTCCAGGCCGCAGGATGGATCGCAGGTGGCCGGGCATGTCCGGGTTGGGCAGGTGGCCGGGCCAGAGGAGGGGCTGCCCAGATGGACACGCCCCTTGTGTCTGGACAGATCTCTAACTGCACAATCCTTTGCAGAGTAACAGCAGGCTAAATCCATTGATTTCAGTGGGCTAAGACTACAGTGACCCTGCATAGGACTGCTCTGTAACCCTAGCCTTACTCCCTGACAGGCCAAGTCCGCCAATACACAGTGCCCTTATTGAGGAGGGTTACCTGACAACTGTGCAATGCGCTGCACTGGTGAGGTCCTTGTCGAAGGCGCCACTTCTGGTCCCAGGCATGGAGTCCATTCTGGAGCCCTATTCGGCTGCAAATGGCATGGCGAGAGCCCGTTCAGTTGGATACTCATTTGTTTGTTTCTATTGCAGGCATGTTGCCATCCGTCAGGAAAAGCGAGGGGCGTGGCTCTGGCTGCAGTGGCCTGTGTGAGACAACTTTCCCGGTTGGCGCTGCCCTCAGAGCTTGTCCAGATGGTGGTGCACCCTGCTGCCCCGCCCCAAGTGGGCATGGCGCTGGGCCAGCCAGGCAGGGAGTGTGGAACCGCTGGGTATCTGGTCATCCAACATGGCCCCCTCTGGGGGGTCTGAGTCTGGCATGAGGCCGCATGCCCCCTGGAACATGTGCTGTGCAATAAAGGTTGAGCCAGAAGCTGCTTCCGTCTCTGTCTGTTCTCCGTAACTTACCCTGTGCCCTCCTTGCATCTCATGTGCCGAGGGCCAGAAGAGGGAAGGGGTGGCTGGGGCCAGGGGGTGGGAGATGGGCAGGAATAGGGCCAGCATGCATGAACCCCACCCCCACAAGCCAGTATGTGACCAGGGCGGCAGGTAGGTGTCAGGTGTTGGGTGGGAGGTCTTGCAACCCTGGGGAGGGGCATTCCATTTCTGGCTGCAGCCACAGCATTACAACCCCATGAACCAGTTGCCTGGAGGACAGTTCCGCACCCAGCACCCTGTGGAGCCCTGGCAAGCAGCCACACCTGCGGGGCGCCAGCCAGCCATCTGGATGAGCAAGGCGCAGCCATTGTTGATATCTAAGTGTCAAAAGCCAGTGTGCAGAGGCTTTAGATCAGAACGATCAGTATGACAGGTAGACACATCAGGTGACAAAGAGTCAGATGGTTAAGTCAAGAGTCAGGAGACCATGAAGTGAATGACTCAGCTAAACTCATGCATGCATCTGATTGGGTGTCTACATGTATAAATAGCTACTATGTACAGTATGGTTGGGGCTTCTTTCGAGTCCAGGTGTAGGCGAAGCACTTTGTCTCTCTGGACTATAAACTGTATATATATTGCTCCTTATTCACCTATAAATAAATTGTATCATACACCTTTACTAAACAAACAAGGTGTGGACTCTTTGTGGATCCTCCTAAAGCCGGTGCAGTCACGATGAATACACACTATTCAACAGGGTTATGGGCCCAGATAGACTGCGTCAAGCTGAGGAGGCTCTACTGAAGTAGAGACACAGCAGAGTCGGTGGTGGATGTTGGCACCTGACGGCCAAAGTCCCTCGGAGGAGGATTTATTGGCTGTGTAAAAGTGCCAGAGACCAGGAGGAGGAGGAGGCCCTCAGGCCAGTGCAGCAAGTATGGCTCAAAGCATGGTCGTGTTGGTGGAGAAGCTGACCTCCGCAAATTACTCCACTTGGTCGTTACGTATGGAGCATTTTCTAAAGAGAGAGGGGCTGTGGAAAAGTGTCAGCAATCCCCCAGCGGACCCCAATGATGCTGAAAAGATTGCAGATGAGCGTGCTTTAGCTCATATCGTGCTGGCTGTGGGGGATGACCAATTGCTTCACATCAGGGACTCAGCTACCAGTTCAAAGGCCTGGGAAGATTTGAAGCTGATCCATGCCAGAACATCTGCAGGGTCATTAATTATGCTGACACGTCGCCTCTACAGACTTGCTCTCAAGCTGGGGGAGAGCATGCAGACGCACATAAACAGTTTAACTGAATGTTTCCAGCAACTGGCTGCTCGTGGAAAGCCCACGGAGGACTCTGATGAGGCATACATTCTGTTATCAAGTGTGCCTGATGTATATTTTCCTCTTATTGCAAGCCTTGAGAGCCTGGAGCCAGATAAACTCACTTATTCCTATGTTGCGTCTCATCTTCCTGAGGAAGAAGCTCGTGTTTCAAGATACGGAAGCTGGCATTCAAGGACGGAGCAGCGATTGGATGGAGGGGCCCATCGAGGGGTTTCTGCCAGTGACGGTGGAGGAGTTGCCAGCAAACAGCGAGAGATCACCCAGCTGTCAGCAGCAGCCGTGAGAAGATGTTACAGTTGCGGCTCCACTTCTCACCTTCGTCGCTTTTGCCCGGACAGGAGAAGAAAACAACAGAAGCAGAAGCAAGGACGTGTACAGGAGCCTCGGATTCCGGATGAACATGCGAGGCTGGTCACTGCATCAACTGCAGATACGTGTTCCCAATGGCTTTTGGATAGTGGCGCCGCTGAATCTTTCTCCCGATCGGAGGAGGTGCTGTGTAATTTACAACAAAGCAACCTGCAGTCCGTGTTGTTGGCAGATGGGAGAGAATCTTCAGTGAGTGCTATGGGAACTTTGCGGTTTACAGCTCTGGAGGAGGACTTTGCACCTGTGTATTGTGTTCCCTCTTTGGACCATAATCTGTTATCTGTAAGTAAGTTGGCCCAAAAGGGATTTGAGGTCTGGTTTATAGGGGACAAATGTCAAATAAGCAAAGCTGGAGGAAAGCAACAAGACCAGGGAACCACAACGATATACAAAATTGTTGTTAATCAATCGAAGTGCAAAACATGCAAAAGTGCCAATGTGAATAAATACAACGATGATTACAATACAATCATATAATACAAAAATACAGAGTCTATCAATGTATATCACATACAATTCAAAATAGATATTCAAGGTCCGTAGAACTCATTCAACATATTTAAAGTGCAACATGCCAACAGTAATAAGCAGCCAGTAGGTAGGGAGTAGTGCAAGATGTTATTCCTTTGACAGTCCAATAAATTAATATAATACATCACAAATCGCCGAAGGGAATATGCAGGCAATTTTTCATTAACCCGTTTCGTGAGTGGAAACTCACTTCATCCTGGGCATATAACAGTTCGGACTGGACACAAAATGCAAAGCTTGTTCGAAAAAACACTCTCCTACGGCTCATGAAGGGATGGTATGGACGGACATGGTGTGTCCACTCCTATGACTACAGGGTATATCAGGGAGCCAGATGATTTTCCCTGGGAAGATGTACAGAGATATTGGTCATTAGTGGGCAGTCTTTTGTATCTCTCATGTTGGGGCCGTCCAGATATAACACAAGCAGTAAACATGCTATGCCAAAGGTGTGCTAAGCCTTTCCATAGGGATTGGATAGCAGCAAAACGCGTCTTAAAATATCTTAAGGCTACTCTCAACTTCTCTTTAGTTCTGAAAGCCACTGAACCTATGCAGATCACTATGTTTTGTGATGCTAGTTGGGCAGATTGCCCTGACGGTAAATCCACTACAGGACTAGCCATATTTGTAGGAGGTGCTCTCATTGCACATAAGACATTAAAACAGTCTTTGTTAGCACATTCATCTTGTGAAGCCGAGTTTGCGGCCATGAGCCAAGGTATTTTAGAGCTGGAAGTAATACAACAGCTCATGTCTGACATGAAAATGCATTGTGCAGTACCTATTGCTGTTTATGGGGATAATACAGCAGCACAGCAGTTAGCCCAAGATGGTGGAATTAAAACACGAAGTAAACACATCTTAATCAGGTATTTAAACGTAAGATGTGCTGTAGAACAAGGATTCATAAGATTGTTAAGATGTACATCTGGTGACAATATAGCAGACATGTTCACTAAAAGTCTGTATGCTGTACCATTCGAACGATTACGTGATGCCTTAAACTGCTCTCATACTGGCTTGGAGGAGTGTTGCTATCTAAGTGTCAAAAGCCAGTGTGCAGAGGCTTTAGATCAGAACGATCAGTATGACAGGTAGACACATCAGGTGACAAAGAGTCAGATGGTTAAGTCAAGAGTCAGGGGACCATGAAGTGAATGACTCAGCTAAACTCATGCATGCATCTGATTGGGTGTCTACATGTATAAATAGCTACTATGTACAGTATGGTTGGGGCTTCTTTCGAGTCCAGGTGTAGGCGAAACACTTTGTCTCTCTGGACTATAAACTGTATATATATTGCTCCTTATTCACCTATAAAAAAATTGTATCATACACCTTTACTAAACAAACAAGGTGTGGACTCTGTGGATCCTCCTAAAGCCGGTGCAGTCACGCTGAATACACACTATTCAACAGCCATTAGGATGAGCGGGGAGTGGTGCCGGGCCATGAGTGCCCCTCCCTGTTCCTGGCCCTGCCCACTGCAATCAGTACCTGGGACTGCTGGCCTCACCCAGCTGGAGCAGATCAGCCCCTCATAGGCCATGGGCCACATCCTGCATGTGGTGCAGCCCATCGGCCGCACCCACCATGGCAGCGGCGGACTGCCATGCTTGCCCCAACTGCCCTCATCTGGGCCACCCATGGCCGCTCTGAGGTGTGTCCGCCAAGCGCTCCCCTTGCACAAGGCATATGGTACAGGCAGCCTCCCCAGGTATAGGGTGTCCCCCTTCACTGGCAGGTAGCACAAGCACCCCATTCCCAGGAAATGTGCGTGGAGCAGGTGTTGAATGCCAATGCCCGTGCCACACAACAAATTCCTGTGCCTGTTTCACACCCTGCCACCACACCCTGCTGTTCCTCCCAATCAAGCAAGGGCAGTGCTGACATTGGTGGATTGGGCAGGGGCCCCTGAGGGCACAACCTTCCCGGCCTCACGTGCCAGACTGTCTAGGTATGCACTGTCTAGGTGCACGGCACTGGCAGCCGGTGCAGCGGCAAGGGAACAGCACCCGTCTCCTGCACACGTTTCAGAGTCCCCACCATGGACATTCAGAGGTGGCCGCTGAGAATCCACTGGCTCCGAAATCACATCTGCGGCAGACAGAAACATGATGTCTGCTCCCGTGTCCATTGCCCCGGGCCCCTCGCCTGTCCCTCCCCGGTGAGGCCAGCAGGATCCCGGTGCAAGTGCCAGCCATTAGCCTCGCCACAGTGCATGGCTGGCTGCCAATCAATGGGCTGAGGTGCTGCGATGGCACCGGAGGGCGGGTCCTGTGGCCCCATGGCCCGCCCCCCGCCCCTTGTATTCACACCCTTCCCAGTTCCGCCCTCAGGCCTCTGCCAGCCGATAGCGATGGAGGGCAATGGCTGGCAAGAGCAATGGGCAGCGAGGCTCGGGGCCCAGCTCATTGGGAAGGCAGTGGGGAACGAGCTCCTTTTGGAGGAGGATGCAAGGGTCATGAGGCCCCTCCACCTGGAGGAGCTCTTCCCCGATCGCGTGGAGGAGGCCCGCCGCCGGATTGACGAGGCTCTGTGCAAGGTGGAGCACGAACTCCTGGAGGAGGAGGTGGCAGTGGGCCTCGAGCAAAGTAAGTTGGGGGATCCCCCGCATAGGCCAGGCTGTGGCATCCGCCTACATGTGGGAGAAGGCGGATTCCCCCGCAGCTGCAGGATGCAGGCGGCAAGCCACTGCCAGTGCTGCAGCCGCTGCCGTCGAATCTCAACCTGCACATGTGCAGGGCACCTGCCAAGATAGCACTAATGGGTTTTTCCCCTCTCACCTCCACAGGGTCCATTGACAAGAGATGGATGGCCGCCATGGACCCGGTGCATGGGGCGTACCTGAGATGCCGGGAAGCTGCACCACATGAGTGCTGCTGACTGTGGGAATGCAGGAGAGCGGAGCGGGGAGACTTGCAGCTCCGCCAGTATGGGTGGAGACCGCAGGGGCCCTAACGGCACCTCTCCCCTTGTCTTGCCCCTGCAGCAGCACCTGACTGGAGCCCTCGGGAGATGAGGAGGAGCTGGGGAGGGGCTTCACTGCCTGTCGCTGCCCTGTCAACGGACTGTATTTTCCTGAGGAAGTCAGTGGAGTCCCATAAATAGCTGGGTGTGCTGGTGGCAAAGGGCCTGAGGATAGAGCCCATGTATCCTGAGACTCCTACTGTGATAGGAGTATCCTATGATACTGATCTCCATATCAGAAGCTACTGTTTGCATCTACTCCGCCCTCCCCTCTCCACCTATATATCTGACCAGTTTCTTCTTGCAAGGGGCAGCTTACTGAACTAGTTGAGTCAGAATGCCTGCCCTGCATAGTCCCCCCTCCCCCCCGTATTGCAAGGATAGCCCGGGGGCAGAGGAAAGGGGGGTGCTAAGGACTGGCTGCCATCAACCCATTTCCCCCAAGTTTATGCCCATAGCTGGAGGTTTGGGCAGCTTCTGTCAAGATCCGATTGGAGGGAGGTGTCCAGTGGGGTGCCACAGGGCTCGGTTTTGGGCCCCGTACTTTTCAGTATTTTTATCAATGATCTGGATGAAGGGGTAAACAGGCTACTCATTAAATTTGCTGATGATTCCAAAAATTTGGCCACATTGTTCATGCAGCATGTAGTAAGACCCCATTCATTCCCGGACAAATTCATATTGGATCGGGGCCCACAATTCGTTGCCAAGTTTTGGCAGGAGCTGATGGAAGTAATAGCCATGACTCAAGGGTTGAGTTCAGTATATCATCCCGAGACTGATGGGCAATCCAAAAGGGTTAATCAAGTCCTGGAACAATTTTTAAGGTGTTACATTAATTATCAACAAGATAATTGGACTGATTTCCAGGCATTCACAGAATATTGTTACAACAATAGCATTCATAGCTCTACAGGAGCATCCCCATTCAAGATCACACAGGGCTTTGAAGGCAAACCCTTGCCATTTGTGAAAGACCCCCGCCCGGGAGTGGGGAGGGACTCTTAGTACTTGGTGGAACTCTATCGTAGAACAGTAGGATCTAACAATGAAAACCCTGGAACGAGCCAAACAGGATTACAAAAAGCATGCAGACCGGAAACGCTCCCCCCTCTGGGAGCTGAAAACCTGGAGATGAGATTTGTGTGTCCACAAAAAATCTCAAGGGCAAACAACCGAGCAAAAAATTAGGATGGAAGTATATCGAACCTTGTAAAATCCTCGACATCATAAATGGAGTAGCTGTGAAACTAGACCTGCCCAAGAATTTAAGACATATCCACCCAGTATTCCACTGCAGCTTGTTGAAGAAAGCCCCAGAAGCAAACACCTGGCACCCGAAATATGGAGTTCCTCCCCATCTCATGGTGGATGGACAACCGCATCATGAAGTGGAAGAGGTGTTGGACTCAAAATGGAGAAGTGGAAAATTATTTTACTTGATAAAATGGAAGTACTTTGACCAGAGTCAAAATGAGTGGGTTCAAGCTAAAGATGTAAAAGCCATCTGGAGAAACCAAGGGAAGGGTGATCCTGTTATAGATGCAGTATTTTGCGGGGGGGGGGGGGGGGGTTCGTTATGTCAGGCAGGCAAGCCAGCCTGCTGCCATGACTGTGAATGCATGTATACTGGGGGGGGGGCTTTATTCCTGTGGTGTAGCTTCCTTCACTATGCCTAAGCTTTGCTAAGAGACCTTATCAGTGCAGCTGTGTGGGAACCAGGCATGGGAACTTCAGCTTGCAGAACTTTCGCTGACTTCAACGGACTTGTTTGGACTGAGAGAGGGGAACTGGAGTATAATCTCTCAGGGAAGACTGTACTTTAGCATTCTGGGCATTCTCTATGTATCAGTGCACTTCTAGGGAGTTTTATCTGAATAGACTCTTTTAACTCATACCACAAAAATGTTGGATGGAGAGTCTGAGAGAATCCCCTAGCTAGGCCTGACATACTGGCATCGAACATTTCCATCTTTAAAAATTCCAGGACAGGATCCCCTTTAGATACACGGCGTTTCTTCACGTGTAACACCTCAAGAGTTGTTTATGTTTTGGAGTGTACTTGCCCACGATTATATGTGGGCAGTACTACACGAACTGTAAGGGTAAGAGTACAAGAACACCTGTTGAAAATTAGGAGAAAGAATGTGGAGGCCCCTTTAACTCAGCATTTCATGCAAAATCATAATAGTGAACAGGAACTCTGATATTCTGTATTACAAGTAATAAAAGCTAACTCCTCGGGTAATTTACAAAGGGGTTTATTGAGAGCAGAAGCACAGTGGATATTTAGGCTTGATTGCCTTGCCCCTAAAAGTCTGAACAATGAAATACACTTTACCTGTTTCCTGTAAGAAATTGTAGATGTCACTTTAAAAACATGATGAGAAGCAGTGTGTGTTCCCTTTAAATGACAAAAAAAGATGGGGAAGTTACGGCTACAGACCAGCAGCTCGCAGCCACAGTGGTGTATGATTTCTGGGAGTAAGCAGTCGAGTGAGTAAACACAATGGAAGTTTTTGATAGCTTTAATATTTATTGTTATAAATCATAAAGAAATGTATATATTTATGTATTTTTAGAACTGGACAGTTTTTTAAAAAATGCATAAGGCTCAAGAAGAACCCTGAAACGAGCTCAAATTATAAGCTGGCAGGCTCGTAGGCCATAGAAGAAGATTCATCTGGGTGTTTCACGCCGGTTCTCAGAAGTTCACAGACTGTCCTTACGCTACCTATAACAGAAAGGATAAAAGAGAAAGGATTACCCATTGGACTAAACTATCAGTTTTACTTACCTGCATGTGGTCTGTTGTCAGCTGGTCATCCAAAGGAAAAAGGCAGAGTGAATTACTGAATTTGTAACTGGTTTTGTATATTATTTTTCTATTTGTATGAGGTACTTAAGATAGTGTATTTGCCCATTTATCCAGCACTTGCACTTTAAATAGACAAAACAGTCATATTGGAAAAATACCGTGGGAACTTTTCCCGTTGCTTTATGGCTTTGATCTTTCCAGAGGACCGCAGGTCCCAGAAGACCACACTAACAATGTAGAATTTTATTGTTCAAAGTGCTAGTGCAAAGTGAAAACATTTTCAATAACTTATAATCTACTCCATGCATAGGTATTCGGACCCAGTGCTCAACAGTCCAATATAACAGTCCCAATTCCTAAATGGCGATAGGCAACAAGAGTACTGAATTCTTATGATGAAAGTATGAAATCTGTTGTTTCTTCTCCTGTAGGCCAAAGCCGTCAATGAAGGACGACAATGAAATCCCCAGGGGAGACAAGATGGAATATAGGTCTCCTGGGCGGTTGGCAACGGGAGCGCCAGCAGTTGTAACAGCCCATTTCACGTTGTTACACTTTATCAAGCCATCATTTAACACATCCTCTTCAAGCAAGATGCTTGTAAGAAGATACTTGCCAATGCTGACGTGGTGAAGATACTTGTTAGAGAGGATGTGTTAAATGATGGCTTGATAAAGCGTAACAACGTGAAATGGGCTGTTACAACTGCTGGAGCTCCCGTTGCCAACCGCCCAGGAGACCTACATTCCATCTTGTCTCCCCTGGGGATTTCATTGCCGTCCTTCATTGACGGCTTTGGCCTACAGGAGAAGAAACAACAGATTTCATACTGGACATTGCATCATATGAATTCAGTACTCTTGTTGCCTATCGTCATTTAGGAATTGGGACTGTTATATTGGACTGTTGAGCACTGGGTCCGAATACCTATGCATGAAGTAGATTATAAGTTATTGAAAAAAATTTCACTTTGCACTAGCACTTTGAACAATAAAATTCTACATTGTTAGTGTGGTCTTCTGGGACCTACGGTCCCCTTGTGTTTTCAGATTGTTGAGACCAGTCCTTTTGATTGGTTTGTTCTTTCCAGAACAGCCTTCTTTGTAGTTTGTGGGTGGAAGCCTGACACTGAGTTAGTGATTTGCCCCTCCCCGAAAGCCTCCTCTCCCCACTCACCTTTCCTCTTCTGATAATTCTCTTCCCACTCTGGACTTGTCCCTTTTTAAAAGTCATGTTTATTTCTGGCTCTCTTTGCATCCCTTGGTAGTGCATTTCAGAAGTCAAAGAAGTGTTCTGAGAACAGTCTGAAGAGACTGCAGCATGTGCCTGTTGTGGCAGACAGAAACAGAAGTCTTGGGACACCTTAAAGACTGACACAGAGGCTTGCGTGGAATTGAACCTGCTTCCTTTTGTACTAAAAAATGTGAAGCACAAATACAGGATGGGGGATACACTTCCGGGTAGTAGCGTATGCGAGAGATCTTGGCGTAAGAGTGGACTGTAAAATAAATATGAGCAATCAGTGTGATGCGGTGGCAAAAAAGGCAAACTCAGTCTTGGGTTGTATCAAAAGGGCCATTTGGAGGTGGGCAAGGAGCTGTTCCAGTCGGCAGCAGAGGACAGGACCCGAAGCAACGGGCTTCAATGACAAGCAGAAAGGTACCGGCTGGATATCAGGAAAAACTTTTTCACGGTCAGAGTAGTTCAAAGGTGGAATCAGCTGCCTTGGGAGGTGGTGAGCTCCCCTTCAGTGGAGGTTTTCAGGAAGAGGCTGGATGAATATTTGTCAGAGATGCTTTAGGCTCATCCTGCATTGGGCAGGGGGTTGGACTAGAAGGTCACTCCATGACTGTCTGTCTGTGGAGGGAACATCCCCCATACAGCCACCCCTGTACCCTTCACAGGCACGTCACCTCCATGCACAAAGCTTGCCAGGGAGGGGTGCATGGCCCCAGCCTGTGAGCCTGCATGCCAAGGGGGCAGACACTCTGAGAGCTGCACCTAGCACAGCTGTCATGGGGCAGCCAGCCTCGGCAGCTCATGCCAAGGCCCTGAACAAGTGCTCATGCCCCCACCCCCGAGAAAGGGAGCAGTTGTGGGATGGGAACTGGGTGCTCACTGCCATAACCCTATGTCGATGGCGGGCACACACCCCTCAACATTCTCCCCACAGGAACAGTGCCCCAAACATCCGTGGGAACAGCCCATGGCTCGAGGGGCATCCATCATCCAGTCCCTGCCAACACCTGCAACAAGGGAGCCACCATGCCCACCTATGGACATCCACCAGGATGCTGCAGAGCAGAACTGACTCTTGCCACACATGCATATGTTCCCTCTACAGGCAGGTCGGTCACTGAGAGGGTGGCCAGGATGCCAGGCTGTCCCAGCCCACCATGCTCCTCCGGCGCCTGCAGGCAAGGCTAGCTCAGAGAGCGGCTGCCTAAGCTGGCCGCATCACCTCCCTGTTCTTGCGAGGGCTGCCCAAACAATGGATCCCAATGCTCCGACAGCCGCACGAGCAGGCTCTGCCCCCCTCCTGACTGAGGAAGAGTGGCAAGATGCACTTGCAGACATCTCCCTTTCCTTCTGCAGGACAATAAAACAGTGTTGCACTACAACTCACTCCATGACTGTCTATCTGGCCGTGGAGGGAACCTTCCCCATTCAGCCCCCCCCCCATACATGGCAGTGATTGGGAGAGGGGACCAAAAAGGCATGGGGTGCCTCTGAGCCCGGCCACCTCCCTGCTGCTGGAGGGAGCCACTGCCCACAAACGACAAGGGGGCTTCCAGCCATTCCGCCTCCCCCAGAACCCCAAGATGGTGGGATGAGGTTCCTGGTGCTGCCCAGTCAGGGTGGGCCATCTGGGTCCAGCACTGTCCGTAGAGGGCAGTGCTGCTGGCATCTGATAAGCCAGGCGGAGGGCCAGTGGAGGGAGACTGCATCCAGGGGAGCCACGGTGCTCTGGCCAGGGGGCGCTGGGGGGGTCCCCTACTCCCCCACCCCTGCAGATACGGCTGCAATAGGCACTGGCTCCAGGGAGGGGGTGAGACCCAAGGGCAAGACCCCCACCCCATGCCCACCCATCTGCGTGCCTGGCAGCCAAGCATGGATGGAGAGGGCTGGTTACCTCGCCCAGCAACTGGGTGCGAAGGCAGCAGGGAGTGCTGTGATGGCTGAGGTGGCAGCAGTGGTGGTGTGACAGCTGGACCTCAAGGAGTTGTAGGGATGGTTGACCACTGGTTGACCACTGGATGTGCTGGTGGCTGCCGAGAGGGAGTAGAGACATTGTCGGCAGCCATCAGGTCCCCAGCAGGGCCACAGAGCCCGCTAGGGTCGCTTAGTGTGTCGAGATTCCTGGGGGCCACTTGGCATGGTGACTGTAGGTTCTGTGGGGTCCGGACCCACCCTGCGTGTAAGCCCCGCTCAGAGAAACATGCTGTAGTGCTTGTTGGCCTGCCAGTTCTGCCCCAGGGTGGCCACTCAAGGATCCTGGACTGTTGTGACTGGTTCCAAAAGCCTGTCTGCCGTGTGGTTTTCCGTTCCCTTGGGTATTTCTTGGGGGGTCCATGCAGGTTTTTGGCCAACCCAACCCCCCCATGCCTAACCCCCAACCATGCTATGTCTATGATGTCCATTGGGCAGCCCAGCTATTCCATACACCATATCACCTGTACTGATCCTCCACCTCTCCCTTTCCTTGAACAGGTCAGGCACCTGAGAAGAAAGGGATGGTGAGCATAGGGGATTCACTGCCTGGTCTCCTTCGTGTGCCAACCCTCCCGACTCTGCTGCCAATGATGCTGCCACTGCCCTGGTACCCCATGGCCTGCCCCCAACCAAATGGTAGAGGGACGAGCTGGGGCCATTGTTCTGAGCACTGTTAAGTAGCCATGGTGCTGAGTCCCCCTCCCCAGGCACCTCATGAAGGCAGCAGGTGTGGCGACCGGCTGCGGGGGACAGATGGGTTGGGTTGGGTTGGCTTCCCGCCCCCCCCCCAAGGATGCTCAGAACAGGCCGTGGTCCTGGAGTTCACCTCCTTTATTGGGCCAGGGTGGGTTGACTGGTATGTGGTTGGCGGGTGGCAGCAAGGGGTTGGAGTGGATGGCGGGGGTCTCTACCTACTTGGCTGAGGGGTTGCACGGCCGCTCCAGTGCTGGCTTTCAGCGGTGGGGAATTGCAGGCGGGGCTGGCAGGGAGGAGGTGATCACCACTGTCCATGCCATTAAGACCTGTCCCCGGGGGGCGGAGCCAGGGTGTTTCACAGCCTCCATTCTCAGCTGTCAGTGACCAGTTCGCGCACTTGGTTGCAAGCTGCTAGGGCCTGCTCTCAACAGTCCTTGGCTGGCTCAGGGGAGAGGGGGGAGCTGGTCGCCCCCTCCCAGGGGTCCTCTGCCGGGTCCTCCATCGCGGGCAGAGGGAGCTGCTGCTGGGTGGCCATGTTATGGAGCACGGTGCAGGCAGTCACAAGCTTTGCCATTGCAAATGGCTGCATCACCTGACAGCCTCCAGTATGGTGTAGGCACCAGAACCGCCTCTTCAGTTGGCTGAAGGTCTGCTCTATGACTATCCTGGTGCGGACTCTAATCTGGGGAACCGGGTTTGATTCCCTACTCCTCCACTTGAAGCCAGCTGACCTTGGGTCAGTCACAGCTCTCCGGAGCTCTCTCAGCCCCACCTACCTCACAGGGTGATTGTTGTTGTGGGGATAATAATGACATACTTTGTAAACTGCTCTGAGTGGGCGTTAAGTCATCCTGAAGAGCGGTACATAAATCAAATGTTGTTGTTATTGTTGTTATGATTATTAACTGCTGCCCCAACTTCCCCCTGTCCCGTTTGCATGGGCAACCTACCCAGCAACCTGCCCTTGCCCTCTGGCCATGCGGCAATTCAGGCCTGACGCAGCAAAGATTTGGGCATCGTGGATGCTCCTGGAGAGCTTCACCACCAGGTCCGTGAAGAGCCCCTGGTGGTCGCAGGATGCCTGGACACTGATGCTGTAGAACCCATGCCGATTCCAGTAGACCTGGGGCTCCTCCCAGGGGCACATAGGGTCATATGTGTGCAGTCCACAGTGCCCACGACATAGGGGAAACCAGCCACAGCAGCAAATCCTGTCCAAATGGGCGCCAGCTTGGCTTCCTCAGTGGGGAAGCACGTGTGCTCTTAGAGCTGGCCCATCATTGCATCCAGGAACTCGTGCAGACAGTGGCTAGCAGAGGACTGGGACACCTCCAGGACCTCAGCCCCCATGCCCTGGAAGGCCCCCATGCCTAGTGGCCAGGTAGCGGAGGGAGAGCAGCTCCTTCTGCAGTACTGGGATGGCCCGGGGAGCCAAGGTCTGTCCCTGCAGCAATGGGGCGAGTGCCTCACAGAGGGTCTGGATAGCTGCTTGATCCAGGCAGAAGCAATTGAGTCAGGTGCTGTCTTCAAGCTGGAGAATGCTAATGCGCTCCTGCTACTGGCATCCTCGGTGGACCCTCACCACCTCGGCATACAGTGCAGAGAGGAGGTGGATGAGGCATATCCCTGGCAGGGGGACTGGCAAGAGGAGGCACCAGGCAAGGCCCCTGGGGCGGAGGGCTGGGCAGAAAGCAGAGGGTCAATCGAGCGTGGACAGATCTGGTCCTGTGCCCCATCTGCCGCAGACTGCATTTCCTACCCTGGTCGGCCTGGCTCACAGATGGGGTGTGTGTGTCATTCACAGCAGCCAGTCTGTCTGTGGCCATACTGGAAAATGAGAGGGAGGGGCCATTCCACTCAGCCATTTCCCACACTGTGTGGCCACACCCACAAATTACTCAGGCCAAGGGCGCCATGTCTGCACCACCACCAGTGGTGGTGGGGGTCAGTGGCAGGCCAACTGGACTGAGGTCAAGAAGGTGCTCCTGTACGGGCTGGTAGTCGAGCACGCTGACGCCTCCCATGCCACAGCCAGGGGTATCTTGGCAACCAGCCAGTCTTTTTGGCACATGGCAGCAGAGAGGGTGTTTGCTCTGGCCAATGCCACCCAGATGGTGGACTCCACCATGAAGCAATGGAAGGACTCCTACAGGCCGGCGTGCAAGCAGGTGTACCGCCTCATGTCCGACTGTGTCCCTTATGAATGTGCAGTCATGGAAGGGCTGTCAGGGCCAGAGCTGGTCATGCGGGCGGTGATTCCTGAGATCGTGGTGGGCAACCTCAGCATCCTGGCCAGTGAGCCGCCGCCCAGGGCCCCGTGCGCCGTAACAGACCATTCTGTCCTGTAACAGGTGCACCTCCCACCACCACTGCCGCCACGGAACCGGCAGCTGGCCCATCCACAACGGCACCCATTGATGAGGCTGCCCCATTACAGGATGCAACCCCTCCCCACATTACTGATGATGGCGACTGGGATCCGGTAGTCAGTGTCACACTAGTCCCCTCTGCAGCAGCAGGGCAGGGGGCTCCTGGTGCATTGGAGCCAAGGGGAGGGGATTGTGGGTGGGTGGGTGGCACATTCACCCAGCTGCTCTCCCACAGGGCCCTGCACACTGGCGATCATGGAGGACGTGCTCGCGTAACTCTGGGCCTTGACTCTGTCACGTCGGACTGAAGTGGCAGGATCAGCTGTCCTCCAGACTCTTTTATCATATTGATAGTTCTTCTTTTTGGGTCCTGCACGTGTGGAGTCACACGGTTTTGGACTATTTACATACGGGGTAAGGGGGCCCCACACTCGAGATGGACTCGACATCCTCCGAGGGAACTGGGGTGACGCCAGAGATGCACAGGGAGATGGTCCACCGGGTAATCCGGGGCAGGAGGAGGGACCCTCTGGGTCAGAGGGGGATGGGTTTTCCAAGGGAACTCTTCCTGGGCTGCATGCCTGGGGTCATGCGGGCAATGACTGAGAGGGACCAACTGGAGATGTGCCGGGATTGGCGGGAAGTAGTCGACCAGAGTCATGACCTCATGGCTGGCCTTGCAGAGGCAGCGACAGTAATCATGGCCGTCCTTTGGGAGCAACGTGGATCTCTGGCTTGGGTGGAGGGCCTGCTGGAGGCCTGGCTCCTGCAGCCCCCTCCCCCTGCCACAGAGGTGGTACGGGGCACGGCCCAGGGATGTTCATGGTGGCACAGCTGGGGAACTGGGTGCCCACCCCACCACTGAGGCCTGACTGACTGCGGGTTCCAGGGCCAGGCCCAATGTGCAGGTTGAGTTGCCTCCGTCAGGCCAGTACCCAACTGTGTGACTGGTATGCTTCCACTCCCCCATGCAACATCTGAGGGACACCCTCTGCCTCCCTATGCTCCTCCCTGCCTGTGTCTGCCCACGGCTCCCTGTGACAGCACCAGGGGACAGCCCCGTTGGCTGAGCCAGGGCATGGTTTCCCGCCTCGAGGTGGGGCAATGTGCCAGGCCCATGTCAAACACATCGGACCCTGGGGCTCATGGCCCATCCATTGGATATGCTGTCCTTTGCCCCTCCCCTGCTTGTCAGGGGGCTGCCACGGCCATTGGTTGAAGGGGGAAGAGGCTTTCCGGGTGCCTTCTGGAACAGCTGTGCCGCACCTTCCTGGGCTCTGATGCCGCTCACCTACCAATGTCTGCCGGGAGCTGACAAACAGCACTGCTGTCATGCCGACGCCCGGCCGATGCAGCAAGCCCGGCTCTTTGGGTTGGACTGTTAATCCTTGTTGCTTGCATTTGTTCCATTCTTATTGGTTCTATCTTAATAGCCCTTTATATTTTGATATCTTGCTTTATTAAAAAGATTAGTTTATTTCAATAAAAAATTAACATAAAACTCAAATTAGAAGTCTCTGTGTATCTTAGTTGGGAGAGTAAAGCAAGGAGAACCCATGTAAAATATTTGTACCAATTGATAGGCTCTCTAAAAAAAGATACCTGTTTTAGGTGTCAAAACTAAGGCCCTGAAGTTGCTCAGAGCTAGGCTATAACCACTTAATACTAGACAGTTAGGAGCCTTAATGAGATACGGATAAGCATTCTGGTGCAGATCGAAGTGAGCAAGCATGGGATGCTGGCTCAGCCAACTCCTGTTAGGAAGGAACTTTCCAGAGTGCCAAGCCTGCCATTGAGGCCAGCTGAGCCACGTTGCTGGGGAATGGATTGGATGGTGCACCTTGCACTTGCCTATCTGCCCCCCCCCGCCCTCCACCCTGCCGGCTTCCCATCCTCCCATCCTGTCCCTTGGTGTGAAACTTCAGAGATGTCCAAGGTGAAAAGCAGGCTTGCATTGACTGTCATGCGAGCTTCTTTGGGAAAAAGTAAATAACTAACTTGAGTAGGCTCAGCAGCAGGGAAGATTCCAATTAGCCCTGCAGACTCTTTGGTGTTTGCCCAGGGGAAACAACGGGAGGAAACCTGTTGTGTGTGTGCCTCATTCTGCTTGGATGTGCCATGGTCACCTCGCTTGCCTCTGTCTTCTAAATGTGCTCTCATAAGGAAATCTGGACAAAAAGCTGAGAGCACAGGAAATTGGGCTGCCAGCTGGGAGGCCCTTTAGGTTCAGGAAATCAGGGTTGTGGCCAGCAGTTTTTATGCCGCCGTCCCAGGTGGAGCAATGTTAGGAAACACAGGGCTTTTCTGCAGGGCTGAGAAACTGCTGGAGGGACACAGGTGCACTCTTGCAGTAGACAGCCAAGTGTCACGTAATGGACACTTTGTGGGAGGGCCACTGGTGGCCAGGAGCAAACTGAGACCAGAGGTCACTGCAGTGCTGGCCCTGCTGCAGGGGCCAATGGCAGCAGTGACCATGGGTGGCAACCACTGCCATCATTGCTATGGTTCAGCCAGCCACCTCTGCAGTGCTTGGTTTCTTGCCAGTTAGAAGCTCTTGACTGATCAGGTGTGTGTGTGTGTGTGTGGGGGGGGTGCCAGCTAATTATTCTCTGTCCCCATCTGGGGTGGGGGAGGCAGGAGGAGCAGATCCTATTGTGGCGTTACAATCAGTGTGTGAAGAAGGGCGATCCCAGCCCAGCTCATGTCAGTAAAAATCCAAATGGTCTTCTGAAAACAAGCGTGTTGCCTGTGATTGCTCTCCCATGACGATGATGCTGGATGTCAGCCACAGCACCCTTCCCTGTAGTCTAGCAAAAGGCGGCCACCCGCAGTGATTTACAAGAGAAAGGAGACTGCACCGGGGGGGGGGGGGGGGAAGCTGGGCCAGGAGGCTCAATCGCGCAGTAGCTGCGCTGCGTCAGTGAACCACGCTGGTCTTCTGTATTTACGCGCGTCCTTTGTGTTCTTAAGGTGAAAAACACCCATTTCAGTGCCGAGAAATCAAGCCGTCCCGGGGGGGGGGGGGGCCGGGGGAGCATTCGGAGCCCGCGGCGCCTGGAGGCCCAGAGCCGGCCGGGGGGGGGGGGGCTGCGCACGAGTCGACCCGCCCCGGCGCGGGTTGCGGGCGGGCGGCCTTTCTCCTCCGGCCTCCCTGAGGCGTCTTCCTCCCCAAAGTCTTTGTGGAAAGCAGCCGAAGGAGCTGCGGGGAGGCCTGCAACACGCGCGGCCCGGCCCTCTGCTTTGAGCGGGGAGCCCAAGGCGCAGGCCAGGGCCGGGCTCGCAAGCGGAGCTCCGCGCCCTCCTGCAGGGAGCATCGCGCGGGCCGGCCGGCATCGCAGGCGGCGCCTCACGGGCGGGCGGGGCGGCCTTGCGCGCAGGCCTCGCCTCCCCCGGGGTTGCCATGGCGCCGCCCCGGAAGCGCTTGGCAGGCGGGGGGCCGTTTCCGGTCAGGGCGGCTGCGCGTCTCCGCCGTGAGGGAGGCTGGAAATGGCGGCCGGGAGGGGGCAGCGCAGGACGGCGGCGCCCAAGACCACCGCGACGGAGCCCCCCAGCGCCGCCAAGCCGGGGTCCGCGCGCCGAGACTAGGCCGCCCGACGGGAGCCCGCGCGGGAAGGGAAGGCGAGGCGCTCGGTCCCCGACCCGGCCGGGCCTCTGCGGGCAGGGCAGGGCAGGGCGCCGCCGGCCTGCGGAACGCCCTGCCACGGGATGCGCACGTCTTTCTCGCCCTCCAGGCGCGCGCACCCACACGCACACGTGGGTTCCCCGCTCCGGCCCCCTTCGGCCCGCACGACAGTCCTGTGAGGTGGGTGAGGCTGCCGGTGAGACGCGTGGCTGGTGGGCGGCGGGAGCCGGAGCCGCTTTCTCGAGGCCGCTGGGCCGCCGGCGGAGCGAGAAGGGGGCCGGGCGAGCCGGGAGGTTGGGAGGGAGAGGCCTCTGCGAGGCGCCCGCCCGCCCGCTCCTCCTCGCGGGGCCCCCTCGCTGCCCCGAGCCCTCGGCGGGCCCTTCGGCTGGCGCCTGCCCGGCTGCTCCGCGGCCTGGCCTCCCGGAGCCCCTTGCTGGAGCCGGAGGGCGGGCGCCGCCACGCTAAGCCCGCCTGGACGGGCTGGGAAGGGCGGGGGCGTTTCTGCCGCCCTCGGGTGGAGGGTCGCTCGCCTCCCTCGACGGGTTCCGGCGCTCGAGCCCGGCTTGCCTCCGGCCCGGCACTTTCCTTGCTTACCCGGCACCTCTCCATTGTAATGACTGTACGCAGGTGACGGAGTGGGGGGGGGGTTGCCCTAGGAGGCTTCCGACCCAATGCATCGATCGGCCTTCTGGTGCCACAGAACTCTTCGTTGGTGCTGCCACGTTCTCACTCGGTCACCCTGAGAGAACTGTTGTGAAGCGGGGGTGCTGCGAAATGCTGTTTGTTGTTTGGGGCAGGGAGCTTAAGAGTGTTTTCAGTTCTTGGAGGGCCTCCAGTCGTGTTATTCTGTGCAGTAGTTCAAATGCTTACAAGAGCTTTTGTAGTAGAAAAGAGCCAACCTCCAGCAGCACCTAGAAGACTAACAAAAATTTGTGGTAGGGTATGAGCTTTCATGAGCCACAGCTCACTTCTTCAGATACCACAAATTTTGTTAGCCTTCTAGGTGCTACTGGACTCTTGCTCTTTTCTACTGCTACAGACAGACTAACACAGCTACCCATCTTGATCTATCAGGAGCTTTTGTGTTTCCACTTGTCCCTTTTCTGTTCCAGTTGTATAAAACACCCAATAGCAAAGCCCCTCTCCCACATTCCGCAGGACCGGAGGGGGGTGCATGACCACAATCCTGCCACTCTTTTTTCCTACCTGGCTTGACAGATGTGCGTCATTTTTTTGTTCCAGCCTGTTGGAAGCTAAAGCGACCAAAGAAGCTGAAAGAACACTCAAGTAGGTAAGATCCAGATGAGGCTGGTGCGCATTCTCTCACCTAATTTTTCTTCTTTTGAAGGTCGAACTGAGTAGTTGAGACAACTGACATTTTGCACGCCCAGTGCAGCTATAATTTTATTCTGTAGAAATGTGACAGAATACATAAAATCTGTTGCTAATTTTTATTAGAAGGTGCAGCTGAGCAAAAGGGCTCTTTATGAAGTCCTTTTTCACTCCTTTAAATATCTTGCCAAACATATTTTCTTTGGCTACATTCAGAGTGTTGCAGTGGCAGGCAAGGGCAAAAATGAATGCCAGGCTTGTTTGTTTTTCATCCTTCTCCTTCCAAGTAGATTTTTATTGGCTGGAAATCATCATTGGCCTTGAACTCAACACAAGCCGCATTATGTGAGAAAGCATTTGTTCCTTGTGTATGTCGTATTAAGGAGCAAATGTGAGCACTTGTTAATAGCCAGGGAATTTTGAAATCTCTTAGTATTATATGCCTAATAAAATTCAGTATTTGCTGTAGACTTTAAAAGAATAAACTTGTCTTATTGCTCCTTGTTAAAACTATGACATTAATTTCAATGCATATAGATATGTTGGTCTGGTATTTTTCAGTTGTGGATATTAAAGTTGTTGTCCGTTCTGAAAAAAAAAAAGTCTTATTAGGTAGACAGACCGTGTTCATTTTTGCAGATGGAAACTGTTTGAGAGTGCCTTGTTGTGGCTGAGCAGCGACCAGGCTGCCACCCTGTTCAGAACCCAGCCCAATATCCAGAGTCCACACTGATTCAAGGTTGACTTTTTTCCCCCTTTCTGCTCTATATACTTTGTATCCATGATTTCCCCAGGTACAAAGCAGAATTTGCCCCAGTGCTTCAAAATGGGTTCAGTCGATCTTGTTGATTCTCATTGTTCGCAACCCTCCAAGTCTCACCCAGAGACTGCTGGTTTGTAACTGAAATTCTGACAGGTTGACTTCAGCTGAGCCTCACGGCAGCCTTGCTAGCAAGAGCAGGCAGCCGTAGTCCGAGAGGCTGGCGGAACGATGCAGAGTGTCTGAGACAGTTTCAGATTCCTCATTTACATCCTCAAGGAGTTTACAGATCTGCTTTCTCCACAACTGCCATCTTGAAACCAAACTTAAAAAAATGCCTGCCTTGATCTGGCTTGTGATGGCAGATGGTGATGGTTTTTAACCTCTTCCAGAATTTTAGCTGTTCTTGTGAGCTCATTGAATGCCGGTTGGTTTTCAAGTTTCAACTTTGGCTTTGTGTGTGTTTTATATGTGTACATCTACACACACCCATACACACGTGCATGCACATAGGAAATTATAGCAGGAGGTGAACAGCTTCATGTCTCTTCAGTTAAGCCTGAGCCTAAGCAACTGCATTATTGTTCCTTATTTTAATGAACTCTCAAAATGTCTTCACTTTGTTTTGGGTTCCACCTTATCCCTGCCTCACCCCCAGAAAATTGTTAAAATAATATCTGGAGAAAATCTGGGCCTTTAACATAGCATGAAAACTAACTAGAAGAGCAGCCAGACGGCCATCAGCCACCTACCTGTTTTGTGGGGGAAGGGGACAGGACGGGCTGGCTGCAGCGATGTCTCCCTCTGAAGGAAGGGAGGACTTTATATCGTTGCTTCTTCAGCTGCGCTGTGAGAACAGATTCTTTCTAATACTAATCTGCGACTCTCCGGCACTGCTTTCCAGTATCGTCCCTTGAAAGCAGTGGAAGCGATTCCTTTGACCAGGACCTGATTCTCCTTGTGAGGAACCTTTTTTAATCAAAAAAAGAGTCATATACCATTGCATAAAATTGCTCCTGTTACGAAACAGATGTCCGTCCCAGATGTATTGGATGGGTCAATATATAATCATATTAAAACACAAATACAACCCATTTCAATTCCCACAAGTATATTCCCCCACCCCCTCCCCTCCCCCTTTTCAATGTTGACTTCCAACAGCACTCCAACCCCCCTCTATTAATATCACATTATTTCTATATTATAGTTGTTCTTATCTTGTTATTGGTAAAGATCTTAACTATATCTCATCTTACTTAGTATCGTTAAAACCCTTCGAAAGACCATAACTATCCTTTAACATCCCATTTCTTTTCCATATATTTTTTCAGCTTCTTCCAGTCTTCCAAAAATGTTTTTGGTTCTTGATCTTTCAAGTTCAGCCATGTACAACAATTTGCTTGTCCATTCTTCAACGGTATATGACTCTTATCAAGTTTATTGTCAGTTCTCTTACTGCTCACAGGAAGGACAAGCATCTTAATTGCAATAAAAAATTTACCTTGATATAATTAGTGTACCGAGAACAAATTGGAGTGATCACACTAGTAGTGCTGAAATCAGCTGATAGGTAAACAATTGCCAAAGAGGAAATGCAGATGAGGCACCAGAACTTAATGGTATTGCCCTGTCGGTAGCCGCAGCTGAGTGCCACACTGGCAGTTTCATCTGTAGAGTGGGATGAAAGCAGGAAGGGGACAGGAACTTCCCTTTGAGAAAGGACTGGCTTACTCGCTCTGGAAAGCAGGATGTGGGGAGAGGGTTCTGTCCCGAGTTTGCAGAGTCATGGTTTCAATAAGTGTCCAGTCTTGTAATCTGGCAGATTCCTGGTTCCTTGTTTGTGCATGGGGCCAAGAAGGAGCCCTCTAGTGAGTGAGGATCCTGGTCTCTCAAGGTCATCTCCGCTGACTGGCAGCTGCTGCCTGGGGTCTCAGGTCTTTCCCATCACTTACTACTTTTAACAAACCTGGGTCCTTCTGCATTCAGAGCAGCTGCTCTGCCCCGGTACCTGCTGTGAGTATCAGGCACTGTTGCTCACCTGTATGTGAATATCCCTGTTTCAGATATTTTCATGTCATGCAGTGTGTCTTGTTATAGGTGATGCTGAGGGGGCTTAGGTACAGTTAATAAGTCTCCCTGTGTAATAGCTGAATGGGCTGTCTTAGTGAAGGGTGTGTGTAGCTCACCACCTCCCCCCCAGTCAGGAAGTCACTGTGGTACAGAATGCCCTCTATTTTACTTCATTTATCATCTGCCTTTTCCCCAGTGGGGACCCAAAGCAGCTACATCTTGCTCTTCTCCTCCATTTTATCTTCACAACAACCCTGTGAGGTGGCTTAGGCTGAGAGAGACAGAGAGTGAGTAACTGGCCTAAGATTGCCCAGGAAAGTTCCACGGTAGAGCAGGAATTCAACCCTCGATCTCTCGGATCACAGTCCAGAGCAATGCAGTGGCCTCAGGTGATGTCAAGGACCCTTATGGGACGTTCTGATGAGCTGGCAAAGTATGCACCATCTCTTCTCTCACTCCTCCCAGTGTCTCTGTTTAGCTCTCAAGCTATGGTGCCCTCCCAGTGGGTTAGATTCAGGCGCCTAGGTGCGGTGTTGATTGATTGATTGTGCTGGCAGCGGGAAGCAGTGCCTAAGTTGTGTATATTTTGTCCCCTTTGAGGGTCTTTTCTCCTGCTTGCTTTTATTGGTGTTACCTTTGAGGTGCATATCCCTTTGAGGAAAGTGAGCACAGCACAGAGGGTTCCTTCCCTGCCTAGGGCAGTGGGATTGGACTCTGGGCTCTGCATTAGAGGGGCTGTCTGGGCCAAAGGTGGATAATGGTTGCTGAAGGTCTTCAGCAATCTTGATCTCAACACAGGAACACATTGGTAAGTGCAGTTTTAGGACTGTGGTTTTTGTGCATGGCTGGAGATGTGTTTACAGTCCTTGTATCATCCCCAGCAGAACTAACTGCTGGCTGCCTCACGATCTGAAGCCTGGCAAACGCTTGCGAGCGCAGCTGTCCTACTCATGCTACTCAATGGCTTGATCCACTTGTGGGCCTAGTGGCTCCTGACAAGCAAAAAGCCAAGTTCATGAGCTGCTGCCGTTTCCACCTCATTAAACAGGCTTGTGACTAGTACATTAGCTTGTGGGTTAGTGTCTTTTTGCTCAAAGGACAGAACAAGTCCAGCTACGAATCTTGCTGTGGGGCTTTCAACAATGGGGTTTCTTTTACACAGCTCAGGTGGAAGACATCAGGAAAAGAGGAAGACTCAAAATGAGATGGCTTGATTCAGTAAAGAAAGCTGTGGTCTCCAGTTTATAAGATCCGAGTAAGGCTGTTCATGAGAGGACTTCTGGAGGTTAATTCGTGTTGATGTCACCAACACACGCACACACCATTAGGCGTGCTGTGAGGCTGGGGGAGTGCCAGCCCTGGGGCTGACCTCCTCCTCCTTACCAGAACTTAGGTTTCAGGCAGCTTGGAGAGAGGCGAGGGTGAGGAAAGATGCAGAGGCCAGGGAAAACTGGGAGAAAAGCAGTTTTGTTTCCCTTATGCTTTTTTGAACTTTTTTCCAGTGGAAAAATTGGAACTGTTCCTTCTGGAATGCCTTCTGTTTTGTATAGGTTTTTTAGAAGGCAAGATTCAGCTGCCCTGTCTGTGTTCCCTCCAAGCACTTGTGAGTATCTATAGGAGACAAAAATCCAGCCGTTCTGACCAGTGGGAGTAGGAGGGTGCTGTGGCCAGGCCCCCAGCCGTGCGAGGGGGAGGACTCTTCTGGGCCGCCTTGGGGAGGTCTGTCGCCTGGGCGCGTTTCTGGAACTATGTAGTGCTGGCTGTAGAAAGCAGGCTGTTCCTAGGAATGAAACCTCCTTTTTGTTGGGTGAGTTTGGTTTTCAAACCTGTTGTTCCCTATCCCCCTGCCGCCACCGCCGCCGCCAAAAGTTCATCTGCTCAAGGAAACATGCCCGGATTAGATTTTGGATTATTGTTGGAATAAAACTAAGGTATTTGTATGTTTGGATTCTGATACATTTAAAATATTTTGAGTACAATTTTATGTGTTGAATTATATGTCATTGTGTTCTATGTTCTTGCTATATTAAGAAAATTATTGCATATATTTCATTGTTTCCTGCAATTTCCGGAGGGGAGGGAATCGCTTGGGGAGAAATTGTCATCCCGCCACCCTTTGGTGTGCGGGGTCCCACAGGGAGCAGTACTCTCTCCATTATTGTTTAACATCTGTATGCGCCCCCTTCCCCAGTTGGTGCGAAGTTTCGGACTTGGGTGTCATCAATATGCAGATGGCACCCAGTTGTATCTGATGATGGACGGCTGGCCCGGCTCAGCCCCAGATGTCCTGGAACATGCGTTTGCAGCCGTGACTGGTTGGTTGAGGCAGAGTCGGCTGAAACCGAAACCGACGAAGACGGAGTTCCTGTACTTGAGCCACGGGGGATCCAAATGATCCAAGCAACGGTCATTTCTAGGCTAGATTACTGTAACTTGTTCTTTGTGGGGCTGCCCTTGAGCCAGACCCGGGGATTACAGCTGGTACAAAATGCAGCGGCCCGTGTTATTACAGGAGTGCCAAATAAGGCACATATAACACCGAGCTGTATTGGTTGCCAGTGGAGTACCGGATCAGATTCAAGGTTCTGGTATTGACCTATAAGGCCCTGTGCGGACTGGGACCGTCTCTCCCCATATATTCCCCGGAGGACACACTGATCAGGGGACAAACAGCTGTTGGTGGCCCCTGGCCCCAAGGAGGCCCGCCTAGCCTCAACTAGAGCCAGGGCCTTTTCGGTCCTGGCTCCCACCTGGTGGAACGCTCTGTCTGCTGAAATCAGGGCCCAGCAGGACCTACTATCTTTTCGCCGGGCCTGCAAGACAGAGTTGTTCCGCCAGGCATAAGGCTGAGGCTGGGCCTCCGCCGGCCTGGAAAAAAGGGGTGTATAAATCTTAACCCTCTCTGTGAAGGCTGTCCACCATCCTGTTTTAAATGTGTTGTTTTTAATGTACATGAATTTTTTAATTCTATTTTTAATATGTTGTTATCCACCCTGAGCCTGCTCGCGGGGAGGGCAGAATAGAAATCTGAAATAAATAGATAAAATCTTTGTTTTTCCTCCCTGGCTCCCAAACATTACTTTTTGCATAGGAACAGGATTGGGAAACATTTCACAGATGGTGGCATTTTTGAACGGGATGAGTGGGAGAGCAGGGAGGACACTTTGCTTGACGGAGACATGGCCAGCCTGTTCTGAGAGGTTCTGGCTGGGCCCGGAATCTGTTTCCCCTCATCTCTTCTTAGTATAGTTGTTTCATGTTTCTTCAGGATATAATGTAAAACACTGAAGTCTTGAGCTGGCTCTGTCTGAGGCAGCATCAGGGTTTTTTTTTTTTTTTTTGGTTCATCTGTGTTGCTTTTTGCGCCTGCAATGCCACAGCAATGCTCCCCCGCCCCCCTTAACCACAACAATCCCCCTGTGAGGTGGGTGGGGCTGAGAGAGCTCTGAGACAGCTGTGACTAGCCCAAGGTCACCCAGCTGGCTTCAAGCGGAAGAGTGGGGAATCAAACCGGGTGTCCAGATTAGAGTCCCACCAGTCTTAATTACTATACCAAGCTGGCTCTCTGCATACACCTTTCTGTCCAGTGTTGATAAAAGGTGGCCTGCTGTAGCCCAGCTCCTTCTGATCCCCTTTGGCAGTGATAGAAAGGGAGGAATTGTCATGTAAGTGAATTTTTTAAAGAAAAAGGAATAACTCCTGGTGCATTACCCTGAGCTGTGGGAGGGAGAGGGTATTTGGACAGGGGTCGCCGTGGCTTGCAGGAAGTTGTCTTAGTGTGTGTGGGGGGGGGGTAGCTGCTGCTGCTAAGGGGCATTTTGGGTCCTTCAGCAGGGTCAGAGTGGTGCCCACTCTCCTCAGATTCGGCTTCTTTGAGGTCAGGAGGTGGGCCCAGCCCAAGGTGTGGCCCTGTCCCTGGCTTAACCAAGGCTCCTGTCTATGGGAGAGTTCTGGGGTTTGAGCCAGGCTGATTTTGGACTTTCAGCCCTGTGAGGCCTGCACTGAGAATGCAAATATGGCCTGCTTAGAAAAAAATGTTTTTTCTTGCAGGGCGGGGCGGGGGGGGGGTCTGCCTTGTTAAATCTCATGCCTCAGAAAAGGCACAAGATTTGTGAGGAACTTGGGGAGGGGGGAGGTCTAAAGTTATTCTTGTCTCTATAGCTGCCCTCTTGATTGCACGAGGATGTGATGAATGAGCAAGCGCTTAAGTGGCATGCAATGAGGCCAGTCAGCCAAGAGCTCCAGGGGCCTCTCACAGGCGGAGAGCAGCGCTTGGCGTGCCATCTTGTGGGCCCTGCTGATTTCCTTCCCGCTTTTCAGTAGGGGCAGGGGTATACCAAAGCTGCCTGCAGTTAATATCTGTTGCAGCTCTTAATTAAAGCCAGTCACTGCGAGGCCTGCTTTCTGTTCATTTTGCATAGTGAAAGCAGCTCCTGGGGCGCAGGGTCTTACATAAGAGTCCTCTGATCTCACCCTGAGCTACTGCTGGAAGGTCAGCCCAACAGACCTAGACTGGGCAGTACAGATGACCTTCCTTGAGGAAGACCCAATAGCTGTTAAGGCCCTGGAGTCAGGGGGGCGGGGTTGCTTTTAGGATTGTATTTCGTGCTGTTGCACAAAGTCATGTGAGATACCCTGGATTTTTTTTTTTAAAGCTGGGTGGGTGCCCTTAATCCTATACTTTCCAGCCACTTCCAGCCATTTCTGCTCAGGATGGCTGCTTTGTCCTGGCCGCTTTTCTTCTCAAGGACACTGGGAAGGGGTGCTGTGACTTTGAGCAGGAAAATGGCTGGAAGGGAAAGGATCAGGTTGCCCCTCCCCTCCTGGGACAGTGCTCAGGAATGGTTTTTTTTTGCCTTCTGGGACTGCTTCTTTTTTTTTTTTTTAAGTTGGGGCAAAGTTTCCTGTTGTCAGAGAGTTTCCCATGCGGTGTGTGTTGCAAGGACTTGTTGATCCAAAGAAAGAGCATTGATGAGGCTAATGGATAGGAGGAGGCATGGGAGGGTCAGCCTGTGTGATCACAGAAGCTCCTAGGGTGGACTGTGGCTCCAAGGTCATGGTCAGAGCTGCTGGTTTTGGAGAGGACTTTTCTCTGCTCCAGACCCTGGAGGAGGCAGTCAGAAGAGATGGTTCCTCTGTGGGTCCATATGGCAAGCTGCTTGTCCTGCCTCTGACCCCCAACCATAGGTGGTGCTTGTGCAGGCAGGTGACGCTTTAACAAAAATGTCTATTCCTGCAAGCAAGCCTAGGAGGTCTTAATTATTGCTGTCCTTATTTTAACCCTAATCAGGACCTCTGAATGCTTTGGAGTAGCTAACAGGACACGTCAGTCCTTTGGGCAGAACTAATACAGTAGAGCGGGTGGCATTGGCTTGTTTGACTCCATCCTGCAAAGCATGTATAGCCTGTGAATTCCAGATGATAAAGGCAAAGGGGTTGTCCTTAATTTGCCCTTGCTGGAGGAAAATGTGCTGGTGGTGAGGTTCTGCTCCTGTGAGTGAAGGAAGTTTAAAAAGTCATAGATGGGCTTGGGTAGGAGGAGGCTTGCCAGCAGTGTGGTTAAAAATGGGCATTCTTTGAACTATTTCTCCCTTGATTTTGCACAGCAGAATTGGTATCAGTACTGTGTGCTTTTGAAAAGTTGATCCAGTAAGACCAACTGGGTTTTGTGTATACTATCAAAAGACAGATCTGTGTCAAATGGAAAATGTATTGGCTACTCTGAAGTATGTCTAGAACACACCTTAGATCTAACAGCAGCCCTTTCTGTCTCAGGGAATTAGTGCAAGAGGAGGAAGAACAGTTGATGGAAGAAAGGAAAAAGAGGAAAGAGGACAAGAAGAAGAGAGAAGCTGCTCAAAAGAAGGTGAGCAGTTTGTTTCTTGGCAGTAGATCCTGGGCATCACAACCGATGCAGCCTGAGGATAGTTAAAACAGCAGCACTCAGCAGACCCTAAGCCCAAGCAGAAAAGAGCGAGCAGCATGAAGGCTGCCAGGGAGCGGAGCAGTCTTGAGCAGGGCATGCAGTCAGAACCAAACGTGGACTGAAGCACAGTGCTGAGTCCCAAGCCAACGTGAAGGCTTGGGTCAAAAGGACAGCTGGCATCTGGCGTCAGGAACTTGGCAGGTTCCTTCTGCGTCAGGTGGGTGGCTGTGGGCAGGCCACAACCAAGCTAGCGGTTCCAGAGATTCATGAAGGAGGTTGGTTTTCTCTGAAGCCACTTGGGTTGCAGCTGTAAAAAACATGCCTGTGTTCTGCACTTGATCTTCTGGATCGTCGTGATTCCCTGGAGAAAGTGCCAAGGCAGAGTCGCAGCTTTGCTTGGCTCTAGGGAAGGCTTGCTCTTTCCCCTCAGTTTGTGGCTTGTTCAGTGGGAATCGCTGTTCATCTGCTTGACGGGGGTGTGGGGAGAGGGGGCTTGGAGGGCAAGCCCGTGAAGCTGGCTGGCTGCATTACCTGCAGCCCTCTGGCGGCTGAGTGGTCAGTGCAAAACTCCCTGGCTCTTGCTGGCAGAATGTGACTTCCTGGTTGGCTGTACACCCCCCCCCCCACTTTCAGGTTTGAGAACCTTTCTTCTGTGGATGGGGAGAGGTCTTCTGATGCTGCCTCTTTGCTCTGTAAAGGCAGAGATGTTACCTTGAAAGCCACGTCAGATTCGGATCCAGTAGCACCTTAAAGACCAACCAGATTTTTGAGATGCTGTGGGACCTGAATTTTGCTCTTCTACTACAGACCAACATGGTTATGCACCTGAAACTACCTTGAAAGCTGAAGTCCCCTTTCCCTGTAGTTTGAATGGCTTGGCTTGGGACGGCCAGCCAATTGAGAGTTGGTGCCATGCGGGACTCCTTGGCAGCTGGCAAGCCAAAAAGACATCCATGTCTTTCCATCTGAAATGCTGCAGGGGCTGCAGATTCTGCTAGTGTCACGTATTCATGATTTTAATCATTGTATGCATGTTAATCTATGTATTCTCCTGTGGTTTCAAAACCCGTGTAAGGTTCAGCTGCTGGTTGGGCATAGTACCAAAAGTTCAGGATTGTTCTTAACAAGACAGTTCATTACTGTAACTGAAGGACTAGCAGATTTATTATTTTTAAATTACAAAAAGTTCTCCTCTTTAGCCTTACAACCTTGCTTTGAGAGTTTTACAGCACAGTCCTCAGGGCCGCCGGGCCCTGCTGTGCTTGTGCACACGTAAGTATGACACGGCTAGTCCGTTCCTTAAGGAATTCTGCGGGAGAGCTGCGCCAATAAGCCAAGCTCGGCAAGGCGCGGCCAGGAGAGAACGTTCCATAGTTGCCTGGGCAACACAGGCAGAATCCACTGATTGGAGGGCAGCTGCCGTTGGTAGTGCCGTGAGTGGCAGGGAAAGGCGTTTCCCCGTCGCTAGCTGCCAATGCCACTCCCCCACCCCCCCCAGAGAGTGGGAGCACAGGGCACAAAGACCCCCACAATCAGGCCTGCTGCATCCCAACAGAGGAGCCCTGCCCCTTGTGTGGGAGGCACCGAAGGTGCAGACAGGTCACCTGCCCACCCCCCATTTCCAACAAGAGCCAGGCTGGTGGCTGAAGCACTGCTCACTTACAGACTCCACTCGCTTGCAAAACTCCAAGACCTCCTCCTTGAAAAGTAAGACCAGAAAGGTGGGGGGACCCAGCAAGGGTCTCACTCGCTGCCCCTGGCACTCAGGATCAGCCCCCTCGAATCCCCGAGAGGCGCAGCTCCTTAGAGGCAAGCAGGGGGCGGGCTCTGAAATGAATGACAGGAATGCCCATAAGAACCCCTGGGAGAGGCTGGACGGTGCATTGGATGTGACAGGAGCAACAAACGGCCTATCACTGATACTTGTGGTGGCTCCACTGAAACTCATCACTGCATCACAAAGATGCGAGGAGAACGTGGGGTGGACCCGGAGAGCCATCCCTGGTCTTGGGGTGACGCCCTCCAGAGAGGAGCGATGGCCTGCGGGACCAGAGGAGGAGTCCACCCCTGCCTCTGCAGAGAGCAAAAGTGAGGGTGGTCTGGCCTCGTGGGGGAAGAGCCCCAGGAGTCCCCAGACATCGCTCCCCACACCCCTCCCCGAGCATCAAGCTTGCTCCCCGCCTGCAGCGGTCGTATCGGACAAGCCAGGTCAGGATCCAGCAGCCCCGTCTGCCAGAGAATGAGAGTCCTCCGTGGTGCCCACCCCAGACACACATGGGCAGCATTCCAAGTCCCACCCCAATACAGGGCAGGGCTGGAGCCTCCAAGGTGCCACTGGACACCCGCTCCTTTTGGCAGCAGAGCGATGCCAAGTCACTGAGGCACCTGGAGCCTCTTCAGGGCCACCCCATCTGTACCAGCTCAGATCCAGGTGGGGTACCTATGCGACCACCCCTCACCATGTGTTCCCCAGAGGCTGCTCCGTTTGGCAGTCCAACATCTACTGGTGGCCCCTGGCCCGAGGGAGGTTCACCTTGCCTCAGCCAGGGCCAGGCTTTTTTCAGCCCTGGCACCAACCTGGTGGAAGTCTCTGTCTGTGGAAACTCGGCCCCAGTCGGATTTATTATCTTCCTGCCAGGCCTGCAAGACAGAGATGTTCTGCCAGGCATATGGGGGTTGCAGCGGGCAGGCCACCAAACCAGCCTCCTGCCAAGGGGGGAAGTGTTGTCCCCCCATACTGTTTTCATCTGGTAGCTGGCCGCTCTGCCCCACGGATTTGTTTAATGTTTTTACTGTATTTATTACATTTTGTGACCTGCTCTGAGCCTGCTTTCAGGGGGAGCGGGATATTAATTGAATAAAATTTTAGAAAGTGTGAAAGGGCATCCCTGTGGGGAAGTGGAGAGGGAGCCACTGTCAGGCACAGGCAAGCAAGCAGACAGGGAGGGCGTTGCTGTTCAGCACAAGACTTTACTGAGCAGCCAGAAGTGGAGAGAGTTGTCAGGATGTGTGTCGCCAACTCCCGTTGCCCAGGAAGGGATCTGTGCCTGTCGGCACAGCAGTTGGGGCCAGGCGGGGAAGTACCCTGCTGCTTTCCCTGAACCGGGGTTGACGGGCGGGCTGCCTGGGGAACTGCTCCTGGGGCTGGCTCAGATAGCAGCGGGGAAGGATTACCAGGAGCTGAACAACTGTGCTGCTCGGTCTCCCTGAAGGGTTCAAGCTGGCCTGAAAGGGGAACAGACTCCCTGGTGAGGGGCCTGGCCTTGTGCAGGCCATGAAGGGGTCTGCCACATGCTAGGAGGGGGTCCACAGCCGGAGGTGGTAGCGCCATCATCACAGGTGCTGCCAGCAACCAGAAGAGGCATGCCCCTCTGTCAGGAAAGTCCTCCTGTGAAGGAGACAGTCGTGGGGTTGTGCGCCCACCGTCTCAGGGGGGTTATGAGAGCAAGCACCCAGGCACCCTGACTTGCAGCTGCACTCTCTCCTCTGCTCAGAGGGGAGCCCGGCGTAGGAAATCTGAACAGGACCCCGACATGGGCTACTGGAGGCCCCCCCCCTACAGCTGTGTTGGAGGGCAGCTCTCTAGGCTCCTGCCTCCGTGGCAGGTGTCGGCAGTACCAAGTCACTGGCAGAGGCCACATCTCCCCCCCCCCACCTCCCCCGGCAGTGAGCCTCAACCATAGAGGCTGACGCTTGGGGAGTGGGTGGGAGAGGAGAGGCTCGTGTGACTGAGCAAGCTGGGGCAGCCCGCCCCCCCCCCCCAGCTCCTTCTTACCTGACAGTGTGCCCTTGGCCCTCCCCGAGCCAGAACTCATGAGTTGGCTAAACCTGCAAGGGAACTTGGGTGGTAGTTGTTAGTCAGGCATTCTGGACTTAGCTCTCCCCCCCTGCTGAGTGCAAAATACTCCCTACATTTCACTACGCTCCTCCATTACATTCTTGCCCCGCTACTGCAAGCACTCTCTCACTCCTTGAGCTCCAAGTCCCCATAGCATGGGGCTCTCAGACAGAGCCTCTGTCCACCTCCCTACTTACCTTGGGTCATGGCTGCTCCAGCTGGAAGTTGTGTGGGGTGCCCAGGGTGCAGATTGGCTGCCTGGGAGGGGGCTTGTCTGCCGCAGGGGTGCAGGGGGGATTGGCGGTAGCTGGCCTCCTATGCTCGACTAGGCTTGTTGGGTGGGACCAGGTGAGAGGAGGGGGACGAGTTTTCCTGTGCAATGCGTACCGATGGGCTGTGTTGCTGTTTTTCACAGCTCCCCTGGGCGCTGGCTCCGGGACTTGCGCCACACTTATGGCCCCGGTGGCTGGGCATTGATGGATGGCCAGGTCGGAGCAGTGCCACAGCTGGGCACCGTTGTAGGGAGTGTTATGCCAGTGTAAGTTCAGGATACATCATCATAATTCGTAGTCGGCTCCCTGAGCACTTTCAACCCCTGCACTTGGGATTGGGGGGAGGGTCTTTTCTGGGGTGACGCCATGATTGTGTCCTCTCTCTTATTTAGATGCCACACAGAGATACTTTTAGTCGCAGGGCTCGGTTCTGGGCCCAGTGCTTTTCAGTATTTTTAGAAATGATCTAGACAAGGGTGTGAAGGAATTTCTCATTAAATTTGCAGATGACCCCAAACTGGGAGGAGTAGCAAACACCATTGAAGATAAGATAGAATTCAACAAGATCTGAACACGCAGAAATGGGCAGCTTTGAATAAGATGCAATTTAACATCGATAAGTGCTGGGTTCTGCACCTGGGTAACAGAAAGAGAAAGCATACATACTGGATGAGGGATACACTTCTGGGTAGCAGTGAGAGTGAACAGGATCTTGGGATACTGGTGGATAGGAAGCTAAATATGAGCAGTCAGTGTGATGCAGCAGCAAAAAAGGTGAACGCAATCTAGGGGTGTATCGAAAAAGGCAGAACATCCAAATCGCAGGATGTCCCACTATATACTGTGTTGATATATAGGCTGTGTCTGCACGGGGCAGCTCTGTGATTCTGAGTTGCTGATACTATTTTGTTGCTACTGTTACCTTGCTGAATCTTGCGTTTTAATATTTGTGGGCCTGATCTGCTGTTGGTGAGGGTGGAATGGGAATCTTTTGTAGTTTCTGTGAAATCTAAATGATCTTGTTATGGTGTTTAAATTCTGTGCTGTTTGTTTCTGCTTGTATTCTGTTACCTGCTGCCATTGTTTTGTATCATCATTGAACTAGCAACAAAGCCCGTTGTGGGGGGAAAATACAACGGGCTCTAGAAAGGGGAGGGCCGGCAGGCATTCGCTCCTCCTCCGTCACTGATTCTAGCTGGTGAAGGAGGGGGTGGGCGTTGCCATCTACTCCATGCCTGATCTTGGCTGTGTGAAGGGGTGGTGGGTTTAGATAGCTGCTCCATGCCTGACACATGCCGGGTAAAGGGGTGGACATTGCCTCCTGTTCTGTGCCTGGCTACGGCTGGGTGAAGAGAGGAACAGGCAATGCCTCCTGCTCCGTGCCTCATCCTGACAGGTGAAAGTGGGCGGTGGGCTTTACTGCCTGCTCTGGTCCTGATCCCAGCTGGGTAAAGGGGGTGCAGGCATTGCCTCCTGCTCTGCTCCTGATTCTGGCAGGTTGAAGGTGGGGGGGGGCAAGTATTGCTGCATGCTTGGCTCCTGACTTTGGCAGGGTGAAGACAGGGTGGGCATTGCCACCTGCTCAGTGGCTTATTCCAGTAGGTTGAAGAGGGCAGGCATTGCCTCCTGCTCTGCTCCTTATCCCGGCTGGGTGAAGGGAGGAAGGTCATTGTCTCCTGCTCCGTGCCTAATCCTAGCCAGGTGAAGGCGCAAGGTGGGCATTGGATTCCAGGTGGCTGAAGTGGGGCGGCAGGCATTGCCACATACTCCACTCCTGATTCCAGCTGGCTGAAGGGGGGGAATGGGAATTTCCACCTACTTTGCTCCTAATACCAGGTTGGTTAAGCCAGGGGGTGGACATTGCCACCTGCTCCGCTCCTAATACCAGCTGCGGTTAAGGTAGGGAGAGGGTAATGCCACCTGCTCTGATCCTTATACCAGCTGGGTTAAGGTTGGGGGGTGGACATTGCCACCTGCTCTGCTCCAGATTCCAGGTGGCTGAAGGGGGGGCATTGCCACCTTCTCCACTCCTAATACCAGCTGGGTTAAGGTGGGGTGCAGGCATTCTCACCTGCTCTGCTACTGATCCCAGCTGGCTGAAGGGGGATGGGCATTGCCACCTGCTGTGCTTCTAATACCTGAGGGTTAAGGCAGTGGGTGGGCAAAGCTACCTGCTCTGCTTCTGATCCCAGCTGGATGAAGGGGGGTGGGCATTGCCAAGTGCTCTGTTCCTAATACTAGTTGGATTAAGGTTGGAGGTGGCATGCCACCTTCTCTACTCCTAGTAACAGCTGTGTAAAGGTGGGAGAGGAAATTCCACCTGCTCTGCTCCTAATACCAGCTGGGTTAAGGTGGGGGATGGGCATTGCCATCCAATCCACTCCTAATACCAGCTGGGTTAAGGTAGGGGAGGGGATTGCCACCTGCTCCACTCCTAATACCAGCTGGGTGAAGGCGGGAGGCGGGCATTGCCACCTGCTCCCGGCCTGGGCTTCCCACCATGCCACATTTTCTGGAGGGACATGTTGTCTTGCCTAGGCTTCCCTCCATGGCAGCGCCCTCTGGTGGTGCAGCAGGGTATAAAGTGAGTTGTCTGAAATACACTTACTCAATTATATAGTAAGATTGTATTATTCTGTTTGCCATTGTCATCGTCATTTCCTCTTTCCGCTCCTCCTCCTGGCAAGATGTAAATATTTTAAATAACCTGTTTTAAGAAGTAATTTACATAATTTATATAGAAGCATAATTTATATAGGACAAGAAAGTTCCCAGAAGTCATTAACTGGTTGATGAACTTTTTGTTTCAGGCCACTGAACAGAAAAACAAAGGTAAGTTATTTTACAACGGTTGACGTGAGTTTATTGTGGTGCAGTGAAGGCCTTTGAATATGGAGGGGAATTGCCAGCTAGTTTCTCAGGGCGAAGGCATTGATCGTTTCCAGCTTCTGGATTCAGCCAGGACCAAGTCTCAGAGGCAGAGAGGGGATGTGCGTGGCAAGATTGGCAGCCCCGAAAGAGCAAAGGAAGAAGAGTGTGCTCACCCTTGCTCACCTTGGCCTTTTCTCTTTTCCATGCTGGGCCTCTCTCAGTTTAGCCAGACAAGTAGTGTCAGATGAGCAAACAACCTGGCAAAGGCTCCAGGAAGGAAGGAAGGAAGGAAGGAAGGAAGGAAGGAAATGTGCTGAAGAGAAACAACCACACACCGCTGCTGCCTGGTCCCTACTCTGTGCTTTTCAGCCCTTTCCTGAATGATGCTGAGCTCCAAACTCCAGTAGCGATGCTGCACATCCTTCTTCCTTCCCCTCCCCAAGAGCCTTCTGAGATTGGTTGAATATTGCAGCTCTCTTCACTGCCTGTGAGTCTAGAACCCTGAGAGACTCTGCCACGAAAGCTTGGCTTTGAACGTCACTGATGTTTAAAACCTTTCTCCAAGAGGTGGGCAGGGACTTGAAAACACATGATCTGCTTCAAGTCCGCTGAGATCATGGAGCCCACTTGCGGCCCATGGGCTCTGGCCTGTAGGAGGGAGCTGCCCTGGTCTCCACATGCAGGTGTCTTCGCTTGCTTTGCTTGCTCCATGACTTGAGGATGGAAGTCGATCAAATAATAACGTTTTGACTGAGCAGTGGTGACTAGTCTGCTCATTCCCCTCTGGAAATCGTAGCTCAGTTGTCTGCTTTTGGGACTCTGCCAAGCAGGGTCCTCCTACGTGTCTGTCTACACTGAGGTGTTCTAGCCATTCTTCGTGAATTTGTGCCATCCGGTTTAGACAGCCTTGTTAGCCATCTTGCTGCAGTCAGCTCTGTATTGTTGCAGCCAAAAGAACTTGTTTGGGCTGTTGACATTTTCTGCGCCAGTAGGGATTAGCCTGCTTCTCCCGTAGAGCCCTTCCGGTAAGCAGATTTGTCGCCGAAGGTCTAGTTGGATGAAGTCCATACAAGAGTTACCAGCTCCAGGTTAGGAAGTTCCTGGAGATTTGGGGGGGTGGAGCCTAGAGATGGTGGGGTTTGGGGAAGAGGAGGGACCTCGGTGGGATATAATGCCATAGAGTTCACCCTGCAAAGCAGCCATTTTCTTCAGGGGGATTGATTTTTGTGGCTTGGAGCTCAGTTGTCATTCTGGGAGATCTCCAGCCACCACCTGGAGGTTGGCAACCCTACACACAGATTATTGCCTCCCTGCTGTCTTCCAGACCTTCATTCCTGTAACTTTCTTTTTCTGCTCCCTTCTTGCTACTAAGTTCAGAGTTCCTTCTGTCTCCTGCCTCTTATAAAATGTTTTTCTAGGCAAAGTGAGCTTTCTTTTCTATTACTGAAACAGCATGGTCTGTTAACATGCAAATGATGACAGGTTCTCCCAGCAGTTAGTTCACAAACGCTCCATTGCAGCCGTGTTATCAACTGGGAAAGGGGGAGACTCTTGAGTGATGGCAGTAGCCATTTTTTAGGGTGTTTCGTGTAATCTGTGTGGCAAACCACACCTTTTTTTTTTTTATCACGAAGGGTTATATGCTATCCAGCCAGCTTACACTCTCTCCTCCTCTCCTCCCCATGTCTTCTGGTGAGGGCAGTGCCAGAACCACCCAAGCCTGTTGTAAGCCCCTCTCTGCCCATCGCCGCTATCCCCGGCGCTCCCACAGCAGCCAGCAGCAGCAGCAGCAGCAGTAATAATAGCAACAATAATGCCAGACGGCCTGCAGGCAGCCACCCACAGCAAGCTCCACAGCAGCCTTCTCCCCGCTACCCACCTCGCGAAGTACCACCCCGATTTCGGCACCAGGAGCAGAAGCAACTTTTGAAGCGGGGGCAGCCGCTGCCAGGGCTTGCAGTGAATCTGGGGGCGGCATCTAAACCGCAGAACAGCCCGTCAGGAGGAAGTTCAGCTCCAGGCGAGCAGCCAGCTGCTGTCGGAGAAGAGTGGAGTAGCAGCCAGAAACAACCAGGTGAGGGGGGGAGAGCGCCTGGAAGGAGGGGCGGGGGGGTCTGTTGAACGTCGAGCCTGGTGGAGCAGCTTCTCCTCACACGAAGGCCCGGTGGGGAAGCGGGTTGTATGCCTCGGTGCGAACTTGACGTTGCTGTCCTCGGAGAGCCTGAAGACCTCCCACCAGCTTCCGGGTGTTTCCGGTCCCAGCTGGCCTAAGAGTTGGCTTCAGACTCCTTGTGCCCAAAGGACTGTTCTGTTCTGGTTTGGTATGGAGGATGTCCCACAGGCCGTTTCACCAGTGTGGTGTCTGGGCTGCTCAGTGTGCAAACGTGTGCAAACGTGCCAAGCTTCAGAGCAGAGGACCGCGTGGGCGGTGCCAGCCGTGTCAGAGGTTTGGTTCCCAAGGCTCAAATTGATACCCTCAAGATTAGAGATGTAAAATTTCTGGAAATCTTGGAGCCCTTTGACTGATGCACTGTGAAGTTTGGTGCAAGGCCTGGCCTGTCTGTGCTTTCAGTTCCTCGAAAGAGCTTGCTGTCAGTCACTCCAGTGTTCTTCCGGCCACTTTATCCACCCTCTGCAGCAGTTTTCTCCCCGGCCTTCCATGTGGTCTTCTAAACCCAGTGCCAGCCGCGACAAGCGTCCTGGCCAGTGACAAGGGGCTTGCAACAGATTGTTCTATCCATGCCTCGTTAAAGCGTCTAAGATTTATATCCCAGCTTTGAACAGCTGCAAAGACTTTAGATAATGAGACCTAAAAACAGCAATCTCTTTGAAGAACCAGTTGGTGCAAATAATTTGTATGAGTTCTCCTTGTTTTAACTCTTTCATCAAGACACACGGAGACTTCTTTTAGAGCTAATAGTTTATTCTTTATTGAAATAATCTTTTTAGTTAAGCAAGATACTAAAATATAAAGGATTATTAAAATACAACCTATAAGTAATGAACAAGTACGTGCAACAAGGTTGAACTCTTTTAACATCTCTCAAGTAAATTAAGACTGATTTAAAATCAGATCTACTGTGAAATGCATTGAATTTTCAATAAGCAGTCCTGCAAATATATTTCTCACCTCCAGTACTTAATGCAGTTTCTTTAATCAAAACCTAATCTCCTATTTGGGTTTCATCTTTTATATTAATTAGCATGTGCTATAAATAGAAACATCTGAAACCTTTCATGTGTGACAACAATATAAAAACATGATTGTTTTTGGCTTAGCCGATTCTTCAGTTTTTCAATCATGTGACATTGTAGCAAGCCCAACAGTGATGTCATGTTGCAAGTGCAAGATAAACTTCATAAACCATTAGAAGGTGACAAAAAGTTAAGTGAGCAGATCGTCCCTAGTCCATTCTAGCAATCAAAGAACTATTTCTCTATTACTGTCCACTGCTTTTAATTGGTTGTCAAAGATACAAGGAGCTTCTGTGTTGTTCTGCAACTTGTTGACAAACTACATTAAAGTTCATACACAACTCACTAGAATATGCGTGTCTTAAGTAAAGTACACTGTGATCTGATCCGCATCCCTGTTTCAGGCTGGTTCTAGGAGCCAGGCTCCTCATCCGTCCGCTAGAGCAAGGGGGACTCCTGCTTCCTTAGTCCGGTTTTGCAAGAAGCTGTGCAGGCAACAGAGCGTTCCTTGAAAGCAGGGGGGTGGGAGTGGGCTGGAGTGAACCTGCCTGAGGCAGTTTACAAAATAAAAATTGTAAAAAACAAAATATTAAAAGACATTAATTAAAAATTAGCAGTAAAAAAGCCACAGCCCAGCATAAAAACAATCATAAAAACAGATCATGGACAACCTAAAACAGCACGCATGGGTCTGTAACTTTGAATCTTGCCCATGTCTCGCGAGGCAGCTACTGCTGATCTGTAAGCAGGTCAGATGCCTTAAGTCACGTAGAGTTTGAAAAGAAAATGCCCTGAAGCCGGGAGTGCCCATTTGGGGGCCTAGCAGAAACTCCTTGCTGCTCGTCATAATTCCAAATGTGCCTAGTAACGTGGGAGGCAGCACAGAACCTGTGCTAGTTAGAAGAGGCTTTCTGGATAGTATGAAAGGGTGGAATAAAGACAGTCTTGATGATAGTGCTGAGGAAGGGTGGTCCTGCAGTGTTAGTAGGGGAGAAGGGAACTGTGGCGTTAGGCTCTGTCTGGTTGTGCAGCTCACCTGTGAGGGCTCCGTTGCCATCAAGCAGATGAGGGCCAGAGCCAGTTGAGCATGGCTTTCTGTAGGCACAGCCCAGCCTTTTCTCCCTGACCTCTGGCCCTTTGGAGGCACAGATGATGCCTGTGTTTGCTGTGTGGGCATTCTTCTGAAAGAACGGTTCACTCCTTGAGGACGTAGGGCTGCAAACGCAACCACACCTCTTAGGTGGCTCTCCACATGCTGCCAAACAAGGCTGCTCTCTCTTGAGTACGAGTGGGCCTGTTCTCCCTGATCTCCTGCCCCTTCTCTGCTAGGTACGGTGGCCCTTAGTTCTCCAAACCTTTCCCTGGATTTCTGCCCCAAGCATCCTTAGGGTCGCATCACTGCTGCTACCTACGGATTGGGAACGCTTTTGACCTGATCTCTCTCTGGTGTGTCAGTGGGCATGGCAGTTGGGAGGGATGCTTGGGGAGGGCGGTGCAACCTCAGTAATGTTCTGTGATTCGTTGCTTTTCCTCTAGGCATGCCTCCCATTCGGGACCTGGTCAGCCACTCTCCCAGCCAATCAGGTGATGTAAACATGTTTCCCTTTCATTTGTATCTCTAGCTTTTAACCAGAGCTTGCCAGTTCTAGCAGCTCCTTACTCAGTTCTTTGTTTCTTGGTTACCTGGTCTGTGGTTTAGGACTTCCTGCTGGAATACACAGCTTCATTTTCTCTGGGGATCAAGAGGGCCTTGGAAACTATTCTTCCTCTCTTTTGATTTTTCCTAAATCTCTTCCACTGTTAACTGTTTGCTAGAAGCCAAAGAGCTGACTGCCCTTCTGCACAGGGCCTAGTTTGACCCTGCCCACACCTGGAAGCAAACCGGTGCCGGCATCCTTCCTGTTTCTTCTGCTCCCCCATACGCCGTGCGGAGAAGCAGTTCGACCCTGACTTGGGGCAGCTGTTCTCCATGCCACAGCACAGAACTGCTTTGGACCCCCCCCCCCCCCCGTGAATTTCTAAAGCAGCTTTCCTTGACAGCAGCTTCACAAATAACAAGGCCCAGTTCAGAAGTCACAAGCAAATTTCAGCTAGTTCCTGATGGGTGGGAGTCTGGGGGGCTACCAGGCTGTGTGACGGTGGGCACCTGAATGTGGGCATCTCCTGCCTGAGGGTTGTTCCTAGCCTCAGAGCCTGAACCAGAATTAAACCTGGATTCATCCTTCAGGAGAGGGAACCCTCTATAAACTCCTGATTCCTCCATGCTAGGCTGGGATCTACCCCTCTTTTATTTGCGCTAGTAATGGGGGTGGGTGAGGCTATTTATTTATTTATTTTATTCGATTTGTGCTCTGCCCTCCCCACACCAGCAGGCTCAGGGCGGATATACTGCCCGCTGGGTGTATGTGCGAAACCTGTGTGTGCAGAAGAGGCAGGAAGGAGGCCGGCGCCCGTTTGCTTCCAGGTGTGGGCAGGCCCCGTTGCTGAGATGCATTGAAAAAGTCAAATGTTCTCCCAGGGCATTTGTGTTTGGTGAAGAAAGGGAGGTTGTGCCCCCCCCCCCCCGTGCTCCTCCACGTGCACAGAACCACCCTGAGAATCTCAGCTGTTGCTTTCTATAATAAGCATGTTCCTTGCCCCTCTGGCTCCATCAGGCCAGGGTCAACCCTCTGCTAAGAAGAGGTACTGCGTTCATGCCCCATCCTTGCCGTGAATAAGGGTGAGAAGTCTGTTAGCAGGTAATGGGTTCACTGCCTGCTGCAAGAGAGACTTTTGCAAACTTTCGTCAGGGTGTTTTGTTTTTTAAAGAGTAGTACCCACTTTGTATTCCGCTTGTCTGTACTTCCTGTTGATCTCTCCATCTGAATTGCCTGCTATGAGGCACCAGATTTTCAGTGTGCTGCCCAGGTGCTGTGTGCAGTGTCCAGAGGAATGCTGAGCACGCTAGCCGTAAACTCTCAAGGGCTGATGGGACACAGAGTCCCTCTTCCTCAGTGCGCCTTCGTTAAGAATGTGAAGAAACGTACAGTGTGTGTGCCCCCCCCCCCCACACACACAAGATGGTGTGGCCCTTGTTTTTCAGCCTGTAAGTCTTGCTTTGCGTTTGCCCGGGGCGCTGAATCTCTTAGCATTCTTCTGGCCTGTCTCTCTGAGTGACACTGTTGTCTTCCCTTTTCTTTCTAGATCTGAACCGTAGCACACTAGGACCCCATTATGAGAATGCTAACTGGGTAGCCATCTCTTCCAGTAGTGATTCCAGCACAAATTGGGATAAAGTCCTTGTAGAGGGCTCCGATAAGGAGGCATGGCCCTTGATTCCCGGCAGTGACGCGGAGCTGGCTGCGGAATGTGTGGACACTGACTCTGCCTCGAGCTCCGGGTCAGAGAGGAACCTCACACTCATGGCTTCAAGAGGCCCAGGCATGGATATCGGCAGTGTGCCGGGCAGCATGGGGCGTAGCTCTCCAGCCAAGTTCGGCAGCGGTAACAACAGCAATAACGTGAGCAGCGGCAGCATGAGCAGGCCGTGGGGTGTGGCACCCAGCACCACGGCGAGCACCTGTCCCCTTTCTGCGGATGCTTCAAAGGGCATATTGGAAAGTAGCAACGGTAGAATGAACACTAGGGGCGCCCTCCATCCTTCGTCCAGTGGAGGATTAAATCCCCGCACTTTGCATCCTAGTGGCAGCCGTGGTGCCTGGCCCATGTTGGAGAGCAGCGGGGCCCCCTTGAAAGGGCCCGAAGGCAGCCAGGGGCCGAGCGATCCCAACGGGAGCGCTAACCTTGGCTCCTGGGGAAGCCTCCCGGAGAGCAACTGTGATTCCCCAGAAAATGGTACCAGGAAGATTTCGTGGAGCGGGCAACCTCAGAACCTTAACCCAGAAATGAATGGACCAAATAGTCACACTACTAACTTGATGACCTCTAGTTTACCAAACTCCGCTGGCTCTGTGCAGGTGAACGAGCCAGCTGGCGGCAACACGGGGCCCGGGGCCTGGTGTGTGAGTGGCAGGAGCTCTCTGCCTCTGCCCCAGACCTCGCCGGCCATCAGCAGCCCTTCCATTTCCCACCTGAGCAATGGCGAAACAACAAGGGGCAGCACTGCCTGGGTGGGCACCTATGGCTCCACTTACTCCGGAGACCAATGCTCAGACGCCAGCAGCCAAGCCAACAGCGACACTGTGAATGCAACTCCAATGCAGCCTGGTCTCAGCAGGGCCAGCGGCACAAACTTTGAAACCCGTGCGGATAAAGGAGCGGGGGGAGGGGCGGGAGCAGGGACAGCCGGCGCCCCCGGCCTGCCTTGGGGGGGCGGGGGTGGGGCAGGCTCGGGAGGCAGCAGGAGAGGCTGGTGTGGCCCTGTTCAAAGTACTGGCTTAGCGGACGGGGAGTGGAGCAAACTGCCAAGCAGTCATCCCTCTGAGAACGGCAGTGGGGGCGCTAAGAAGTTTAGGGGCTTGTGGCAGTCTGCCAAGGAGGAGGATGTGAGTGTGGAGGGGCAGAGTTCTGCAGACTCTCTGGTCTCGGAGCAGCACAGCAGATGGGCCAAGGCCAGTCCTGGGGGCAGCGAAGCAGACCCCAGCAGCCCCAAGGACAGAGTGTTGGCAGAAGGTGCCAGTCATGAGAGAAGGAAAGCTGACCAGTATGCGCTACTCCAAAGCATAGTGAACAGAACGGGCCTCGACCCACGGGTCCTTTCTAACTCTGGCTGGGGACAGACGCCAATCAAACAGAACGCTTCCTGGGATACAGCAGTGTCCCCACAAGGGCAGAGAAAGGCTGACAATGGCACTGAGGCCTGGGAAGGCTGTAGCTCAGGAGGAGACGTGGAGAGGCCCAGCCTCAATGGCACTGCTGGCTTTTCAGGGTCAGGTTGGGGTGAGCCAAAGTCTGCAACAAAATGGGGAGATTCCAAAGTCTCCAGCAGCCAGGGGGGCTGGGAGCGACCAGCTGCTTCTGCACTGGCCAAAGGCAATCAATCGTGGGTGGGTGGCAAAGACGACAAGTCCTCCTCATCCCCTTGGAGTGATGCAGAGAAGTTCAAACCAGGATGGGGAGAAGGGCAGAAGGCAAACTCTGGGTGGGCGGGCTCAGTTGTTGACAGCTGGGGAGAGAACTTGAGGAGCAATCATTGGAGCGAGGTGGAAAAGTCCAGTTCTGGCAGTAGCGACAGTGACAGGTCCACGCCTGGTGCTACTCACTGGGGAGGGAGCCGAGCCAACCCAACTTCCTCTTCAGGACGAGGGGAGCCTGCCAAACTAAGCCAAAGCCAGGGCTGGGGGGAGCCTTCCAAGCCAAATCGCTCTCAGAGCTGGGAGGCAGCGAAGCCACCGGGCTCACCTGATTGGAACAAACAACAAGATGTTGGGACCTGGGGGGTGCAGCCGACCCTAAGCAAGACGCCGGGCCTGGGATGGCTGGGTGGGCCGATGCCTGCACCAGCCAAGGAAGAAGAGCCCACTGGGTGGGAGGAGCCATCCCCTGAATCAATTCGCCGTAAAATGGAAATTGACGACGGGACTTCTGCTTGGGGGGACCCAAGCAGGTACAACTACAAGAATGTGAATATGTGGAACAAGAACACTCCAAGGGGGGGCGACTCTTTGGAGCAGCAAGCACATGGCCCTCAGCAGCGATTGCCTTCCCATGCGGAGCTGGGCGCTGGCCCAGAAAACAGCAGCAGTGGCTCTGGTAAGCCCTCCTTTGGGGTGTGGTCCATATAGAGGGTGGGAGCGGGTGTCTTCCCCCCCCCTTACCGCTCACGTGACTGTTCAGTTTTTCTGTACGCGGGAGTTGGTTGTCTGTGCTGCAGGTGTCGCTGTAGAGTGAATTCTCATCCCAGCTTGTAAATGAAATTTGTTCCACCGATAGAAGCCTCTTTCCATTGCTTGCTTAGAGCCGTAGCCTCGCCATAGCTGTGGCCTCTTCTCACTCCTAGGAGTGGCAGTAGAAGAATGCAAGCTTTCTGCCTGGTCAGAAGCGAAACTGTTTTGCCACTCTTAAACCCAGAAAACTGAGTACAGACTTGGACCTTCCTACTGACTTCTGTCTCTTTCAAAAGGTTGGGGAGAGCCCCCTCCTGCACCCAGTATGGTAGACAATGGCACATCAGCGTGGGGCAAGCCTGTCGATACGGGTACAAGCTGGGCAGAGTCCATCAGTGATGCAGGGAGCGCTGGGAGCTGGGGGAGCGTATCTGTTAGTCAACCGGCTCCTAATAAAGCTGGTAGGTGGCAAGCGTGTGCTTGGGGGGCAAAGACGACCCTGGTGGGAAAGCTGGCGGCATTCTATGGGTTTGGCTTAATATGAGAAGAGAAGCAGAGTGGCCGAGGGACTTGGTTTGAGGAGGGTCCTCTTCCGTCTGGGCTGAGCTGCTTCGCAATCTGTAAAATGGGATGACAGTTTGTGTGTCAGATGCTTTGAGTTTAATCCACAGTTCTCCGTTGATGACTGAATGTATTTGAATGCCTAAGGGCCCAAGTCTATGCAAGTTCCAGATGGCTGGTGTGGGGGCGACATGCCGTTGACGGGGAATCACCAAACCAGCTGGGAGGAAACGGAGGATGTTGAGATCGGAATGTGGAACAGCAACTCATCCCAAGATGCCAGCGCATCTCTGAATTGGCTGCCATATGCAAAGAGATTGCCTTCCAAGGTGAGTCCTAAGTTTGGTTGAAAAACAGAACCCCCTGGAGGCTGGAGACCGTCTGCATAAACCCTTTTCCAGGCACCTAATAATACTGGGTGTTCTCAGACAGGCAGAGTTCGAGGAGCTGGGTGTCCCTGGGCCCTGCCTGCTTTTTGAGAACGGCTTGATGGTAGTTCCCATGGAATTAACGTGCGAGGCAGATCTTGTTTTCCAGCCAGCACTTGCCTCCCCGTCCCCAGTAGGTGGTGTTGACTGCTCTGGTCCCTGCGGGCATCTGTTCCTTTTTAATTCTGTGCATTTTTTAGTCTGTGCCTTTTGAAATTCTGTGTTTTTTAAAGGCTTCTTAATTGAACTGTTACGCTTTGCACCTTGTTATCTTAGGGTTTTTTCCTTGGTTTAGGGAACAATAAAAAATGGAAATAAGCAAGATGAAACATGGATAAATCCATTTGTTAAGCAATTTGCCAATCTCGGCTTTTCTGTAAGTATTGTTCAGGTCTTCTACTCCGAATAGCCTAGCTTTCTGCCTCTTTGCAGAGACAGACCCCACCCCACTTCCTTGTCCCTCTTGTTCTTCACACGCTTAGGGGGATGGGAGGGAGGGAGTTACAGCTTTAAAGGCCCCCCCTCCGTCACACTCTGCGGCAGAGTAAGAAAACGCTGGGAGAGGAGTGTCCGTTGTGTGTGCTCAGTGCTGTGTCTTGACCTTGTGTTGGGTTCTTGCTTCACAAATCTCGTCTCCTGCAGAGAGAATCACCCGAAGAACTTATGCACAGCAATAAGATGGACGTGTCTGGAGGTGAGAAAGGGAGTGACAGAGAACCCTCTGCGGATTTGTTATGCAAATCCCTTTTTTGCAGGGGAGCTTCTAACCCACACCCTATCCAAGTGGCTCAGTGGGATTCTTTTTTCCGCTGCCATTCCCCTTGGAGCTGGTGACTGAAAGGAGCAATACTGAGCGTGCTGTGGCCTGAAGCAGCTCTTCCTGGGATGTACTTGCTGTGCAATCATCCTGCTCCCCCGGAAGAGTTTGGAGCCCAGCCCGGCAAAGGTTTTGTGTTGTGTGCTCCTTCAGATGGGCTCAGGAGAAAAGTGACCTGCCCTGTAGGCCAGAGGACCTGTTGTGCCCTGCGGTGCAGTTGCCCAGTCAAGGAGGACTTTGCACGGCCAGGGCTGGCCTGCTGGTCTCCTCTGCAGCCGAGGGGGTGGGGTGGGGTGGGGTTGGGAGCAAGGACCGCTTCGTTGCAGCTGCCCTGAGGGTGGTCTTCTGCCTTCCCAGGAGTCTTGCCAGACAAACGAATGGAGATGGAGAAGCACAGCCTGGCCGCTGGCGATTACAGCCGAGTGGTGGGGAAAGTTCCTTGCTCCCGTCCTCAGATTGCCAAAGAGTCTTCCGTGGATCGAAGTCCTTACTTGGATAAGGTGTGTGGGTGGGGCAGGGGAGGTGCCTGCTGGCCCCTGAAGAACAGCTGGGGATTATTACTGGCTCACCCCCAAATTCTTGCTCTTCTGGCTGTGAGCCATTTGGATTCTTACTTCGGGCTTGGGCGGAATCAGCACTGTCCGGCAGCCCTGTAAGTTCTTCACTGTCATTGCTGAGAGGAGAGTCAGGGGGATCCAAAGGTCAGTTCTCTTCAAAGGCGAGTCAGTCTCCTCCTGCTAAACATGTTTGTTCAGCCAAAGGAATGCTCGCCGCACTTGCTTTCCCACAGAATCTGTCTCCCGTGCATAAGCCAGAAAAGCCCCTGTGTCTCTAGGAGGAAATTCAGTGAGCGTGGGGAGGAAGCATATGCCTCTGAGCATAAAGGCCTTCCTAATTAACTCCAGCAGGAGCATCTGATCTCGTTTGCTTTCAGCTGCTTTGGAGGTGAATTCCTGCCTCTCTTCTCTCCGATCAGGGCATGTTAAAGTCCTCCTGTACCGGTTTTATGCTTGGCGCAGTGGTGAATTGGGTTGACCAGTCAAGGCCCCTGCTGTGCTCCCGGAGCTGTTTTGCTGAAAGCTGTCATACCTTGGGAGGGTTCCTAACTCCTCTCTCCTGTCCTCTGCCTCTTTCTTCCCTTCTGCCCTCCTCGCCCTGCTTCACCGGCTCTCTGTTGCTCCTCCAACTTGTCTGCATGGCCAGGATGGCCTTCTTGTAGCAGATGATCCTCCAAACATGCAGTTTATGTCCAGTCAGAACATGAAGCCTCCCCTGCCACACAGTGCACTACCTAATCAGGCCCTCGGCTCCCTCACCGGGCTGGGCATGCAAAACTTGAATTCTGTTCGACAGGTAAGGCTGTGAACTTCTTCCTTCCCTTCTGTGGTACTTCCATGCATTTGTTTGCTTTTATATGCTCTCTTGGGCTACTGGCATAATGGGCGGTGGGGCCTGATCCCAACAGGGTGCTGGCTGAGGCACAAGCGCTTCCGGGTACAGTCTCTTGTGGGAACCAGGCTACTTGTACAAAGCAGCTGCGGAGCTGTGGATTGAGACCCCAGGTGAGAGCCAGGCCCCCTGGGAATGTGCTTCACCAAGCCTCAGCAGTCAGCGTTTCAACCTTTGGGCCCTTTTCCCGTGGTGAGAAGTCCAGCTGGCCATATGCACCAGCTAGCTGCTTCCTGGTGGACTCTCTGCCTCCCGGACCCTGCATGCAGACCGGCTTTGCAAAAGACAAATGTACAGCAGCCCTTGGAAATTCCGCCCTCGTCCCTTCCCTTTCGCTTTGTTGCATGGCACTAGCAAGCAGCCCGAGTCCCCACTTGGCCCCGTCTTGTTTCAGTCCCTCTTTCTTTCACGTGCCGAGCTATCCATCTTCTTTGGCTTCTTTCGCTAACTACTCAACTCCTCCATTGCTGAAGAGTTGGTGTCTCCGTAGTGCCAGCCTCACCACAAGGCTCCAGGTGTGTCTAGAGGTGAAACATTTCTGGAATTTCTTCCCTGGAAATATTGAAGCCATGGGGTGGGGGGATTGAAACTTTGGGACAAATTGAAATATATGCCATACTTAACTTTCCTATCAAACCAAAACTACTTTTGCTGATTGAGCAACATAAAATGCATCATTTGTAACTTGGCTAGCATATAATGTTATAATGTTTGGTATATTTATGGAATTTAAGTTTTGTATAAAAAAAAATTGCAAGTATACCCACAATTTGAGAAATAGTTGAAACCCTGTGGCACCATAACAGATGTATCTTTAATTTTTGCCGTCTGAGAGGTAGGAAAAAATAAAAGTAGGAAGTAGAAAACAAATTCTGTAGTAAACAGAAAGTGTATTATTTTGATCAGTAACTCAGAGTCAGAATATGTAGGACTACCAGCATGTTTAGACACTAAGCTAAACTTTATAACATTGAAAACGCTGAACTCTACAATGTATTATCCTTAAACACATTACAGCATATTAAGTGTTGCCAAAATTATTTATATTTAAATTATCATTATTGAAAATGTTTTATACCTTTTCAGTATGAGGGGTTTTCTCCAGTGGTCCCCAAAGTTTCCCAAAGTCTTCAGGGGGGAATAGAAGACCCCTCCCCCCAATTTTCCCTCCCCTGCCACAGGCCCCTAGTTGTGTCTTGCTTGTTCAGCATACAGTTGTGGACACAGACAGGGATATCACCAGGAAAAAAGCAACAATAGAAATCCAGATCTGGGTTCCGGGGGCAGGTGGGGGGGGGTGAGAACAGGGTAAAATTCTCCAATCTGGTTTGATAAGATTGGAGAACCACAAATTTATTTGGTCATTATTTTCTAAGAGGAAAACTAACCGGGAGGGAGCAGGTCATTTTTCAAGAAAACTCCACCAAATTTGCGGGGAACCTGCTCCTGACTGTCTTATAAAGACAGTCCAAAATGTCAGGAGGTTTGGACCTTGGGGTCCAGTTCTGTGAGCCTCTGAACCAGGTGCCCCTAGCCACGCTCCATTGTTTCTTCTGGGGAAAAGAGTCAACACTGACTCCTGTTACAGAAACGTACTGGGGCAAGGCTGCCATGACCCAAATGCAAGCTCAGCACACAGAAAGCCCAAGAAACCAAACAGATGCCCCCCCCCCAACCCAAGTGCCCCCTGAGCACGTCGCCCAGCCCCTCTCCATTGTTTCCTGTGGTGGGAAAGTTTCCAAGCTGGCTTCCAGGCAGGAACACCCAGGAGCAAGGCTGCCTCTGTCCAGAGCACACTCCAAATGCAAGCTCAGCCAAGAGAAAGCCCAGCAGAACCAAAGTGGAGCAAAGGGACCAATCCCTCCAGAACCAAAGTGAAACAAGGGGACCAACCTCAGACTAGAGAATCGTGTCAAGACAGCGACTTCCACCCAAACCATACTGAAGCACGGGACGTTGCTGCAACTGAGCCCAAACGAAGCAGTGTCACTCACAGGCGCCAGGCAGACAGGGTTGCTCCTGCACGGACGGGCCACTTACTCCCCCCTCCTTGTCTCACTCCCCCTCCTCGCTACCTTTGCTTCACTCCCCCTTCCCTCCTCGCCCCTCCCCTCTTGGAAAAAAATGCAGAAGCCCAAGAAGGAGCCAAGTTTCCTGGACTGACCCGGATTTGTCTGGGAGTCTTGATGCAGGTCCCTGGACCGGATCCAGGATTCTCTGATTTGGTTCAGGAAAGCCAACTTTAGCTTTTCCCCCAAGTCCTGGACCCAGACCGCACACCTCTAGACATAGGCCATTGTGCAGTCTGGATGTATGGAGGTCTGGGTTGCCAGCTCAGCTCAGGTGAAGAGAGGGGCAGGGGCCTCTTCTGTGCCAAGGGGGGGGGCGCATCTTGGAGCCCCAGGACGGGCGGCTTTCCTTTGCCCAGCTGTGCTCTCGAGATGCTTCTCTGTTAACAATGGATGTCCTTGGCGTAGGCAAAATACGGGCCAGTCTCCCCATCCTGTCATAGCAAGGAGGCTTAGTCACTGGGGGAGACAAATTCAGGGTGGCAGTGAGATTCAGGGGATAGGTGTGAGAGACTTGGGTTCAAGTCCTTGCTGGGCTGTGGTGGCTTCGGTGAGCTGCTGCGTCGTGGAGTTGTAGGGATATGCTCAGCGACCTGCTTGTCCTTTTCGCGCTGCTCAGCTGCCTTGATTGCTTCCTTCCTTTCTCCAGAATGGCCACGCTAGCACCTTTGGGAACCCCGCTGCACAGTCCCGCGGTCTGCCACCACCGGCAGCACAGCCTCCGAACTCCTCTCAGCCTAGTCCACGTGCTCAAGTGCCTCCACCCTTGCTCTCCCCTCAGGTAGGAGTGTGTGTGTGTGTGTGTGTGTGTGTGTGTGAGGGAGAGGGAGAGCTTTCTCTTGGCATGTGGCGGATGTTCCTGAACGCCTGGCCCGGGCCCTCTTCTCCGTCCGTTGAGGTGCTTTCCTCCTTCAGCCTCTCCGCTCTCCCCCAAGGCCAGCTAGGCAGGGTCTTGGGGCTGTTCCTGCCGCCTCCTCCTCCTCCTCAAATGATGGAAATCCTGAAACTCTCTGCCCAGGAAACGTCAACCCAGCCTGCGACGTGGTGCTTTTCAGGGCCAAATGTAGCAGCGGGAGGATGCCCTGCCTCCTCCCCCATTGAAGATCCAGGCCCCTGGGGTCCCCTCCCTGCTCCCCAAGGGCAGAGCGGTGTGTCTGAGAGGGGACCTCTTGTCTTGCCTTCTCTGCTGTGCAGGCTCCGGTCTCCCTGCTGAAGTATGCACCAAACAACGGGGGGCTGAACCCACTCTTCAGCCCACAGCAGGTAGCCATGTTGAACCAACTCTCCCAGTTAAACCAGCTTTCCCAGATCTCCCAGTTACAAGTAAGTGGAGCAGTTTCACGTCTCTGCCCCGCCCCCCGCCCCCCCCAGCTGCACTCCTGACCCCCCCCCCCTCATTCTCTGACGCCGGGGGGGCTGCTCCTTCACAGCGCTTCCTGGCCCAGCAGAGGAAGGTCCAGACTCAGAGAAACGCGCCTGTTGGTGGCCGTCAGCAGGAGCAGCAGGTACCATTTTTGCTTCGTGTTTTATTTTCAAGCTGGAAGAAAGCTGCACGTGAAAGAAACAACCGGTCTCTTTCCTTAATAGTTTTTTTTGGGGGGGGGGGAGGGGGGCGGTCTGGGCCTTGGAACTATTAGTTCCAATCTTCTTACCATAACATGCAAAGGCTTCTGTGAAACTGTCTCGGGAAATGGTTAGCTGCTAAGAGGGCCACATCTGAATGGTAGAGAACACACACACACACACACACACTGTGTACAGGACTGTTTTTTGCATGCATGAGCTGGTGGGAGGCAGAAATGTGTGTGAAAGTGTGTGTGTATGTGGTGTACATTGTCCTGTCTCTATTAGAGGATCTTTGACATTATTTGCTGTTTCTTCCACTGTGTGATATGAACGCTGTCATGGAGAGAAAAGCTAGCTGTCACTTTTATGGTGCCTGACATGGGAGAGGGACAGTTCTCGGCTCCAACACATCCTTGTGTCAAAAAGGAAGTGCTGTTTGATCTGTGATCACCTTAGGATTGGGCCAAAAGGAGTTCCCGGCCTCTTGGGGTCCAGAACCGTAAGAGCAGATTGAGTACCTTGTCTGAGAGCCCATGTGGGATGCCTACTCAAAGGCTGCTGTGTGTGTGTGTGTGTGTGAGAGAGAGAGAGAGAGAGAGAGAGAAAGATCCCACCCATCCGTCCCGATGGGGCAGATGTCCAGCAAACTCTTAAGTCCTTTTTAGCTAGGACTTGTTGTCTTTTATTTTCCTTAGCTTGTTACCTTTAAAATTTACCTGCATTTTTCTTTGTGTTGTGGCTGTAGTAAATAAAATTAGTCAGGAGAGACTTTTTGCAACAATTCTTTCCTACTTGCCTGACTGAAAAGCCAGGGCTACCAGAATCCTTCTCGGGGCACGTGTGCAATTGCCCGGGCACAAGGAAGGACTCCCAGGGTGGTGGCACACAAGAAGAGGTCCCCACATCCTAACTTGCTAGGTTGTGGGGAGAGAGGTTAGAGCATGCACTTTCCCTACCGCAGCTTGCATGGAAAGGGCACCATACCTGAGAGAGAGAAAGAGTATACCTGGTTGGCCGGGAGCAGGGAAGGACATGACATGGTCACAGTGGTGTGTGGGGCAAAGAATTGTGAGTGATCTGTGAGTTAGCACAGTTGCCACACAACTCTGTGGCATAAAATCAGGCATTGTAAAGGTGCAGAGATTTTTGTTTGTAGGGATGTTTTTGTTGGGCAGGAAATGAAGTCCTTGTTCCTTTGCTAGCTGGTAATTGGAAATGTATACAAAAGAAAAAAGAGAAGCACCCTTAGAGACAAGACTCTACAGACCTGAGTGGAGACCCACATCTACGGGACTAGGAACCAGTATTGACAATAAGTATCATAAATATTTTAAGTATTTTTTTCATGCAGTACACATCTAATAAGTTATATAAAGTGACGTAGTGCATACAATATCAAAAGCAAAATATACAAGAATAATTCATATGCAAGATTCATAAATAGATAGCGGGAAATAACATTCAACGATAGACGGCCAGTGAACAAATAGTATTTACAGTCACTTCTTCCAAAGTATTTTCTTGGTCTCAAAATGGAGATGCCAAAGAGAGCCAAAACAGGCCCTTGAAAAATTGTGGTGAACCCCTGCACCTCTCCAGAGGAAACTTGTAATAATGATGCTCTCATCTTATTAGATACCGTTTGGACGGAACAAGGAAGACGGCAGATACCAAGGATTAAAGGGCCAATGTGAGGAGCGTCGGGCTGCCGCTTGAAATTTACAAGGCGTCAGCGTGGGTGAGTCTTAGCTTCAAAAGGGTCTTCGATCCTTGGTATCTGCCGTCTTCCTTGTTCCGTCCAAACGATATCTAATAAGATGAGAGCATCATTATTACAAGTTTCCTCTGGAGAGGTGCAGGGGTTCACCACAATTTTTCAAGGGCCTGTTTTGGCTCTCTTTGGCATCTCCATTTTGAGACTTCAAGAAAATACTTTGGAAGAAGTGACTGTAAATACTATTTGTTCACTGGCCGTCTATTGTTGAATGTTATTTCCCGCTATCTATTTATGAATCTTGTATATGAATTATTCTTGTATATTTTGCTTTTGATATTGTATGCACTAAATCACTTTATATAACTTATTAGATGTATATTGCATGAAAAAAAATACTTAAAATAAATATGATACTTATTCTTGTCAATACTGGTTTCTAGTCCCTTAGATGTGGGCGTCCACTCAGGTCTGTGAAGGAAATTGGAAATGGGCATTTCTTTTTGATGCAGAGCTATGACTGACCAAGTTCCTTTGTTTGCAGGCAAACATTATTCCGTCAGCCGCAGTACAGTGTTGTGCGTGTGTATATGTATGCATGCGTGCGTGCTGGCTTCCGTGTGCTCTCACAGCGTGGGTGCAGTTAGTGGGTGGCAAACTGGCCTGAGAGTGTTTTCAACTAGCCGAGCACTGCTGAAGCCACCCCAGGGGCCTCTGGTGTTACACAGCCTTCCCTGTGCCCTTTGTTCTCACTTCCCCCCCACCCCTCTCTCTCTGTGCCTTGAAGAACCGCTCCCTGGGCCTGCAGCAGCCATGCCAGTTGGATCCCGGCTTGTTCCTGAAGCAGCAGCAGCAGCAGCAGCAGCTCCAGCCACCTGCCTTGAAGTCTTTCCTGGAGAGCGAGCTGCAAAAAGGGTCGGCGCAGAGCAGTCCCTTCAGCAGCAGCTTCCCTCTTGGTGGGTCTGGACTCAGCAGCGGCCCCTGAGGAGGACCTGGCTGGGCAGCCAAGAACAGTCTGGCTGATCCAGAAGGCCCACTGCCTGGCACCGTGGTTAATGTTCCCCTGGCTCCTTGCTCTCCCTTCCTCGTGTTCCTTTTTGCCTGTCAGCTCCAGCTCAGATCTTGGACCTCAAGAAAGAGGAGTGCTTGGGCCTGGGCTCAAATTACATGGCAGGCGTTGAGGCATGGGGTGGGATTTGTGCCACAACACACACACACACACACACACACATACTCTGTGGTATGCCTGCCGAGAGGAGGCTTCTTTCACTGAGTCCGTTGCTTGGAGATCTGGTCCCAGGAACAATCTGGGTCATCCTGCTGCTGCTGTCACGAACTGGTGGGCAGTGAGGGACCCAGCCCAGAAAGCGGCGGTGTGTAAGATGGGGCCTGGCTGTCTTGCCGCTCCCTTATCCGCTTCCCTGTTACAGGAAAGAAGGTGCCCATGATTTGCACTGCTACCAAAGCCAGTGACTGGGGCAGGCCTAGACCTTGGCAGGGAGGCCGCCTCATGGAGTGACCTAGTTCTTCAGAGGAGTCAAAACTCAAGAGATTTCTTTTGAGAAAAGGAGTCTTTGCGCAGCTTAGAAGGATACACTGTCTGTTGAGGATATTTGAGTTTGAACACCACAAGCCTTCTCTGCATTGCCGTTTGATAGCTGAGTGCAAATAATGCAGTGAAGTTACGCTGTGCTGATTAAAGAGGCAGAAAGTTTATTTGAGGAAATTACGTACTTGAGAGTAAAGGGGAGAGATAGATCCTAGCTATCTGACTACATCTTGCAGAGAGAGAGAAGAAGTGTGGCAGGAGAGAGAAGAAGCAGGATATTGCCCTGTTTAGCCCACTAGGAGACAAGACAAGGAAATGACCCCCAGGAAACAAGAGAGGTGCTGCCCTCACTGTCCTGACTAAGTGATCCTTGCTGCCCCCTGCATAGAAGGCTCTTCTTCCTTCTTGCTACTGCAGTACACCAGACATTGCTATTTCCAACACCGTTTTCACTGTGACATTAATTGGCAGCCACAAGCACAGATTTCCACACTGGAAACTGATGTTAATCAGTTGAAGTCCAGGAAGTGGGATCTTGTGCAGGCTGAATGATTTCCTTGGGAGGGAGGGAGGGAGGGGACCTTGGTGGGAAGAATTGGGAGTCAGAGAAGACAGCTCCTATGTTCGTTTCCTTCTCAATAGCAGGACTGAACTCCAACTTGAATGTAAACGTGGATGTGAGCAGTATTAAAGAGCCACAGTCCCGGCTAAGGAAATGGACGACTGTGGATAGCATTTCTGCTAATACGTCTCTGGATCAAAATGTCAGCAAAAATGGTAGGTTTGAGGGCCCCCCAAAAACCTCTCTGCCACTTTGTGCAGATCCATTCAAAGTTACGTGAATAGCATGTAGTCTGTTTTTTAAAAAAAAACAGACAGGTGGTGAAAACATGTAAATTATAGAATAGCTGTGAATAGTTTCAGAATAGCTGGGAAGGATTTCATGAAGACGTGTATCTAAATCCTGGAAATTGAATCACTGCTTGAAAGGTTGCTTGTTTGGGATGCTTTGCTCTGAAATTGAGACTTCTTGTAGAAACCAACATCGTTGTGAAGTATTTGTGGTTTTGCAAAGAACGGGACATGTAGATTGGGAGTGGCCCATGAATGGCTGGGGGCTGGAGACCACGAGGGGGCGAAATGCTAAAGGCACATCCCTTGCCGGTGCTGCTCGCCTGGTTCTGGGGGCCAGGAAATGTCTTTGCTGGAAGTGGAAGCTTGGCGAAGGGGTGCCCCAGGTGCCAAATTCTGCCCATGCAGATACACGTGGGGAACTGCCAGTCCCCTTTGGAGTGCTGTAGGAAGACTTTCCCTTGCCCCCATGGGAAGGGGAGGGCTTTGTGGCACAGGGAGGGGTTTGGGTGCAACCTGATTCAGAGACCCGGCAGTTGGCCTTCTTTCCTGCCCTCCACAGGTGCTATTTCGAGTGGCTTCAGGCTGGAGGAAACCCCCTTTGTCCCGTATGACTTCCTGAATAGCAGTAATTCGCCAGCCAGTCCTCCGGGCTCGATTGGGGATGGTTGGCCACGTGCCAAATCGCCTAATGGTTCTAGCAGTGTCAATTGGCCACCAGGTGAGTTTCTGCAGGGCGGGGAGGGGGGGTTGTGAGCACTGGAGGCTGTGCTGGCAGCCAGCCCCCTTTCCTTTCCTTGGGGGGCAGGAGAAAAACAGGGAGTTGCCTTGCAGGGGGTGGGGAGTTCTCCAAGTCTGATGTGATGATGACGTGCTGGGGGGGGGATCACTGACAGCTTTTTGGGCCTCAGAGGTGGTCCCTGCTGCTTGGCCGACTCTTAACACCAAGAGCCAATGAAGAGGAGCCCTGTGAGATGTGTCTGTAGCTGGCCGGGGCCCTCGCAGGGGAGGGGGGACTTGTTTCTCCCCTGGTATTTCTGCCTGCAAAACTTGCCTGGGACCAGGCTGGATTGTGTGTGGGGGGTGGGGGGGCAGCATAAATGTCAAGGAACAGAGCTGGAATTCCCTGGTGTGTCTTCTAGGCAGGATTGGTGCCCCTGGCATCTAGCCAGGAAAGGCAATCCAGAGGGATGCCAAGGACAGAAAGCCCCTGCCGGATCCAGGCCGTGTTTTCCTCATGCCCAAGCCAGACCTTCTCGCTCCTGTGTCCATAGAGCTGGTGTCCTCCAGGCCTCTGGAGCTGCTCTGCCTTCCCCCATTCCAATGCCTTGCCCTCCAGAGAGGGAAATTAGATTCCTGGCTGATAGGGCCCGAGAGGGGGGGGGGTCTCTTCTGACTGCCCGCACTCTGAGAGGCCTTTGCTGCCTCTTGGACAGCCAGCCCTTCGTTCCCTCCTGGCGGCTGCACTTTGGAACCAAGACGGGTTCAGTGGCTGCTGCTGTTCCACGAGGCCTTTGCCTGCCTGCTGCAGCCGTCACCCCTGGAACTCACCGGGACCGACCAGCGTGTGTCCCCCACCCCCACCCCACCCCGCTGTTTGAAATAATATGGCTCCAGGGAGTTGGGCGTGATTGTCCATCTTGCCCTGAAGTCTAAGCCTCTGGGGAGAGGGAGATGGGGAGCCCACCGTACCAGACCTGGCCTCCTAATCGTTATTTTGGTAATTCTAGAGTTCCGGCCTGGTGAGCCCTGGAAAGGTTATCCAAACATCGACCCTGAAACTGACCCCTACATCACTCCCGGCAGCGTCACAAACAATCTGTCCATTCACACTGTGCGGGAGGCTGACCACCTCAGGGACAGGAGCACTGGTATGTCTTCCGAGGCAGCTTCTGCTGGCAGTGTGGAGGAGAAACCAGAGGGGTTGGGTGGGATGTGTTTGGGAGACCCAGCTTTAAGAAGCTCTGCGCACACCCTCACTCAGCGGAAAGGAACCCAGTCTTAGCAGCCAGAGTCCGCAGCGGAGTGGCCGCGCTGGTGCTTGGTTTGGCGGGTGGAGGGGGCAAGGAGGGCTGCATTCCGAGGGAGGGCTTGAGAAGCGCCCAGGCTCCCTTGGTGGCCTGTGCAGAGCACCTGCAAGGCGAGCTCCCCTTGTGCTGGGGCCTCAGAAGGGCCAGGATCGCAGCAGCCTGAGCTGCCAACGCAGAGCCGCTTCCTTCCTGGCAGGGTCATCCTCATCTCTGAACACCGTGCTGCCTTCGACTAGTGCCTGGTCATCCGTTCGTGCCTCCAACTACAATGTTTCCCTCAGCAGTACAGCACAAAGCACTTCAGGTGGGAGCTGCCCTTCATCCCCATCATCTGCTCCCCCCACCCATTTGCATTACTGGCTGCTTCCGTTTCACCCCTCCTCGTCTCACCTTGCCGTCCATGTTTTGCCTCCTCCTTCCACTCCCCAGCCAGAAACAGTGACTCCAAATCCACGTGGTCCCCTGCTTCCATGACCAACACCTCTCTGGCTCATGAGCTGTGGAAGGTTCCTTTGCCCCCCAAGGGCATCTCTGCCCCGCCACGCCCGCCACCGGGGCTAACCGGGCAGAAGCTGCCTTTGTCCACCTGGGACAACTCCCTGCGACTGGGGGCCAGCTGGAGCAATCCCGAGGTCAGATACACCCCTGGTAAGAGCTTTGCCTGCATCCCACTTACTGCTTGGCGCAGGCTAGGCAGGATTTTCGTGGGAGTCCAGCCTTTTCTTTCTAAGCAAGGAATCTGCAGAGACTTGCCTGGACCCTCCCTCCAACAGAACTCTGAGTGTGGCTCCATTGAAGTCTAGGAAGAGTCTGGCCCCTGGGGCGCTGTGGGGAGGCATCCCTGCAGCCTGACTTTGTGGAGCAGAGCCTGCCACAGTCTCTTGGTCTCTCGTAGGTTCCCACTGGGCTGATAACAGCTCAGGGAGAGTAACCAGCTGCTGTCTCATCCTGAAAAATCTGACGCCACAGGTGAGTGGGGCCTCGCCCTCCCTGGGGCTTCTCAGGCCCCTCCTGTCAGTAGCGTGCATGCCGCAACGTGTGTTGCTCCCTCCCCAGATTGACGGATCCACTCTGCGGACGTTGTGCATGCAGCACGGGCCTCTGATCACGTTCCACCTGAACCTCCCCCACGGCAACGCCTTGGTCCGCTACAGTTCGAAGGAAGAGGCGGTGAAGGCGCAGAAGTCCCTTCACATGTGAGTGCACGTAGCCGAGGGGGGAGGGCCCTGCTTCCCTTGAGCAGAAGCACAGGCACACGAGAGGTGTCTGGTGAGGGGACTTGCCTGCATCCCTCTCCATAAAAGGAGGAAGATGGGGGGCACAGAGCCATTTTTTAAAGAATTGTAGAAGGGCATCCTTTGAAATACTTGCTTGAGAGTTCTGTGCTCTGTGCTGTAGCACAACTGAACTTGGACCTGGAGGGGAGATGGTGGACACCCCCCCCCCAACCCAGTCCTTTGGCTGGAGTGAGCACCTTGGAGAAGAGGAAGCAGAGTGGCTTTCCTCATGTGGCCCGGCCCCTTCTGACCCTTCTGCTGGACTGCTTTCCCTGCACAGGTGTGTCTTGGGGAACACTACAATCCTTGCCGAGTTTGCCAGCGAAGAGGAGATCAGCCGCTTCTTTGCACAAGGCCAGTCTCTGACCCCCTCCCCAACCTGGCAAGCCCTGGGCACCAGCCAGAGCCGGCTGGCGCCCATGGATGGCTCCCATGCTTTCCCCAGCCGCAGCGACCTGAGCAATCACTGGAATGGTGCAGGGCTGCCAGGAGCCAGTAGTGGGGAGCTCCCTGCCACCTCCCTCTGGGGGAGCACTAACTATTCCTCCAGCCTCTGGGGGGGCTCCCTGGGCAGCAGCGACAGCCAGGGCGTGGGCAGCCCCTCTCCACTCAATGCATTCCTCTCTGTGGACCACCTGGGGGCAGGGGGGAGTCCATGTAACCCTCTTTCCTCCTTCAGCGAATGAAACTGTGACCTCAGAAGCTGCAAGGAAGCAGCACTGAATTTGGACTCAACCCGCCCCCCCCCCCCCAATCCCAGACCACCTGTCTCTTCAGGGGTCACCTGTGGAAACAGTTACTTTTGTGCACATTTTCCCAATTTTGTGTTACCCTCAAACATGCCAGTTGGAATACTTGAATCATGCAGGCCAATTCTATAATGTGAAAAAAGTTATGGATGGAGACTCCCAGCTAGTGCTTTTGGCAGTTTCACAAGCCTCCCCAGAGTCAGCTTGCTTTGCGTGTACGTGTGTCTGTCGTGTGGTTTTCCTTTGAATTGGTTCCATTTGTGCTGTTTGCTGATCATACTCGTGTTTGAGCCGTTGTCGCTCTGCACAGACTCGGCCTGCTTCCTGCCTGGCAATATTGTGATGAGGCAGCGGCTGTTTGCATGCAGCATTTCCTGGCTGCTGATGTCAGGGCCAGGGGGTTGCTCCACAGTGCCTGGAAGCCCGCCCAGCCACAATCAAGTACCTGACCAAGGACGAGGAGGATGGGCAAAGCCAGGATGCAGCCAAGACTTGGAACCCAGCCTGGTGCCCCTGGCAGGTTCTGCACTTTCAATAGGCTTCTGGGGTTTTTTATTTTCTGTGGGGGTAGGGAAGGGGCTCCTGTGTTGGGGGCACTGCCTTGTTTACAGAAATTGTGGTGGGTTTTTTTGAGAAACAATGTTTACTCTTCCTTCCCTTTAAAAAATATTTTTTAAAAATGACACCAACAGAAGCAGGGCTGATCGAGATGCTTCTTTCTCTCTGGGAATCCCGAGCAGTTCGTGGTGGCCATGTTGTGTGCGTGTGTGCGTAGCCTCTCCTCGCTTCCTGATTCACAGAGCGTGGCTCTCAGGAAAACCAAGGTCCCAGTCCAACTCCTATAGTTCCTTATAGGAAAAGAACATTTAGCACTGATCTTACGATTTGCTCAGTAAAACTTTCTTCTGCCAAAAATTGCTTCAAATCACTCAACCTGTCCTGCTTTCCAATGCTGGGGGGTGGGTGGGGGGTGGGTGGGCTTGGCCTCTGACATTCTTGATTCCTTCCCCACCTTTGCAAGTTTGTTCAGTGTTTAACCTTAAAGCCGAATTGAGTAACTATGCAGACTATAACAAAGGTCCTGGGCTTACAGAATTGTGTTGTATAAAATTTTAAATGTCGAAACGGTTCTTGAAACTATTTTTCTTGTGAAAGTGTTAAAATCGTCCTCTCCCCTCCCATTTCTTTTGCCACAAATGGTATTCTATTACTTGTTGCTTGTTTAGCTGGGAAGGCAAAAGAAAGACTAAACAAGGATAAAAATTTTAATTGTACTGAAAGACTCATTTCATTGCCTTGATTCTTAGCTGTTGTGTCTGAAGATGCTAAAGAAGTCAGTGGCTTTTTAACTGTTTACAAACAGGGGCGATTGTGAAATGTACAGTTGGGCTGTGTTTGGAAGTATGAAGTTTCTCCAGCTATTAATAAATCATGATACTTTGGGCTGCTTACCATAGAATTGTGTGACTGTGACTTCCTTCTCCCCCTCCCTTCCCATTGCTGTTGTATGTGTCTTGTTGGGTTTTACACACAGACAACGAAGGCTTGCAGTTCTGCCTGTCCCCACTTTTGGGGTAGCTCAGATCACAGAAGGACACTTGTAAAGAGAGAGAAGCAGGTGGGGGGAAAAGTGATGCTTTCTTGTTACTTGAGACTCAGTTATGTACAAGAAACCCTGGCTGCTCTAGGGCCAGGGCTCACTTGGAACTAGTCCCCTTTTTCTTTCTGGTAGCTGCCTGCACCCAACTCCCAGGATTTGGCCTCTCCCTGTTGGAGCCAGGTGCTGGGCTCCACCAGGGCTTGTCTGAAATGGGTGTTCCAGCCACAGCTGCCCTTAGGAGTCCCACCAGAAGAGTTTCCTGAGGGCTGGTCCTCAGACTTTGCCTCACTCCCCCTCCTCAAGCTGGGCACTCCGTCTCTGAGTTTGCGATGCGGACATAAAATGTGGCTGGTTTTGGACACGAAGCCTGGGGGTAAGGATTCAGGCTGTCCAGCTTCACTCCAGATTGGTGTGGCAATAGGAGTCAAGTTGCAAGCCTTTGTGCTGTAGAAGAGAGAAGCAAGGCATGAAGCTAGAAAGGAGCAGGTGGACATGGGGGTCGGAGATGGACTGGGGCAAGGAAGTAAGGTCTGTTTGCCCCCACCTCTGCTAGAGGCCAGTTCTCATCTCTGCACTTTGGGGACAGGCACAGAGAATGGTACTGAAGATGGCCGGATGTAGGAAAGGAGCCCCCCCCCCCCCAGAAACAGGAAAGGAATGGGGGGAGTTGGCTCTTAGGCTGCCCCACCGCTGCTTCAGAGGGCCAGATGAGATTGGATGGTCTTAGATTACCCCGGGGGGGAGGGGGAGATTTTATGTTTTGGCAAATGAGAGGGAGGGTGGTCTATCACAGGAAATTTTCACACAGTGTAACGTAATGGGCAGGAAACATTTTACAGTATCTACTGCTGGTAAATCTATTTGGGTTCCCATTTTGCTTCTAGTAAAGACATCAAAAAAGACAATATACCAGATTTCTGTCTTTGTTTAGTGCTGCATTGTGATGGACTACTTTCAGATATATATTTAACACACACTAATGTATATTGTTCTAATAATTACACTTTTAATTTAATTGTGATGTATCCTATCCCATTACAAATTATACAGTGTGATGCCATCTAGTCTTTTTATTTCTACACACTGTGTTCCTCTTTGGTGGTGTAACTGGAGGTTCATTGTCCATCTTCTGTGCAGTCCCACATGGGACTGCGCACACGCAGGCCTGCCAACTGGGAAATTTTTTCTAGCTAAAAGTCCACTAGGGGGCGCTCACCTGCTGAGTGTGCATGTGCAGCATTTCCCGCCGAACACAACATCCAGCTGCGGCGCCCCCTCACCCTCAGTTTCTTCTTTGCCGCCGACCGGTGAACATCTAGCTCGTCCGCTGCAAGAGAAAGAGCAGAAGGAGTTCCTTTCATTGTGGTGAGATCTAATCAGGCATTATGTCTGACAAAGCACTGTTCAAGTGCTGCTCTACTTGCTCAATGAAGATGACCAAGACAGATGGTCATTCAGTATGTCTGGAGTGCCTTGGCGAAACACACAATGTCTCCAAGTGCGAACATTGCCAGAAATTTACACCAAAGGCCAGGGCTGAGCGGGCCGCTAGGCTCCAGGCTATGCTGTGGAAGAGGGCCATGCTGGCAACTAATGGTTCTGAAGCCCCATCTAAGCCACCCTTGGTGAGTGGGAAATCGGCGCGGAGCGCATCATCTGCCGCTAGATCCGCTTCCCCCATGCGGACCCGGGAAGCCGCTCCCTCGGATCCGAGCATGATGGAGAAAACATCGAGCGGAAATTGGGGCCTGCCCATTCGGGGGCCTTTGGATTCAACTCGGATCCGCACTCCTCGGCCCAAGTCTCCGTCGACTCCGACCTCGAGCCAGAAAGGCACCTCGGATCCACCTATGCCTTCCAAGTCAGATCCGAAGAAGGGGGATCCGAGGACTTCGGATCTGAAATTCTCGGAGTCAGGGTGTGCTGTGCACGCCTTAACGGAGTCTACTTGCTCTGATCCGAGGAGTTCGGATCCGAAGACCTTGCCCTCGGATCCGAAGACTGTGGATCCGAAGGCTCGGGAGTGTGAGGGAGGAGTGGAGCAGGTGGAACCACTGGCGAAGAAAGCCAAAAAGAAGTCAAAACATAAGCACTCGACTGCTGTCCAGACTGATCAGAGTTGGGACAGACCCAAAACTCCATCACCTCGGATTAGATCTCCCTCTTGTCACTCTTCCTTAGATGAAGGGGAACTCTGTGAGGTCCCGTGGTCGGGCTCCCCTACGCGTACTGGGCGGAACCGTTTTTCTGATGAGGATCTACCTCCTCACTTCTCTTACCATCGAGGTTCAAGCAGATATGGTTCCGAATACTGGAGACTTCGCCAGACCTATGCGGCGGCCTTGGTTCGGGAGGATTGGGAGTTACCCGTTAGTGATTACTCCTGCTATGGATCTCCAGCTCACGAGACTTCTTACCATTACTCGGAGGCAGGTCGTGATCAGAGCCCTAGTCCTCCATCAGATCCTTCTCTGGATGAGATCATTATTGGCTCTGGCAGGATATCTCCTAATGAGGACTTTCGTCTGTATGCTGAGCAGATGCTGAGAATGGCCCGTTCGTTGGAAATTGAGATTTCGGCAGTCAACCCCAAACCTAAAGATAAGATTTTTTGCAATATATTTACTCGGGCAATCTGGCCACTATTGCCTTCCCAATCATAGAAGGTTTGGAGGAGGTTATCACCTCAGTGTGCGAGAAACCTGCTTCCATTCACCCTACTTCTCGCAAGTTGGAAACGCTCTATAAGACCAGGGATGATGTGTGCACCTACCTTTTCTCCCATCCTCCTCCACCCTCGCTTGTGACTGAGGAAATGCAGACCCGTCGGAGACAAGATTCCCAGGCTGTACCTGCAGACAAAGAAAGCAGAAAGTTAGATTCCTTGGGGAAGAAGATCTACTCTTCTGCTGCCCTGGCACTCAAGATAGCAAACTATTCATCTATCATGGGAGCCTATCAGATCTTTCTATGGAACCGAATTGCCATCTTTCTGGACAAGCTCCCTGATGACCAATGGGTCCTTGCCAAGGTGATTATGGAAGAAGTCTGCGACTATCCAGACAGCAGATAAGCGCGGGTCACAACACCCTGGAGACCTCTGCCAGAGCACTGGCTTCCTCTATTGTGCTCCAGAGACATGCCTGGCTCCGCACAACTGCTTTACCACCTGAGACAACAAATAAGGTGGAGGATTTGCCTTTTGAAGGGAAAACCCTATTTTCAAGCAAGACAGATGAATATTTGTCACAAACGCGCAAGAATCGCCTGACAGCGCGCTTGTATGGGGTTCTTCATTCTAAGCCACCCCCCTACAACCGTCCTCCATATCGCCCTTCCCAATACTACCAAGGCAAGCATCAGAGATACCAGCCGTATCCTCCCTATGTCTCTTACAGGCAACCTCAGCACCAGTCCGGCTCTTATCAGCGGCGGAAGCCCAACCACCACCCTCATCAGAATCAACAGAGCCCGGTTAATAAAGAGCCTGCTAACCAGTCCAAGCAATTTTGACTAGCTGCTGATCAATCTGTCATGTTTGGGGACAGATTAGCTGAGTTTGCTCGATACTGGGTTGATATTCAAGTTGATAGTTGGGTGTTAAATGTTATAAAGTTTGGATATAAAATTGAATTTGAAGATTATTCAGAGTTGTCTCTACCTGATTTTTCTCTCTATACCCCCTCGCAGAAGCTCCACACTGCTGTGTTGGCCTTACAACAGAAGGGAGCTGTCCTGGAGGTTCCACAGGGTGAATCCCCTCTGGGTTTTTACTCTAGAATGTTTGTAGTTGACAAGAAAGATGGTGGAACACGTCCTATCCTGGACTTAAGATGTCTGAATAGATTTGTACGTGTTAAAACAGTTTCAGATGCTTATGCTTGCTACGGTCCTTCAATTGATGCCCGAAAATATGTGGTTCGCTGTCCTGGACCTTAAGGATGCGTACTTTCATATTTCCATACACCCAGAACATAGAAAGTTCCTTAGTTTTATCTGTAAATGGAAAGATCTTCCAATACCAGGTCCTGCCCTTTGGATTATCCACCGCTCCCAGGGTTTTCACCAAGTGCATGGCCGCAGTGGTGGCTTTTCTTAGAAGGCAGGGCTGTTCAGTCTATCCTTATTTAGATGACTGACTTCTTACAGCCCCTTCTGCTGAATTACTCCTGGGGCAGATAGGAGTTGTGGTGCACGTGTGCTCCCGTCTGGGATTATTAGTGAACTTTCAAAAGTCAGTCCTCATTCCTTCACAGAAAGCCCGCTTTATAGGCATGATACAGGATGGTGTGTCAAACAAGGGTTTTTTGCCACCTGAACGAGCCTTGCGTATTAAACGCTTAGTAGGTTTCTTCTCTAGATGTCATTTTCAGTCTGCAGTTGCTATACAGGCGTTATTGGGCCTTATGGCTTTGGCCACAGCTGTAACCCCTATGGGTAGACTGCATATGCAGTCACTTCAACTTTGGTTCCTGTCAGTACATGATTTCCAGCTAGGAGGTCAGGACAAGAAATACCCTATTCCCCGGAGGGTAATTCGTTCCCTGGGTTGGTGGCTCCATGATGGCAATTTATGAGTGTGGCCCCCTAAGAGCACATGGCACCTGGATTCACCAGGATAGGGAACGCCACATAAACCTGTTAGAATTAAAGGCCATACGTTTTGCCCTTATCGCATTTGCAGATACCCTACAGCACAAGACGGTTCAAATCCTAACAGACAATTGAAAAGCCATGTTTTATTTGAACAAGCAGGGGGCACCACTTCTCGGGCTCTCTGCAATGAAGCAATGCAGATTTGGGAGTGGGCCCTGGACAGGAACATTGTCATACAGACAGTTGACATTCCCGGCAAGTCGAACGTGATTGCAGAGAAGTTGAGCTGTCTGGCCTCCGACAATTATGAGTGGACAATCGCAGATTCCCATTTACGCAAGGTGTTCTTGACTTGGGGTTTTCCCAAGGTAGACCTGTTCACCTCAGAAATCAACAAGAAAGCTCCACAGTTTTGTTCCAGGGGAGGCCTGGGACGCCGTTCTCTGGGAGACGCCTTCCAGGTCATCTGGACAGGGCACCTCTTTTATGCATTCCCTCCGCTCCCATTGATCGCCAAGACTCTCCACAAGATTCAACAGGACGGAACTTACGTGGTTTTGGTGACTCCTTTTTGGCCTCGTCAGCCCTGGCTCCATCTGGTGATGCAGCTGTCACGAGGATCCTCTTATCAGTTCAGGCAGGACCCAGATCTCCTGTCCGACAGAAGGATCCTTCCTATATCACGATCTACCCAGACTGAGGCTAACAGCTTGGCTTATTCTGGGTCGATAGGACTGTCTGAAAGAGTGACAGAAATTTTGACTAATGCTAGAAGGGTTAATACCCGCAGGTCTTACGCTGCCAAGTGGAAGCGTTTTGAAAATTGGGCCTCTACTAAGGGGTTGGATGTTTGGACTTGCCAACTTGGCACCATTTTTGATTTCTTACTAACTCTGAAGGATGAGGGGCTGTCCAATTCCTCAGCAAAGGTTTATTTGGCAGCCATCTCAGCGTTCATCCCAGGGTAGATGGGAAGACTGTTTTTTCTCATAGTTTGTCTTAAGACTTTTCTTAAGGGATTACAGAATATGTTTCCTCCTGTTAGAGAAATTGTGTAACGAGCTTTTGCCCGTGTCTGAAACTAAGCTTCTACTAGCCAAAAGGAAGATGTATCTTTTCTCTTGGAAAGCTTTCAGCAATTAGTTGTCAGACCTGTCAAACAGATAAGTTCTTTGAACCACCTGTTTATCAGTACATTTATTTATATAGGGTTCAATATTGCTTTGCAACTCTAGACACCTGTCTAGAGTTTATTTCACTTTATTGAAAATACACCCTAGTTTTTTAATGAAGCAAGTAATCAAAATATAAATGGTTATTAATAGAAATTCTATAAAAACAGAACACAGAAAGGCAATAAGAAATAAGTTTGCTAACATTTCTTAATAAATTCCAAGTTTAACATAATCAAAGTTTATATGAAATGCATAGGTAAAAAATAAGTTCTCACCTAAATTCTCTCAAGAGATTTCTTCCATCAGAGCTCTGCCATTCTATCTGAGTTTGCAATTTTATAAGTCATCATATGCAAATATCTAAGGTCTATTCATGTGATAGCACAAACAATAATTGGTCTGATGCTTCACTGAATATTCATAGTTTCTATTGTATAACCTTCCAATTAGTAAAAATCACGTTATACTCAAACTTGCAAAACAAAACTATAAATCTCTGAGAAGTGTCAGAAAAAGTTAAGTTGAGAGATCACTATTGGTTGAATGTCTGATAGAGGAACATTAATCTCAATAGAGTCCACTATTTTAATTAACTCTCAGAAGATTAAAGCACACCTGTTAGAATTACCTAACATAGCAAAAACACACAGACGGTTCATGCAATGTCTGAATGTCCATCTAGAATACAAGTGCTTGGCCTAGTATTGCTCAGTATTGATTATTGTCATGTGCTTTTATCTATATCAGTGCAACCATTGTACCACAATGGTCCCTTAGATTAGTGTTGGAAGAGCTAATGAAGGCCCCGTTTGAGCCTTTAGCTTCTTGCGAGTTAAAGTTTCTCTCTTTCAAGGTATCGTTTTTAATAGCGATTACCTCAGCCCGTAGGGTTAGTGAACTGGCATCCCTTTGGCACGACCCTCCTTTTCTCAAGGTTCACCAAAATAAAGTGGTCCTTAGACCGGACCTTCAGTTTCAACCCAAAGTTTCTTCTCAGTTTCACGCTTCAGGACATTATTCTACCTGTATTTTTTCCCTCTCCAGTAGACAACGCAGAAAGGGCTCTACACTCGTTAGATGTTTGTAGGGCGATTACCTCCAGAGGACTAGTCAGTTCAGGAGGGTACAACAGTTATTTGTGTGTTATGCTGGCCCTAGGAAAGGGAAAGCGGCCACTCCTCAGTTGTTACCCAGGTGGGTCACTATGGCTGTTAAGACTTGTTATTTACAGGCTAACCTACCTTGCCCTTTGGAGGTCAAAGCTCATTCAAGAAGGGCACAGGCCTCACCGGCGGCATTCCTGAGAGGGATTCCACTTCGTGACATCTGCAGGGCAGCCACCTGGTCCTCCTCGGAGACATTCACCAGACATTACGCCCTGGGTACTTTGGAGCGAAAAGAGGCAGCAGTTGGTCAGGCTGTTCTCCAATCAATTTTTGTTTGAGGAACACGCCCACCTCCAAGGTAAGGGGCTTGTGAGTCTCCCATGTGGGACTGCACAGCAGACAGACAATGAAAACAGAGTTGCGCTTACCGTAACTGCTGTTCATTGATGTCTTCTGTGCAGGCACACAAACCCTCCCTCCTACCCCGCTATGTTCCTCCTGGTGCTATTGCAGGGGGTTCGGCGGCATAGGAGAAACAGGGTGAGGGGGGCGCCGTGGCCGGATGTTGTGTTCGGCGGGAAATGCGCACTCGGCAGGTGAGCGCCCCCTAGTGGACTTTTAGCTAGAAAAAATGTCCCAGTCGGCAGGCCTGCGCGTGCTTGCATGTGTGCCTGCACAGAAGACATCAATGAACAGCAGTTACGGTAAGCGCAACTCTGTTTTTCCAAGCAGAATTCAGGCAGCTGCCTCATGCTTTCCCTTGAGCCAGGGGTTTGATGAAGTGACCTTGCTGCTGGCCTCAACAGAGTGCTGATAATAAAATGGAACTCGCTCTCTGGGCCAGAACCCTGAACATGGGCGCTGGTAGCTTTGGCCTGCCTGTTTCCAGAACACACCGCTACATCCTGGGAGGTTGAATGGAGTGGGGCCCAGTCATGAGGCATGTCCTGTGAAGGGGGGTTGCTCCTGGGCCGCCTTCCTTGAAAGTCAGGGCTCCTTGCATTAACCCTTTCCTTCCCTCCTCAGTTGCTGATAGAACCATTTTGCTGGCTTGTTTTCTCTAATCTCCCCTGTAGGGCTCAGCCTAGTCCCGGGCTATTTTTTCAGGCTAGACATTTTTTTTTTTGCTTCCTCTGTTCTCCAGCACCTGGGCTTTTCCTCTCTAAGGCAGGATTGGGCCTCAGCAGGGGACAGGATGTGGCGCATTTCATCCTGAACACGCTGTGCCAGATTCTAGTTACCTAGGCTTGATTACCCCCACCTGGGAAGGTTTGTGGTCATCAGGGCAGCCACAGCATTGGGGGGGGGGGGGGAGAGCAGAGTCTGCAAGCACAGAAAAGCCTCCCAAGAGGCTGAAGGCCAGGTTTTCCAAGGAGATGACCAAGGTCCACCAGGGCTCTGTCTAGTAGTGGGCCAACACATTATCCAGCCAGCATAAGCAGTGATTGCTGCAAGAGAGGGGCACGGTGAGCAGAGGCACCCCAGGGGCACATAAGCCAGCACCAAGGCGCACCCCCACCTCCTGGGGCTGAGATTGGGGAAGTGAAACCACACCGAGTAGCTTGCAGCACCCCCTCCGCAAGGGAGCCCCAGGAGAGGGTGCCAGGGGACCGACCACTCAGAAAGGCAAGCTTAGAAAAGCTGCAAGGAAAGAGGAGGCGTAACATCCCCATCCAGTTTTCCACTGGCCTTTGGCCAAGAGCTGGCTGTTGTCTGTTCCCTGGAATGCAAATCTCCCTGAAGGAAATGCCTCTTCCTGGGCCAGCGGGGGGGGGGGGGGGTTAAGGCTCTCTTCTCCCAGGAAATGTTTACATTTCCAAGCAAAGGAATGTTTTGATAGCCTCCATGCTAATTGCATTCTGCCTTCTTGTGATTTATGCCCCCTCCCTTTTTTCTCTCTCTTTCCCCCTCCTCTTCTGTATCTGCCCAGTTTTGATCAGGCATCTGACGAAGAGAACTTGATTCTCGAAAGCTTATGCTATAATAAAATTGGTTAGTCTTAAAGGTGCTACTGGACTCTTTTTGATTTTGCTACTACAGACTAACACGGCTAACTCCTCTGGATCTTCTCCCAGGGAGTGTTCCTTTATGACCTGCCCAGTAACCAACCAATGAAGGAATGAAGAGGGCCTGCTCTGTCCAGCCCACCCTACCAGAATGCCCCCAACCCCTGCCCCTGGTACAGGTAGCTGCTTGCCTGCGTTGGGTCTAATCTGCTCTGGACTCTACCAGCAGTGCCTGGACCTTACATACCACCAGGCCAGTCATGGCAGCCCTCATCAAGCCCAAGCTCAGGAGCAGCCTGCATGCCACGGCCAACAGGCCCTGCTGGGTCATTTTATAGTCGCGGCACACGCACAAGACGCAGAAATTGCTGCCCTGGAGGCCCAGGGAGGAAGGTAGGTTCTTGGCAGTGGCAGAAAGCTCTCCCATGCAAGTTCCATGGAGCAGGTAGATGGGTTTGTGGTTGGCTGTGTGGCTGCAGAGGCCCTGGTTTCTGCAGCACTGCCACTGGCACACAGGTGCAGGTGGCATTGCCATCCTCCCCCACAACACACCTGTGGTTAGTAGGGCAGAAGAGCTCAGCATGCAGGTCCAGGGGCCTCTGCAGGGACAGTGACCAGCGGGCACTGGTTCAAACCTGGAAGGGGGGGGGGGTCCTCATCTAGTCCTGCTTTGCCAACTGAGGGGGCCTGCAGAAATCCTCCCCTGGAAGTGGAGATTCCAAAGTGTGTGCTCTGCCCCCACCACTATATGGCAGAACTCTGGCCTATAGTCCTACAGTCTGATTGAAGCCAGGATATTGGCAGGGGCGGGGGGGGGGAGGAGCCCAGAGGGAGCCCTGGCAAAGCAGTGAGGGTGCCTTCCACTGGTACAGGGTTGGGGGCACAGTAAGAAGTCACCCCCAGGCACAAGGGGGCTGGGGGGGTCTGCCTACAGCCCAATTCCTTACTGCAACCTTAGCTTCAGGGTCAGTATTAAGGACAATCTTGGGGGGGGGGGTTCTCTCCCAGTGCCCAACCCCCACTCCTCCCCACTCCTCCGCTTGAAGCCAGCTGGGTGACCTTGGGTTACTCACGGCTCTCCGGCGCTCTCTCAGCCCCACCCACCTCACAGGGTGTTTGTTGTTCTGGGGATGATAATGACAAACTTCCTAAACCGCTCCGAGTGGGCATTCAGTTGTCCGGAAGGGCCGCATATTGAGTATGATCATTCTCCCTTGCCCTAGCCATGGTCTCCAGCGCGGGTGGGTTTCCCCAGGAACCAACTACTTACCCTGACTGCATCCTGAACACTCGGGGCGGCTCCGCACCCTTCACAGCCTCCGGCCCTGCAGGCTGCTGACGAGGCCTCATGCCCCAGGCCGGAGTCGGCAAGCTTTGCCCTGCTGCCGTGGCGGCCACAGCCGGGGGCACAGGGCGCGCCCTGCCCAGCAAGCCAGAGCCGGCCCGTTCCTGGAGCACGTTTGGGGAAGGGGCGCCCCTTCCGTCCCCGGCAGCCCCCCTCCTTCGCGGGACTTTTGGGGGACTCGCCCCTGCGATCTTTTCATCGCAGCTGCCTTCCTTTGCAGGGCTGCGCCGGGAGCCTGAGAGCCGGCTCGGCACGGCGTGGCACCCCCGCGAGACCCCGGGTCGTCCTGCGCCCAAAGTCCCCGGGATAGGGCAGGCCCGACACGCCAGAGTGTCACCCAAGGGATCCCGGGCGCTTCCCACTTCCAGGCGCTGGCATCCGGGCAGGAGAGCGAAGAGGGCGCGACCCGGAGAGGAGAGCAAGGGGTGAGAAGAGGCCCGGTCCAAGGAGCGCAGCGGACTCCGCTACCCGACGCTCCAAGGGCCGGCCCCGGCCCCGCTGGCGGTTGCGTTGACGCCCAGCACCAGGCCTCGGTCCTCGGGCTGCCGGGCAACTTTGTGGCCAGAACCAGCGCCCAAGGGAGGGGCCGGAGACGCGACCCGGCTCACCCTCGCGCCGAGCCGCCCCCGAGGCACTCCCCGCGCCATCTGCAGGCGGGCCGGCTCGGAGTCGCGGGGGGGCATCCCTGCTGGCTCGATGGCGCCCAGCGAAGAGCCGCGGGGGCCACGCGGGTCAGGCCTCGCGGGCCGCAGTGCGGAGAGGCGCCGCGCTGGCGGCAGAGAGCGGAGGGGCTGCACCAAAACGAATGACACGAGCCGAGCCGTCGGGAGGCTGCCGGCGAAGTGGGCGGGGGCGCGACTGCCCCCCCCCCTTGCTGGGCGCCTTCTGCCTCTGGCCAGGCCGGTGGGGCCCTTCGTCGAGGCGAACGGACCGGCCCTCTAAGCGGCCGGAGGCTAAGTTGGGACTAGACGGCTGGGTCGCATCCCAGGGGCCGCGGGCAGTGGAGTGAGGCCCACGCACAGGCATAGCGCCTGGGCCCCTCGCCCCAGCTCCGGCCTCGCCAGTGGGGTCTGTGGGCGCTGCGTGGCTGGCACGGGGGCATCCCAGCCGGGGGGGGGGGGCGGGGTAGAGGCTGCAGAAGGCGGCTGAGCAGCCCCAGCCAAGCCCCAGCCAAGCGCCTGGGTCCGCCTGCCCTGTGCTTGGTCTGGGCGGTGCCAGGGAGGGAGGCGCTGTGCCCGGCGGCAGCAGGCCCGCGGTGAGCAGGCCCGGGATGCCGCTGCGCGTCCTCCAGGGCCTGGGCGGCAGCTTGTGCCAAAAGGAGCCGACAGGGTTGCCCACTGGAAATCGTGGGAGAGGCTGGAAGGCCCGTTGGGGGTAATGGGAGCCGGGCAGGCCCATTTACTTGCAGACTTCCGTGAAATAATTACAGCACAAAAAGGGGCAAGAAGGATTTCCCAGAAAGGCCTCTGGGCCCAGGCAGACTACTCCAGGACTGGGATGACAACCCCTCAAGAGGAATGAGGGCCCCTGGGAGTAGCTGAAGGGTTCTGAGACTCCTGCCTGGCTCCACCTGCTGCAGTGGTCACTTTGTGTATGCATCCAGGATGTTGGGTCAGAATTACAAAGGTGCCTACAGGCTCAAAAAGGTTAGGGACCCCTGAGATGGGATTTTTCACAGAGCCAATATGGAGGGATGTTCTGAGTCAATGGACAACAGAGTGGGCAAAAGTGGGCAAGGAATGTGGACAGGGAATGACACACAATGGAAATCCCGTATCACATCCATTGCCACAGATTGCACCAAAAATCCTGCATTCACCACTTTGTAGCACTGCCGAAGCAAAAAAACTTGGTTCAAAAACACAGATTCCCCATGATTTTCTGGATTTTTACAGTGTGTCACCCAAAACTCACCATACAATCGTGTGTATATCCAGACTGAACCACTAAATCACGCACCCACTGTTTGTGGGACTGCCACTGTGGACAAACTTGGTTGCTAGGCACAGATCCTCATAGATCCTTTAAATTTTACAGAAGTCACCTGAAACTCACTGTTCAGTCCCATATCATGTCCGTAGCCACAGACTGAATCACAAAAACCAGACTCTCACTGCTTTGTGGTGCCACCACAGAGCGAAAACATGGTTCCAATGCAGAGATACTGAAGGATCCTCTGGATTTGTACATGGCGTCACACAAAATCCACAATGCAATCGCATACCCTATCCATAGCCACCAACTGAACCACAAAAATCATGCATCCACCTCTTCGTTGGGAAGCCATAGTGCAAAATTTGTGGTTAAATGGATCCAAACAGATCCCATGTTTATTTAAAAAATTAGAACACCCACTGTAAGGATGCCAAGCAATTCTCGGGAGACTTCACTTCGTGAGTAAAAATTCTTTATTGATAAGATGCCAGTACCATACACTTACGCCATCTTTGCTCGGACTGGCGGCTACAGACAAGTATCAAGCAGATACAGGTCCCCCAAGACTACTACTAATTCCCCCCCCTTTCTCCTAACAGTCCTCTAACTCTCCACTTAGGAAAACAGGCTGTGTGATTCATGGACTGCTCAAGGTCAAGCAGGCACCCAGGCTGGGGAGAGATTACGTCTTCAACTAAAGAGGCACTCCAGGGGAAACTGCCAAACAAGCAACACCCAGTTCCCCTCTATGATCAACTCGATATGCTGAAGAAATAAAAAATAATGCAAAACAAGCTATGAACCAAGCAATAATGTCTCCCAAGATGATAATCAAACAATTTACTAATCATAAATAGTTTACCAATCATAAATAGCTATCAGATAATATACATTCCAATCAGTAGTATAACACATGAACCACTATACAACCAGAACCAAGTAGACTTCACTTCAGAGTAAAAATTCTTTATTGATAAGATGCCAGTATCATACACTTACACCATCTTTGCTTGGACTGGCGGCTACAGACAAGTATCACGCAGATACAGATCCCCCAAGACTACTACTCTAATTCCCCCCTTCTGCTAACAGTCCTCTAACTCTGCACTTAGGAAAACAGGCTGTGTGATTCATGGACTGCTCAAGGTCAAGCAGGCACCCAGGCTCAGGAGAGATTACAACAGGAACAAACACCTCCCGTTCCCAGTTTCCCACCCCAGGTTCAAATAACAGAAACACACCAGAAACACTCCAACAGCATCAGCTTCAGCTGCAGCGGGGTATTTGTCAGGCTATGGATGACAGGATATGGCAGATAGATCCCTGTACCATTGCAACAAGAAGTCCAGGCTCTTGGTTAAATGGTTTTATTCAGAAATCAAATCATTTCCATATATATGTCCATAGGATTACTCAGAAGCAAGGCAAGCGTCTAAGCAGTAAGAGCCAGATTGACAGGAATATGTGGAAAAATCCTCTTAAGACACACGTTTGCTCCTTTCCCCCTCCCAACAGTAAATAGGATTTTTGGCGTGAACCTGGCGTGAGAACGTCTCACATCTTTGTACTATCAAGTTGAGTCACTGGGAAAGCAAGACATAGCAATACATGGGAGTGAGTATTATACAAGGTCATGAACACTGAAAGGTTCTACAGGCCGTTAGATAAGCACCTGTACTAAGCTGCAAGAGAAACAGTTATGGCACTGGCAATATGATATCAAGTTATAGCAAGTTACAGCATGAAACATTGGTTCAGGACAACAGGCTTGCACTAGCATTAGCACTGCTGGCATGGCTATTGGCATGGCTGGTATGTGACTCAGACATGACAGTATTGAATATAACCAGTGATCCTGAGCACCTGACACCCACAAGTCTAGCATCAGATCATATATCACAGCCAGTTTCACAGACTGAGCCATAAAAACAGAGAGACAGAAATTCTTGGCCACATCATTGAATGCCTCATCACAGTCATGGCCACAGACTGCTCTGCAAACACCATGGATCCTCATGGATTTTTACATGGGGGCCACCTAGAACTCTAAATGTAATAATCACATTCATGGCCACAGAATGAACCAAAATAAACCCCAGATCCAAGTCTTTGTGGCATTGTCTTTGTGCAAAACTGCATTAAATACGTGGATCCTTGTGGACTGTTATGATTTTTAAAATTGCTTCACCAAAAATATATAGTGAAATTCCACGTCACCAATGTCCATGGAGTGACCCACAAAAACAACAGATGTAGCATTTCATGGTTCCTCAGTTGCGTGACAACTGCATTAAAATTCATGGATCCTGATAATTTTCTCATGGAGTCCCATCAAAATTCACTCTATAATTGCATACCAGAGCCAGTGTGGTGTAGTGGTTAGAGTGTCAGACTAGGGTCTGGGAGACAAAGGGCCAAAGGGCTCGCTGAGTGATGTTGGGCCAGCAAAACACTCTCTCCTTAACTTACTTCACTGAGTTGTTGCAAAGATAAAATGGAGAAAGGGAGATGGATGTAAGCTACTTTGAGTCCCCAAATGAAGTGAATACAGTTTGCTGTGCGTATTGGCGAAACCTGGTGGAAAAGGTGACTCCGGCCACACGACCTCCCACTTACATGTAGAATGTGGGGTGTGGTTGAGCCTCCCCCCCCACTTTAAACTGGAGAACATATAATTAAGGACCACTATATTGCTTCATTGCATATGTGTAGTGTAGCTTGATGACACCCAGAGAAGGAAAAATGGCCAGAGGCAAAAGGTTGAGCATTCGATAATCGTGGCTTCTTTAGTCAGAATTTCAGCTTCCTAAAGCTTCTTTTTGTTATAAAAATCAAGTCGCTGTGCATAATATGCAGTTCTCCATTCGCAAAATAAACTAGAAGTATGCACTCACAAAAAAATTCTGGAAAATCCAGATCCAGGTTTCAGGGATCCCCAAAACATCTGGGGCTGGGGGGGGTCATTTTTCAAGAAAACTTCACCACATTTGCAGAGAACCTACACCTGACTGTTCTTTAAAGAGATCCCAAGTTTCATGAAGACTGGTTCCCGGGGTCCAATACTATGATCCCCCAAATAAGGTTCCCCCAACCCCTCTCCATTATTCCCCATGGGGTAAACTATCGGGGGGTTATCTGGGGGCGGCATTTTTCTAGAAAACTCTATACAATTTGCAGGGAACTTTCTCCTGACTGTCCTATAAAGACCACCCAAGTCTCATGAACATTGGACCCCAGGGTCTAATTCTGTGGCCCCCTGCACAAGGCGCCCCCAGCCACTCCATTGCTTTCTGTGGAGTAAAAGTAAAAGCTGAGCCCCGTTGCAGAAACACGCTGTGGCGAGGCTGCCGTGACCAAGGCACGCTCCTAAATGCAGGCAAGTTTCCAAGCTGGTTCTTGGGGCACAAAAACACAAGGGCAAAGATGCCAGTGGACAGAAGCGCACACTCCTATTGTGTGCTCAACCCAGGGAAAGCCCAACAGAACCAAACTTACGCCCCTCTGAATCCCAAGCGCCCCCTGAGCCAGCTACCCAGCCACTCTCCATTGTTCCCTGTGATGGGAAAGTTTCCAAGCTTGTTCTTGGTGGGCAAATTAGCTCAACAGAACCAGGGTCATTCATAGCCGCCAGGCAGAAGCCAGAGCTAGTGGGGGTGGCAGGTGGGGACACAAACACAAGGCAGTGGCATGCACACACAGTTGTTATGTAAGGTAGATCCCACTTGGCCTCAGGCTGAAAGGGAGAGAGAGGGGTAATTTTGGGAAACCCGAGTTCTCCTCTCTCTCTCTGTTATCTTGCCACTGGGATGAGACGATTCGGAGAGTGATATTAGGGAAAGTAGAGAATGTGAGTGACACGCCAACCATGTGTCACAAACCAGCATAGGAAAACCCACAGAAACAGCCGAATGAAGCGATAGAATGCTGTTGTATACTGTCATGTACGTACTGCCTAGTTTTAATGTTAACTTTCCGCACTGCAGGGAGGGCTGCCCCAGCCTGCACCCTGGCACCCTGAGCCTTCCCACATCCACTCTCAGCCTGCGGTCAAGCGGCATCCGTCTGACACAACTGGGCTTGCTGGCCATTGCGTTGGGCTTGCTGCTGCTTGGTCCCCGTGCTTCACTTTGGTTCTGTTGGGCTTTCCCGGGATGAGTTTGCATCGCAGAGCGTGCCTTCGCCTTGGCAGCCTTGCCCCAGTGTGTTTCTGCAGTAGGAATCCGTTCTGACTTTTACCCCCTAGGAAAAAATGGAGGGGCTGGACCCAGGGCTCCAATATTTATGAAACTTGGGCGGACTTTATAGGACAGTCAGAAGTAGGTTCCCTGAATAGTCGGTGGTGTTTCTTTGAAAAATGCCACCCTGTAGGAACGACACGAGACAGGGTCTGGATGCAAAGTCTGCCCCTCCAAAATGGAGGCGAGAGTTTTATTAGCTCGTATTCAGGAACTCCCGGATGCCCAAATATGGCTATTACAACAGTTACAAGTTACACATTCCATTCTCAGCCAACGAAGCACAATATTGCTGTGTTCAGACTTTTGTCTTATCTAGAAAGCATAACAGAATGAAAGGTACATCATGAGCTTCTGAGCATAGAAGAATGTTACTTAGAGTGTATGAGAGTATTGTGCTCTGTGAATGGTGAGAGACTTATTGTTACACATTTAAACTACTCCCTGAGTCTTCCCGTGTAGCATGCCAACTGACCAGGAGATCAGGAACGTAGAAATGTAAAAGAGCAATTAATGGAGGCTGTGTGGCATGCCTACTCCGGCCCACATTTTCACTCTGTTTTATTTATTTAATTAAAGTGGCAACAAAGGGCCATTCTCTGCATCATTCCAAGAGCATTCTTCCTCATCCTCCTCATCATCAGAGGATGTAAACCAAGAGGCTGGGTAACTAGATATTGAAGTGGTAACTGAATATGCAGCAGGATGTGGTTTTGGAATTATTAAAGCAATAAGGGATGGAATGCATTGAATACAACAACAACTTACAATAAGCACTATCAGAGCACTTGTACCATATTGTACTAAGATTCCCAATAAGCCATTTGGCAGCCAGCCCCACACAGCTTTCCACCAGGAGGGTAAAACATCTTCTTTTATGGAAGTTTGTAAGTGAGATAGTTGTTGCGGTTGCTTGCTTACAGTTTTTGAATTATCAGACAAATTAAAACAACACATATTTTTTACAGATTCGCACCCATGATGATTTAGCAAGAGGAGATAATCTATTGCCGCTCTGTTATCTAAAACAGCATTGCGAAGTTCTTGTTGCTCAGAATTCAATGCTGCTAAGGCTATAGAAGTGGCATTAATAGTTTTTGCTAAATTGCAAGCTAAGTGCCTTAAATTGTTAGCATTAAGTATAGCAAGAGCTGGAACCCCTATAAGCGAGGCCCCTAAAGAAACAGCTTCAGCTTTATTAACAAGAGCAGTTTCCTCCAAGCATGTAGCATCAAGGTTGACTGAACGATGCTCACGAGAAGCAGTAAACATGGCTTTTGAAGGCAAAGCAATAGTTAAACGACTTAAACAGCAGAGAGAGTCAGACAAATTAGCAGGTATGTAATTAAAAGTTCTTGAGCCACAGGTAAAGAACCAACCTGGAGGTAACTGAGTATATGCAAAGGCAAAAGAAACATTTTCTGTTTTTGAACAATTAAGAACATTTGGTCCTACAGAAAGACAGTGAGGTTTGGATTTGTGCTTGGTGCAGTTTACTATTTGAGCGCAGACAGTTTGATTTGCTGATGAATTGGAAGCTACATAAGGAGTGTAAAGAGACATTGCAAACAATGGAAGTCGGGGCATTGTTGGACCCCAATCATACATTTGAGTATATTTTATGTTACTACGTTTCATAAACATGCTTAAAGATGTATCATTCAAAAATAAGGCAAGAGGGGTACACACAGGAATAAGGCAAGAAGCTAATAATAAGTTCATGTCGTTTGTCTGCTTTAAACAAAAGTTGGAACTATTCACTTGTGCAGCCAGCCGTTCCCACAGATTGTACTGAAGACGGTCTTGCAAAGGCTGGGCTTCAGCTTGTACAGTTGTTGGCAGAAAACAAAGAAGCACACACAGAATGAGTGTAGAATTTGCAGTGATAACCGCAAAGATGGCAGCATGATTGTCCAAAGCAGCACGTCTGAGCTCTATGAGTTCAGCATTTAGGGTAGCAATTACAATTGAAGTCGGATTCATTGTCTTAGTCAGGCTGCAAGCTATTTTGCTAAGAGTTTGATGGTTCACAATGGTGAGCACTGGAAGACCAACATAGAGAGGCTGCAAGGGACAAGGCCTCTCATCACTTAGGAGATTCACTGTAGAGTCACAGCTGGAATCTAGCATAGCACTTTTCAACGGAGAAGCAATTAATCTGCAGACTCCTCAAGGCAAAAGTTGTGAGACATTAAGTTGCAAGGAGGAAAACAGCACGGCACACAAGGGATGAGAAGTGAATTTGCAGTTTGAAGCTTTTTCCATCTGAACTTGTTCCAGGCTGACTTTTTTCCATCTCGGGTTGGCATGAGCTGGCTGGTAGGGCAAGGACCTGTGGATAAAACAGAAACATACCCTTTCCCTCACGGTAAAAGGGGGACCAGCCCCAGCCAGGTCTTATCTAGCAGGCTTCGATAGTATACCTGCAGAGTAGGTAACTCTGGTTTCTGCCAGAAATGTCTATCAGAGGCAGAAGCATTTGAGGAGGCAGCAGCTTGTGGCTGTGCAAAATTGAGCTGATTGTAAGTGAATAAACATTTATGAATCTGTTGCATAGTTAATCCCATCGTGGGGGCCCTCCCCCCCCTTGTTTTATTTGTTTAGAGAGGAGGGTTTTAATAGAGCGATTGGCACGTTGTACAATCGCCTGACCTGTAGAATTGTAAGGGATTTTTTGAGTAAGAACAATGTCTGAGCCGCTTGGAAAGAGTGGCTGGCAAGCTGAGAGTCAAGCATCTCCCACCTCAGGAATGTTCACTGACTTAGCTTTGTTTGTGGAAGTGAGGGGGAGAGGGGGGGGGTGAGAAGAAAGCAGGCTGGCTGTGCGCTGCCTGAATATGTTGAAGTGGTGATGAGAGAAATGTTATCTGTGAATAAGAGTCAGAGAGGATAGCTGTGTGTAAAACCTTATAAGTGATGTGTGTGAATGAGTTTGGATGAAGTAACTTTAAGAACTAAGAACTACTTTTATGAAACCAATATGCTTCTTGAAAAATAAACATTTAATTTTGTGATATCCCAGAGTAACTGTCAGTGTTATATCCCAGGAGATGGGAAAGAACATGAAATGCAGTTTTTCTCCTCTGAGGAGTGGTCTAATAGAGAATTCTTACAGCGCAATCCTATGGCCGGCCCCAACGCCGGCGCGGCTGCACTGGTGGTGTGGCGGCGCCACCGGGCCAGATCCTGTGCCAGCAAAGTGTGGCCGCAGCGGCGCCCGCAGCGGCGCAGAGATGCAAATTTGGAGAACCAGAAAGTGTTGTGGGCGGGTTTGATACACGGCCGCCGCCAGGCGCAGCCAAAGGGCGCTGTTCCTGACAAGCGGCAGGGGGAGGGGCCAGGAAAGGCGCAGCCTATGGGCAGCACGCGATCCAGGCCAGGCCCCAGAGCAGCAGGCAAACCGCGCCCATGCCGGCAGACTGCCTCGGCTCGTGCGTCGGGCGGGGCTCGCAGTTGGGAAGGAGAGGGGTGGGCGTGGTCTGAGAAGCCTCTCCCCCGTTTGCCCAATGTAGCACCAAGTCCGTGGCGGCCGCGTCCAGAGAGGTTGGCATGGGACTGGCAGGCGCCTTGCCATGAGGAATCCAGGGCAGCAGCCAGTCTCTGGCAGCAGGGGACAGCCCCCAAGTGGCGCCGAAGGGGAGGGCTGGCCTGAGGCCGCCACCAAGAGGCAGACACAGCGGGCCTGCCCCCTCGTCCCCATCCCAAGGCAAAGAACACAGACACCCATTGCACAGAAATCAGCCTTTACTATTATATCATCCCACCTCCCCCAGCAGATGTGAGGAAGGGGAGGCGTGTAGGAGAGCCGCCTGTGCAGCAAAACACCCCACCCCACCCCCAAGGCGGCAGCGGCGGTCACCGGCGAGGCCGGCGGCCGGACCCCCTTGGCCGTCCACGGGCCCGGCCTCTCGCACGCAACTGGGCCCGAGGGAGGGGTGCCTCTGGGGCGGGTGGAGCTGCTGCAGCGGGTGGGGCCGGAGGGTCGAGGATGGCGACGAGCCGCCCGAGCAGGGCTTCGGCAGGGGCTTGAGAGGCACGGAGCCCTTCCCCCACTTCCAGTACCGCAGCCATGAACTCCCGGCCGCAGTTGTTCGCCTCCTCCCATGCAGCGTGCACCTCTAGCCGCTCCCTCTCGATCGCCGCCCACATTGCGGCTAGTGTCGGGGGAAGCCGCTGGGCAGGGCGGAGCCACAGGCAGCCTCGGACGCACCCCTTCCCTCCCAACAACCACACGGTGTTGGTGTGGGGGCCTCGCAACTGCCCCACGGGATTGGATGCGAGGCAGGACGCCCTGGGGTGGAAGGTGTTGGAATGACCAATGGGGCTGCTGCAGACGCCCGAGGGGCTGGACCCACTCTGGGAGGCGGCCGCTCACGGGACTGTGTTGCTGGGGCTGCGATGGGGGCGACCCTCCCCAGGCGCGCGAGACCTCCTGCCCGGGATATGGCATCCGCCTGCCACCACCCTGGATTCTCCACTGGTGGGGCTAGGGTTCCAGCGAGCAGACCGTTTCCCCTGCCATCTCCCGCCCCCTTGCAGCGGCAGCTCGCACCACCCTCTCCCTGGCTTATCGGGTGCCAGCTACTCTCCCCACCAGGGATTGATCCCCCTCCCCGCTCACATGCCCCGCCCCAACCCTCTACCTGGCCATAGATGCAGGGGGGTTAGCCGTGTTAGCCTGTGGTAGCGAATTCAAAAAGGGTCCCATAGCACCTTTAAAACTATCCAATTTTATTGTGGCACAGGCTTCTGAGAATCAAGTTCTCTTCAGCAGATGGGTGGTACAGACACTGGTCAAATACAGAGGAGGAGGGGGGAGGAGGAGGGAGGGAGGGGGCGGGGAGGCAAGACGGGGTGTGTCGGATACATTTGTGGCAATGTGCAGGTGGGGAGATGTGACGGGAGTGTTGGGGGAGGGGCGGAGGACGAAGTCAGACTCGCAGACACAGAAAACAGTTGTTGTACATCTCGTTTTATTGCACTGGAAAAAGCGGGCTTGCGTTTAGGCTGGCGAGGGAGCCGGAGCATTCCACACAGCCCTCCTTCCCGCTCGGAGGGGCGGGGCTGGGATGCAGGCCGCGGCGCGACGGTGCTTCCTGGGCTGCAGCCAACCGTCCGTCAGAGATGTTTGGGGAGGGCGGGGCGCGGGGGAGCAGCCATGCCCTGGACGTGCCTGTGGGGGAAAAAGACACGTGTGGGCTTTGCCTCGTTCCACTGGCAAGGCAAGCCCCACACTCCGCCATCCGGGGGAGTTGCACATGGTCGAGGGCAGCAGCTGATGCCTGACAGTCCGGCGAGGATGCACTCGGCCTTGGGAAGCCTTTACCTTTATGGGAGGGAATGAGCTGGTCACAACAAACACCTGGTCACATGTGGTTTTCGAGGCGCCTGACTCTGAGGCAGCCAGGGGTGGCCATGGTTGCCCCCCACCCCTGCTGGGCCTCACCCAAAGCGGCAAGTGAGCGGGTGGGTTCAGGTGAATGGGCGGTTTGCACTAATCTGCGGAACGCCCCCCCCACCTCCTCCTCACCTGTCAGCGCTCCGTCGGTCATCACCAGGTGGGAGCGCCAGAGTCAGGGCACCTGCAAGGAAACGGGAGAGCATGCGGTTAATTTGCAAAGTGTCATTCCCTTCTGCCACGGAAGGGTTAGTTTGTTTGTGCTTAGTTAGAAGCAACTAGCATGCATGAGTCCAGTTAGCTGTTGAGTCATTCTTTCTATCACGGTAGAAAGGGAGTTAGGCAGACATTTGCACCTCTTCCCCTTTACGAGAAGTTCCCCCACTTTTTCGCAAAGTCCCCCGAGTGCATTCTGCGCCTGCCAACGTGAATGCCCTCAGCCCGTTTCGGTTTTCAAAGGGGCAATGCCACTCAGCACACGGGCAGAGCCTCTGGCAGAGTGCTCACTTACCTGGGGGTTTGGGCGGCGCTGGCCGGATGTTTTGTAGGGCGGGTTCTCAGATGATTGGGTGCAGAGAGGGGGGCTCGTCCACGCCGGGCGCGCACGCTGATTGGTCCCCGGGATAGTTCTCATCCTATGATCCTTCGGGCCATAGGGGCGGGGCGGGACGCTCAGAGAGGGGGCTGATTTTTCGAAGTTCCATGGACGCCTATGGGCTACGCCTTCTTTTTCCGTGGCGTAGCTTTTTTGCGCCGCTGTGGGCGTTCCCGCTTCTGGAGGAGCTTAGGGAGCGGACTAACTCTGACCCCGCCTTGTTCCCCGCCCCCCCCCGCGTCGGCGTAGGGCTCTACGCCACTCCTGCGCCGCCGCCCGGGCGCCTGTGGCTTGCACCGGTGCTGGCCCGCCGGCGGGCCAGCGCCGCGTCCCAGCGCGGGCGGAGGGCCACTTACGCGGGCGTAAGGGCCAGATGCGCCGTCGCAAGCCTTAGTTCGGTTCCTATTCACTTTCCCCGCCCTTCTTAGGATTGGGCTGCCCGTCTATTTCATGAAGAATAGAGACTCCCCTTTCCATGGTGGGAATCCTCACTAGAAAACTTAAGTGGTTACATGCAAATAAGTAACACAAACAGTTGAACTTTTATTATCTCCCGCCCACCTTCAGCTTTGAGGTCAAAGCAGTAACCTTTTGAGACTTTAAAAGAGGAGAGAAGAGCTGCTTTAGAGATTTAAGATTTTAAGGAGAACTTACAGACCCAAGCTGTAATTCACTTGGAGTCTCAGTGAGAAAGACAGATTAGAGATAATGTGAATAATTAACGAACAGACAACCAATCAAACCAAAGAAGTTTTTTGAGGCAGATGACTTGGAGCTTTCAGAAAATTTCTTAGGCTCTGTGTACTTTGATACCAGGATTTCTATTGATCCTACAAGGCAGAAGATTTTTAAGACAGAATGTCACTTATAACAGTGAAAGAAGTGTAGAAACAGAGTCATAAGATTAGAATTGATAGGGGGTGCTAAATAAGCACCAGGAAGACAGCTGATTAGTTTATAAACATAATGTGAGTTAGAGATGAACTTGAAGAGAATATTTAGTAATTCAGTGACCTTCATTTTGAAAAACATAACTCTTTTGAAGCGGCTACTGTTAGAAAAAAAAACTGTGGCAGCGGCTTAGGAAAACAGGCACTTGATTGTAGGAGAGAGAAACTATTATCTTTAGGTAACTGAAAAAAGACATCTCCCACAAAGTTTGCAAGAACAGTCTGAAACTTGCACAGAATTACACAGGAGGTGATTGAAATCATTTTTTTTTCTTAATAACAAAAACAGGAGTATTCCATGGACTAGTGGAGGGCTCCACATGCTGAGCTTGTAGCTGTTCCTGAATTAAATCATGTAATGCATTAAGTTTGTCCTGAGGAAGAGGCCATTGATCAATCCAAACAGGTTCATCAGTTAACCAAGTAAGTGGAATGGCCATAGAACCTTATTCTGCAAAAGAGAGAGAAGCTTGTAGCTGGGATAACAAATCCCTGCCCCACAAGTTCACATGGACTGGAAGAACAAATGGACGGAGAGGCACAGTCTGTGCTGAACCAGGTAGAGAAACTTGGACAAAATTAACACTCTGCCGTGCTTTCTGCTGTCCTCCAACCCCCCAAACAGTTGGACAGTCTTCTAGTGGCCACTCTGGAGGCCACTGTTGTGCACAAATTACAGTAACATCAGCCCCAGTGTCAAGAATACCTGAGAAGGAGCGGCCGTTAAGAAAGAAACGCTGTTGTGGGCGAGCTCTGGAAATGGATGCTGTAAGACCCACCAGTGTTGCTTGAGCCTGGTCCGTGGACCCAAAGCCTCCCTCCCCACGATCACGATCTTGTCCCCCTGCGGGGAGAAAATAGGGAAGGAGAATCAGCTGTGCCACGGAATCACCAGCTGCTAAAGACTGTGGCAAATTAGTCCAGAGCTGAATCTGAATAACTCCTTGATAATCACTATCAATGACCCCTGGGACTACAAAAATACCCCGTTTAGAACTAGAGGATCTAGGAAGAACTAGACCCACAGTCCCTGACGGAAGAGGTCCTTTTAGTTGAGAAGGAGTAACCAAGACTTCTCCTGGGAATTTGAAAGTTAGAGCAGTCTGTTAGAAAAGATCCAGACCTGCACTTCCCCTGGTTGCTGACTTTGTTGTAGGAAGATGGGATGGAATTAACCTAGGGTCAGATTTTGCACTGCCTGATCCAGTGCTGTCTCCGTTTGGACTGGGGCCAGAGACCAAAGGCCCGGTCTTGAGTTTCCCGACTGTGGGACAGACCTGCAATCACTATTCCAGTGAAAACCTTTTCCACATCTTCTGCATTTAGTTTTTGGCTTTTGAAAAGACTGATTGAATCGTGGATGACTTCCATGAGGACGGGGCTGAATTGCTCCCCCTCCTTTGGCTCTGCAATCTGCCTTAAAATGACCAGGTTTACCACAATTAAAACACCTCCCTGCTGGTTTATTAGCTTGACAAAGTGCTGCTGCCAGCAAGGTCGCATTATGAGAAGCAGAGCCAATATCCTGACAAGCTCGAATCATCTCAGCCAGTTCAGGATTGTATCCTAAACCTTGAATTGCTCGTCTACATTCAGGAAGAGCATTTTCCTTAGCTAACTTAAGCAATAGTTCAGTCTGTGCTACTTCATTTTTAAGTTGCCTTTTGATTGACTCTTGGAGGCGATCAACAAAGTCAGAGTAAGATTCATTTGGTCGCTGTCTGACCGTGGAAAAAGAAGGCTGAGATTTCCCTGATGTTGGAACTCGCTTCATAGCATGGAACGCAGCCTGAGCTGACTGCTCCAGCGTCCCTACAGGCAAAGCTATTTGCGCATCAGGCTGAGCAAAAGCCTCACATCCGTAAAGCTGAGCTGCTGTGTAAGCTCCACCTGAATTAGCTCCGCGAAGAGCGCATTCCTGCCTGAACTCACTCTCCCAGACTACATATTGAGCAGGGGTTAGAAGCATCCGGAAAAGATGCTTCCAATCCTCTGGAACCATACGACTGTTTCTGATCATTGCTTCTAGAAATCCATGAGTGAAAGGAGAGTTTAAGCCTGTATCTCATATAGCATTTTTTAACTGAAGAAGAACTTTATACTGAACTGGTCTGTACTCTACAAATTCATTTCCAGCAGCGTCTCTGTTCCCTGTAAAGTGTACTGGGCAGATAGCCAACATTTCTGTGAGTTCCCTAGTATGCTCCTCTGAAGCGTCCTCCAGAGCTGATTGCAACCTTTCTCTGAGATATCCTCCTTTAGGTTGAACAACCCGAGCTACTTTTTCAGGGAACTCCCTGCTTGAAATTCCAGCTTCAAATGTTTCAGAGTTAGAATCTTCGGCTTTAGGTGCCGAAGGAACAGAGGCGGAAGAAGGCAGGAGGTGAGGGGGAGACGGAGGCAGGACTTGAAGAGGACAGTACTGAGGAGTAAAAGAAAGAGAAGCTCCCGGGTGTTTTGAAAGTGGGCCAAGACGGTCCACCGCATGGCGACATTGGTGCCAAGTGTGTAGCATTTGAACAGGTGCCCTAGGCTCTGTATGTAGAATTCTGCCCACCTTTTCCCAGTCTTTGACTTTTAAAGATCCAGCCTCCGGGTAAGCTGGACAAGATGTAGCTAGGTGGCGCAGGAGACATGCAATCTCTCCAAATGTGGTAGACCCTCCTGACTTTTTGATTAAAAACCATAATTCATCCGCATGCCTTCGCTGAGGATGCGTCAAGGATGTACCCATGCTTACCAGTTGAAGAAGGGGAGTGCACTCGATATGGGGCCTATTCCAGGCGCTGGTAGATGGGGGAGGGTCCCTGGCTGTTCGGGCGCCAGATGTAGGAACGACATGAGACAAGGTCTGGATGCAAAGTCTGTCCCTCCAAAATGGAGGCGAGAGTTTTATTAACTTGTATTCAGGAACTCCCGGATGCCCAAATATGGCTATAGCAACAGTTACAAGTTACACATTCCATTCTCAGCCAACGAAGCACAATATTGCTGTGTTCAGACTTTTGTCTTATCTAGAAAGCATAACAGAATGAAAGGTACATCATGAGCTTCTGAGCATAGAAGAATGTTACTTAGAGTGTATGAGAGTATTGTGCTCTGTGAATGGTGAGAGACTTATTGTTACACATTTAAACTACTCCCTGAGTCTTCCCGTGTGGCATGCCAACTGACCAGGAGATCAGGAACGTAGAAATGTAAAAGAGCAATTAATGGAGGCTGTGTGGCATGCCTACTCCGGCCCACACCACCCCTCACCCCCCCCCAGATATTTTTCCCCATGGGGAATTAAGGAGAGTGGCTAGGGGGCACCTCCTTTGGGGGTCCATAGAATTGGACCTTGGGGGTCCATTCTTCATGAAACTTGGGGTTCTTTAAAGGACAGCCAGGAGTAGGTTCTCCACAAATTTGGTGAAGTTTTCTTGAAAAGTGCCCCCCTGCCCCCCCCCCCAGATAGTTTTCCCCATAGAGAACAATTGCCGAATGAGCCCAGAGTTCTCTGATCGGACTGAGCCAGATGAGAGGATGTTTCCCAGATTTGGTAAATCCTGGATTTTTCTGGGATTTCTGAAATCTGGATCTGGATTTTTGGGGGCACAGACCCCTACTGATGACTTTAAGGGTGGGAGTGGGACAACAAGCACCTGGCAGGGTGAGGCGAAGGGCTACCGTGCCAGAGGCTTTACTCCACGCAGAGTTGCACATCATCGTGGAAATCTTTGCTGCCACTATCAAGAGGCAAGTAGTACCGTCGGTAGGCAGGATTCCTGGAGACCAATGGCGGCAAGAACATCTTAGCGGTGGCAGCTTGAGTGGGCCCTAAGCATATTTACTGTGTGGCCCACAAGCTTCACCTAGTGATGGACGCGATATGTCTGGGTTCTTCTGAGGAACCCAGAACGTACATACGTTCCAGCTTGTGAGTGCCAGTGTCTCATCATGAGGTGCCCGTGCATCATGGGTCACTTCTTGTTCAGTATGAAAGCCACTCACCAACTGTGCCAGAAACAGGTCTGGGGAGGCAGGCCAGAGTACCGCCTGGCCACCAACATTAGCACTCACTGAACGTCACTCATGCCTTGCTCGCTGTGTGGCTCTGGCAGAACATAAAACTAACTGTTCCGTCTTGGAGAGCAACCCTGAGATGAGGAAGAGTCAGTTCAGCCCAATGGACCGGCTGACAATCTCCCAGATAGGTCTGACACAGCAACTAGCAGTGTGTGACCCAGGATTTGTGACGAGGCTGAATAGTCAGATGTATGCAGATCCAGCATAATCTGGCTATGGTGGGTCAAACTGGAGAATCCCAGATTGGATCTGGGGGCTGAACTGTCCTTGGCCAGATTTATTTGGCCAAGGCAGCTACTCTAGCTGGCAGCTGCAGCAGAACCAAAGCAGCAGCAAGCAAGGTGGCAGTGGCACAAAGCAGAGTCAAGCTCCACGTGGTGGCAGGAGAGTGGCATGAGGCTGGCAGGGTGGAGGAGGAGGAGGCGTCAGGCAGAATATGGATCGCCCTCCCATCCCGCTCCCCCAACCCTCTCAAAAAGAGCCCATCAAGCCACCACCAGCTGCCGCTTACGCTGGGTGGCTCTGGCAAGCCCTCCTCCCACCCCGGCTCCAGTTACAAGGGACCCTTCGCTGTGGTTCCTTGGTTTGACGTTGGGATCCGCTGGTTTGACATTGGTTCCGTTTGTTTCTGTTCAGGTTTATTAGTTCACCTTGCATTGGGAGTGGGACTAGCATTTGGGACTAGCTTTTGGCCAGGGGTTGCCTTTGCTAAATGCCTGTAAAGCCTTGGAAATGTTTCCCCGTATAAAACAATGGAGTTTGGCTGGGGGGCACCTTTGACAGGGCCCGTTGAATTAGGCCCTTGGATCCAATCTCCCTGAAATGTGGCGGGGAGTCTTTAATGGACAGGGGAAAGGAGGTTCCCTGGGTCTGGTGGAGTTTCCTCCCCCCTCTTGAAAAATCCCCCCCACCTCATAGGGAATTATTTCCTCATTGGGAATAATGGAAGGATAAATCACGATTAGAGAAACTGACCTGGCTTTCAGGGATTCCAGATCACCAGGAATTTGATGTATTGTCGAAGGCTTTCACGGCTGGAGAACGATGGTTGTTGTGGGTTTTCCGGGCTGTATAGCCGTGGTCTTGGCATTGTAGTTCCTGACGTTTCGCCAGCAGCTGTGGCTGGCATCTTCAGAGGTGTAGCACCAAAAGACAGAGATCTCTCAGTGTCACAGTGTGGAAAAGGTGTTGGCAGGTCATTTATATCGACTCAGGAGGGGTGGGGTTGAGCTGAGTCATCCTGTAAGAGTTTCCCAGGGTGTGGAATGCTAATGGCGGGAGGCTTCACTGCCATTCACTGCCAGGAATTTTGGCGGGGGGTGCACACCCCTAACGGTGACCCCCCCCTGGTCTGGTCATTCAGATGCTTCAGGGGGAAGTGAGCTCCCTTCTGGACCCAGGCACACGACAGGCAGACGTTGTTCCAGCCGCGCATGTGTTTGTGAGATGTCTGTAACAGGGCATCAAGTCCTGGCTGCAACCTTTCATCAAGAACAAATTACACATGTTGGCAACCATATAGGACCCACACATCAAGAAGGGAACTTTCTGAGCGGGTATAGTGTGTGCAGGTCAGGAGGGATACCCTGCGGGCAGTGGGGGAGGGGGGGAGACGAGCTGGCCTTCACACCTCCCCTTCTTGGCAAGGTTTCCCCATGGCCACTCTCCTATGGAGACGGTGGTCATGGGGAAGGGACTTGCCCCTCTGGGAAAAGGAGGCGCCTGGGAGAGGATATGGCAGAGGCAATAGTCAGGGACTACCTATCAAGGCTCTGCAATTTGTATACCACCTGTCCTCTGAGCTACTGGGCCAAGAAAGAGGCAGTTTGTGTAAGAAGAGAACTAATGCTGTCCCCTTACTCGGGTTTCACAGGGGACAAGCCAGTTAGAATGGTAGAGAGGTCAGAGACTCAGGGAGCTGTTTACCCTCTGCTCCTTACTGCCCCCCCCCTGGCATTATTCCTTTGATGTGCCATTGCTATCCTCAGGACTTACTCTTTGTAACACCTTTTTCTTCCTCTGTCACACATTAACCCCTTGCTTTCCATCTCGAACCGTGAATGCAGAACTTCTGCCATCCATTGCCAGCCTTAGACTAGATACCTAGATAGGGATCTTGCCAGTTTGGTCTAGTGGTTAAGAGTGCGGGACTCTAATCTGGAGAGCCGGGTTTGATTCCCCACTCCTCCACTTGAAGCCAGCTGGGGGACCTTGGGCTAGTAGTCACAGCTCTCTGGAGCTCTCTCAGCCCCACCCACCTCAAAAGGTGATTATTGTTGTGGGGATAATAATGGCATACTTTGTAAACCGCTCTGAGTGGGCATTAAGTTGTCCTGAAGGGCGGTATATAAATCGAATGTTATTATTATTATTCTCTTTCCTATCTAGTATGGAGTTCTTACAATACAGAAATCTCATTTCTTTTCTCAAGCTTAACCAAGACTCTGAGTCTCTCTCTCTCCAGCACCCGACATTTCTGTGCATTCCATGCCATTCTGCTCACGCTCTGGCCAGGCCTGTTTCTCACAGCTCAAGGGCTCCTCTCATGCCTTCGCTGCTCCCCTGTAGAGTTGAGCCATTGGACTTCCTGAAGGTCAGCTTGTCGCCCTTCAGTTTCCCAACTCTGGACTTCAGAGCGAGTGAAGTGAGAACCCGGTGCCTGCAACTCTGTCATTCTGTGTTGGGGTGACGGTGAAAAGCACCCTTCCCCAACTAAAAATTAGGTAGACACTTTATACACTGGGACACTTTATACACTGGGCACACAACAAAATGCACATTCCAACTTGGAATCTTCTGCCCTAAAAAAAAAAAAACTCTACCAATCTTAGCAAAAATCTGTACGGAAAATTAAGAAAAACAGCACCAAAAACGCTGTCCTCTTACCACTGGAACAGGAAGATTCAGAGAGATATTAGGGAATTTGACACCATGACCATGCCAAAATTTTAAATTAAAACAAGCAGAAGCAAACCCGCAGAAACACCAATAAAAGAAGGTAGCGAATGCTGTTTTGTTGTTCTTGTGTCCTGCTAACTTTCTTCTTTGCAGGAGTGGGGGGGAACCTCTGTGTGTGTGTGTGTGTCTGTGTGTGTGTGTGTGTCTGTGTGTTTGCCATTGCCTGTGCTTCTGCTGGATGGTTGATGCTGGTGCTTGGTTCTGTCCTGTGGTGTTCCCACATTGGCCCTGGTTCTTCCTGGCATTGACTCACAGTGGTTCTATTGGGCTTGCAACAGTGTCCCTTGCTTCAATTTGGTTCTGGGCAAGAGTCTCAGGTTTGACATTGGTTCTGCTATGATCCTCTGCTTTGACGTTGGTTCTGTTGAGCGTTCTTGGTTTAGCTTGCATTGGGACTGGCTTTTGGCCAAGGGGTGCCCAGTGTGTCTGGTTAAGGTATCTTAGCCCTGGAAAGACTTACCCCATCTCTGGAAACAATAGAGAGTGGCTGGGAGCTGCTTTTTCAGGGGTACATAGAATTGGGCATCTAGGTCCAAACTTCTTGAAACTTGGGGAGTCTTTAATGGACAAGAAGAATTAGGATCCCTACACTTTTAGTGGAGCTCACTTAAAAAGGCCTCCTTCAATCCCACAAATAGTTTGCTCCATAGGGAATAACTGGCAAATATATTTGAGATTCCCGGGAAAAAATTGGATCCAAATAGTGAATGGGACCGTTATCCGGAACACCGAACATTAATTGTATTCCAGGAAACAGGATCCAAATTCTAATGCTGAGGTTCCTTGAGGATCCATGCTTTGGATCCATTTATTTGTGCTGTGGAGACACCCTGAAGCAGCAGATCCCTGATATCTGGTTCAGGCTGTGGCTGTGATACATGATTGTATAATGAGTTTGGGGTGAGTGCATGTAACATTCCTGAGGATCCAGGAGGATCCATGTGTTGGATGCATGTTTTTCCCCTGTGGCAGTGCCACAAAGATGCGGATATGTCACATGAGTGGTTCAGGCTGTGGCTATGGACATGCTATGGGATTGAATGGCACATTTTGAGTTACCTCATGTAAAAATCCCTAGGATCCATGAGGATCTGTGCCTTGGAATCACGTTTTTGTGCTGTGGCATCAGCTATGCAGCAGTGAAGGTGTGATACTTGTGGTGCATTCTGTGGTTACAGACGTGATATGGAATGGTATGGTAAGTTCTGGGTGACTCCTTTTAAAAATCCAGAGCATCCATCCTTTCCAACCACATTTTTGCACCATGGTGCTCCTGCAAAGCAGTGGGTGAGTAATGTTTGTTGTTCAGTCTGTGGCTACAGACCTGATATGGGATTATACATCAAATTTTGGGCATGGCTGTGCCATGAAGTAGGGTGTGTGTGTGTGTGTGCATGATTGTTTCTGTGCTGCCTATAAAGTAAGACACGATCTACAATTTTTATGTTTTTAGAGTCTTTTTAGAGTCTTGCATTGTCCCTGGCGAGTTTTTCTTGCTAGCTGAAGATTTGTGAACGATAAGTGTTAAAGGCATCGGGCTTCATAATAAGCTTCTTGCATAGATATGCATACTCTGATGAATAATATGAAATGGGATCAATTTGACCTAGGAATCTCACAAAGGGAGCTTTGACGTGTGGAAATTAACCTTCATATGTAAACTCTGAACGTTCCTTAGAACCACCGAGTGGGAAGGTATCTCCAGGGTCATCCAGTCCCAGCCCTGCACAATGGAGGAAATGCACAACCATCTCCCCCCTCCGCACACACTAGCGTGACCCCTGCACGGTGTCCAGAAGACAGCAAAACACTTCCCGGATCCCTGGCCAAACTAGCCTGGAGGAAAGTGTTCCCTGACCCCAAAGTGGGACCGGCATTATTGCCCCCAGTGTGTAAGAAAGGGCCAGGAGAACGAAGCGCTGGTACAAGCCTTCCTCCAGGGCCTTGTTTTCTTCGCAGCTCAGACGGAGGGAGTTAATAAATCAACATATAAGGGTTTGTAAATTGTATTTACTGAGTTATTAGACCATTGGCCAATTTATAGATTTTATTATATTTTATTACCTGTGGATTAAAATTTCGCTAAGCATTGATTCCACACAGGAGAGTTTGTATGTATGCTGTCTTTAGAGGCTGCGTTTCCTCGCAGTTTTTGTTGCCCAGAGGGGGCCCGGCAGGGAGCCCAGCAGCCGCGCCGCCCAGCACAGCGCCCAGCCCTCGGCGGGCGACTCCAGCCGCCCAGCAAGGAGAGGCGCCGCGCCGCGCCGCGGGGCTCCCGCGCAGAAGCCCTGGGGCTCCGAGGCGGGCGGGCGGGCGGGCGGGGGTCCCGTGGGCCGTCAATGCGGCGGCGGCGGCGGCGGCAGGGCTGGAACAAGGAATGGAGCCAAATCCCGGGGGCGAGGCCAGCCCCGTCCGCCAAGGCCGGCGGGTCCCGGAGAGCTCGGTTTGCGGGGAGCCGGGCGCGCCTCTCGGGTGCCGCCAGTGGCCGCCCCCCTGCAGACCAGCACGGCTTCCGCCGAGAGCCCCGCCCGAAGACGCCCCCCGAGAGCTGCGGCCTCCCGTCTGCTCCAAGCCGACCAGCCCGCGCCCGCGCCCGCGCGCCTCCAGGGCCGAAGAGTCGGCACGGCGCCACCCGCGCGGCCGCGGGCGAGCAGCCAGCCCTCCGCCAGGCGGAGCTGAGGCGCCCCGAGCCAGCGCCGGGGACTGGGGCAGGCGGCAGGGCCGGGCCGTGGCAGCGAGGCTGCCCCGGGCAGGTGCCGAGCAAGGGCAAAGAGAAGCCCGGGGCTCCCGCTCGCGAGCGGCCGGCAAAGCGCGGGGAGGCTCGGCAACCGGCCCAGACGCGGCGGAGCATTCCTCGGCCCTCCCGGGCAGGCGGCCGCCCTGTTTTCGCGCGGGACCCAAACGGCCCCAGGAGCCAGCGGGCGGGCGGGCGAGCGAGAAGGCGGCGCCGCCGGCCCGGGCAGAGAGCGCCGCCAGGCCGGCGCGGGGGCCGCTCGCGCTTCTTCGGGCGGGGCTCCTGCCGATGCCCCGGAGGGCCACGAGCCCCTCGCTGCGCCCCGAGACCAGCCCCAGCAGCGGCTCTCCTCGCCCGCCTTCCCTGCCCTGCGGCGTCCAGCAGCACTGCAAGAGGCGGCGGCGGCGGCTCCCCCTGCTGCGCCCTCGCCGCTTTCCTCCCAGCGCCGCCGCCGCGGCCCCTTCCCCTCGGCGCTCCCCCTCATGCGGCGGCCCGACTGGAAGCGCCGCCCAGCCCAGCGCAGCCCCTACCCCAAGACTCCGGCGGGCCGCGGGGCAATGACTGCGCTCAGCTTCGGCTGACCCCGCTAGCCGGCCGGGGAGCAGGCGAAGCCACTCGGGGGCCCTTCCCAAGTGGCGAAGCTTGCGGCGCCAAGAGGCACAGCGGGGCCCAAGGAGGCTTCTCCCGGCCCAGCAGAATGAGGTCCACAGGGGCTGAGCTGTGGACCCCGCCCCCCTCTTTTGCCGCCTCCCCTCCTGCGCAGGCCTCTCCCGGCAGGCGAGACCCACTGCAAACGCCCCTCTTCAGTGCAGGGGGCCCTTGCTGCAGCAGCCCCTGGGAAGCCAGCTGGCCACGGCCAGGCTCTGGTGCAGACAGCTCAGGACTCCTCACTCGCATCCACCCCCCCCCCCACACACACTGGAGAACCTCTGCCTCCAGCCTGAAAAGGATGCCTGCCCCACAGCTAGGGCTGTCCTAGGGGGACCAGCCTCCAAGCGGGGTCTGGGGCACACTTGGAACTCCAACTGGTCTCTAGCCACCAAAGGTCACTTCCATATAGGAAACAAGTAAAGAGTCCAGTAGCCCCTTTAAGACCAACCAAGTTTATTGTAGCATAAACTTTCGTCAGATGCAGTCAGGCCAACTCCTTTGGATATAGGAAACAGCTGCTTTGGACACTTACACCTTGAGGTCCACCCCCTCCCCAACCCCCACTTTGTAAGTTCCATCCCCAAATCTCTAGGAATGTCCCAAACTGGAGATGGCAACCCTGGTCTCTCCCCACTGCCCACCTCCAGGAAAAGCTGCTTTACAGAGTATCCCAAACTGGCACCTCAATGGGCCGCTCTCCCTGCACGCCCTGTGCCAGGAGCGGCCTCCTTTGTTGACCGTGCTGAGCGAGGCACCTCCAGTCCTCACCCCCCTTTGGCGGCTGGGGCACCTTTTGATGTAGGACAGCCAGAAGCCAGAGCGTTCTGCTCCACACCTCCTGCCCTCTGTGTTTCCTTAAACCTCCTGAAGGCTGTAGGCCCTGAGGCAGGGGCCCAAACTCCAAAACCGACATCCCAGATAGGACACATTAAGGACACATGCCATTTCCCCTGGGAGATCGAGAGCTAGGCAGAAAGCGGGAAGGGCAGGTTCAAGCACCTCAGCAGAGACCTCCCTTTTCTACCTGTGAAGGAAAATGGAGGCGTCCATCATTATCTAAGGGGGTGAGTGGAGGGAGTGCAGCAGGTTCTGGGCCACCACTCCTTTCCCAGCCAGGGAAATCTAGCCTGCCCCTCCCCTTCCTTTTCAATTCCAGCCTTTCTACAAAGAAGTTGTATTTTAATCAATGTTGCACCTCTTGCCCTGAGCCCACTTGTGGGGAGGGCGGGTTAAAAATAAAAAATAAATTTAAAAAAATTAAAATAAATACAAGGGCTCACTGGCACAGCTCTCCCCTCTTATCTGCTAGAAGGCAGGTGAGGCCGACAGTCCCCATGGCTGAGCACCCACAGCTGACTCCAGGACCTTTAGTCACCCCCTCCCTGCTACCTTTTTGTCTGTTTGGAGTCACACAAGCAGAACCAGAAGTACTTTTATTCACGCCTGTCGGTACAGAACGAAGGCAAGGAAGGCATGTCTGGAACCACCAAAAGGGAGAAAGAAGAAGGCACGCCCAGTCTTAGGTTTATTCAACAAAGATATTTATACTGCTTTAAATACAACTGCTGATCACTATTCATCTGAGGATCACACCCCTTTGCTCCAGACAACTGCCAAACCCTCGGGAAGAAACAAAATTACCTGCAGGAGAAAAGTAAACAGAAGATTTGGAGAAGTCAGAAACCGTTGGCAACAAAAAAGAGCGCTGAAAAAGGGCGAGAGGGATGCCCTCCAAAGCCTCTCCTCAGCACCAGTTTCAGAGCTCAGAGGGTGAAATGGTCTTCCACTGGGCTACCCAAGCCACACTGCTAACCGTTGCTTGAATGAGTGAGCCAAGCCACACCCATAAAGGGAGGCCACATCTCAAGCAGGAGCCAAATCCAGCCACCCTAGTTTAACCCCTGCCCCCCCACCCCGCATCATTCCATTTCTATATGATCCCCTCTAGGAGGAAGAGGAACAGAGACCAACGCTGCCATCCTGGCCCAGCTCCAGAGGCTCCCTGGGTCTCCCACTCACAGCATCCCCCCCCCCCCCTCCTAGAGTTTGCGCACTGCCAGGCTCTTCCCTACCTGTTCAGCTTGACAAACACTTATTCATAAACGTCCTTCTTATCTGCTATATAATCAACAATCTCTTGCGGACACATCAACTTCTCTGCTTCCACATCTGGGATTTCAAAGCCTGGAAGAGATTGGCCCTCTTTAGTCCTCAGGAGAAGCAGTCCCAGCCAGCCAGAAACAAAGGTGCCTCCGGACAGAGAGGGGAGGGCTCCCACTTGCCTCCTGACAGTGATATGAATACACGGTGTGGGTGTGTGTGTGTGTGTGTATCAGGGAGGGCCCTTTAACCCTGCTTCCAGGGATATTTAGGAGGCCTGACATAAGGTATCTGAAACTGTCAGGATCCACTTGCTACGTTCGAACAATAGCCGCTTGTCAGCAAAGACGGCAGGCATGAGGGAACTGGGGTACTGTGGCAAGGAAAAGCTGAGCAGCGTCTTTTCCCGAAAGGTTTTGTGCCTTGTCAGAAAGCAGCAGCCCAGCCTACAAGCAAGAAAATCCCCAGCAATGAAGAGACAGATGAGGAAGGCTCTGCTTTGAGGCTGGCTTTTCTCACCAGGCACAAAGCTGCAGAAGGGCAGGCTAGGCAACTTGGATGACTCTGCCTCTCTGATACTCCGTGGGTCTAAGAACCTAAGCAGAGGGAAGTGGGAGAGCGCACAGCATCGCTAGGAAGGCATGGCAGGGCGGATGCGAAACTCGCAGTTGAGGATGCCCTTTCTCTGATGCTGTGCCCAGGGTCGCAGGGGACGAACACGCCGGGCAAACCTGCGCTTGCAGCTGAAGCTTCCCTCAGGGAGTCGCAGCTGACCCTCACCGACAGCCACTGCTCCAAGAGCATACTTTGGAAATCGCCCCTTTGAAGCCCACATTTTCTAAACAGATCTGCGATGCTTCTTAGTCACCTGCCTGAAGCTTGACTCCCTCCCGCCCTCCCAGGCCTTCTGAGCTGTCACGTTAAAAGGGCCTTATGGCACAGCAGCGTTACCAAACTCGTCCTCCATGGCCATGATGATCTCCACTTGGTCCAGACTGTCCAAGCCCAGGTCTTTCATGAAGTGGGACGTGACTGTCAGCTGGAAAGGGTGGAAGAAAACAAAGGCTGCCCTGGAGCACCGACACACCCAGGAACGCATTCTCATGACCCTGTCGTGGTCCTAAGAAAGGCTCGTACAGTGGCCATCTGTTCCAGCGGCTCCGTGGACCAGGCAAGCAGGGAAGGCAGGCCGTGGAGCCTGGAAATCCACCCAAGGCCGGGGGCGAAACCACGTGGGCGCGGCGGAGACCCTGGGGAGGCCCCGGAGGCCCCTGCTTGCCTGGTTCCCCCACACCCGCGTCGGCCGGGCCGGGGCGCTCCGCGGCAGCAGCGGCAGGAGGCGGCGGGGCCGCCACTCACCTTCTCGGGGTCCACTTTGTCGTAGAGCTTCAGCACGTACAGGACGCGCTCCTGGATGCCGCCCAGCGTCAGCGGGGGCAGGTGGGCGAAGCGGCGGCACGGCGGCAGCGCCTGCGGGAGAGCAGAGGGCGGTGGCGCGCGTCCGGGGGGCAGGAGCCCGGGCGCTCCCGGCCTGCGCCGCCGCGGCCCGGTTCGGAAGCCCCGCGGAAGCCCCGCCCCCGGCGGAGGCCCGGCCCAAGGTCGCCCGCCCGCCCCTGCCGCTGCTTCCCCCCCCCCCAACTCACCCGCGAGGGGCCCCCGGCGGCGCAGAGGGCGGCGGCGGCGGCGGCCTCGCGGAAGAGCCGCGGCGGGGCGCGGGGGAGGCACCGGCGAGCGCAGGCCGCGAGGAGGACACGCGCCGCCATGGTGACCCCGCGCCGCGAGCGCTGCTTCCCAGAATGCCCCGCGCCCCCAGAAGCCGCAGGGGGCGGAGCCTCGAGATTTGCATGCCCCGCCCCGGGAAGAGGGGGGGACGCTGTCCCCCGCGCATGCGCAGAAGCGGAGGGCCGGCGAAGCAGCCCTCCTGCCAGTCGCACATCTACACACGTCAGCAGGCCTTTTCCTTTTAAAACGAAGTTTAATAGTGCCTGTAACTGACAGCACAAAACAACAACATCCTGCCCAGAGAGAACGTGGTGAAGGAGAGTGCCCAGCAGGGAGGAGCAGCCAACCAAGGGGCTGAGCCCCTCGCCCTGGGCTCCGCTTGCTCCCTGCCAATCCCTTCGCCAGGACCCAACTGCCGCTCAGCCCTGCCAGTCTCTTGGGAGGGAAAAGCAGCCCTCTGGGAGGAACTCCTCAGGCCCAGGAACGCCCGTCCTCCAGGACAGGTGGACAAGCACTTTTTCCAGCGGTGACCGTCTCTGGGGCAGATCCCTGCCTCACCCCATAGCGATAAATGCAAACGTTGCCACCTGTCTGGCCAGCCAACAGAAACTGGTCTGTGACGGACCACCTGACAAGAGACCAGCTCCCCTCAGCACGAGGGGGCAGCAGCGCCGTGCACTCTCCCCGCAACAAGTCCCACACAGCGATGGCTCCAGAGGTCAGTACGGCTGCTGCAGACGCATCCCGCACGTCCCCTTCCAGGTACCTAGCAGCCAAACAGACACACAGAGGGAAAGTCGTTGAGAAAGGAAGTGGTCCTTGTGCCAGAAAGGCCTGGGCAAGAAGGACCAACAAGCTCCCACACAGTGGCCGTCTGTTCCAGTGGCTCTTTGCCAGGGATTCAACTTGCCTTCCTTGATGGCCTGGAGGCACGGATGCCGTCATCACCCTGCAGCTTCTGGCCGTCTTGGGATTGAACGCCACCACCTGAAAGGCCGGGCTCCCACCTGACTCCGTGTTCTTCATATGCGGGTGACTTAATACCACAAACAGGAGGCCCTGAGGTACAAGGGAGAGAGTAGAAATGGGGCCATCTGCTGCCAGTGCAGGCACCAGCAGGATATGGGAGGCGGGGCGCAGAAGCCCCTAAGTTCAGGAGAGCAATTTTGGATCAGTTGCAATGCAGCCGTAGCCCAACCTTCCCACACCCACTAGGGTTCCAGGCAGGTCTGAAACACAACATTACGCCCCACTAAGCAGAACAAATGTTCAAATCCTGGGCCTGCAGGCTTGTGTCCCTTGCCTGGCCAATTGAAGGATGCCTTGCCGAGTCCCCTGAAGACGCTCAGGCATGCATGTAAGTCAAGTCTCGGTGAAAAGAGGCTACTGTAGGGCAGGCAGCCCCTCAGACCTTGGTGAAGGCTGCCATGGGGTGCAAGCAGCCCCCAGCACATGCAGCCAGAGAAGGCCTCCTGGCTTCAAAGCCTGACTGGTGCCCTGCAAGATGACAGAATGCCAGGAGTGCCAGGAATGGCCGGCCGGGGGGGGGGGGGGAGGGAGTGCCTTCTATCTCTGAGCCCCCCGCCCCCCCGGTGTGGCTTTGTCTACTTTACGCAACTGACATACCGAGTCGGAGTAGGCCTGGTGGCACACCGGCGCAGGGTAGGCATAGCCTAGCAGCATCCTGCTCAGCAGCTGCCCAGTTCTCAGGTTCCTGCAGGAAGAAGGACGGCAGCGTTCCAGGGGATTCCGATTTGGGTTGGGCTGTACAGGAGATGCTCTGGTGGCTCTTGGGGCAGCTCAGAAAAGCACGTTCCAATTCTGGCCCCTGTGAGCAACAGGGCTCAGCAGCCCAGCAGTGAAAGGGGGCCGGGTAGGGGAGCACTGCTGTTCCGGGGGATTGCTCTAGAAAAGCCCACACGAGCCTGGCTGGCGGGAGGATGGGACTCAAGGCCCCTCTGTGCCCAGGGCTCCAGCGAGATCCAGCCTCAGTGAGCAGGGCCAGCCTGGCAGAGGAGCCTTCCTGTCACAGGCTTGACTGGCAGCCCCAGCACAGTCCAGCTGCACTCCAGACAAGCAGCTTACCAGACCACTAGGCAGTTGGCAGCCGTCAAGCCAACCAAAGCCTCAGCCAGCCCAGCCACTGCAGCAAACGCCAAAGTGGCCTCCTCTGGAGGAAACAAGGCCTGCCTCGTGTAGCTCCTAGGAAGGGAAGACACCAGCAGAGTCACAGAGGGCAGGGAAAGCAGAGGGGGCAGGAAAAGGCCCCGAGGGCATCCATGTGCACCCCACCCCCTGCACCTCTCTCACCCTCCTGCTTCAGGGAAGGAAAAGATGTCCACAGCTCGGTCACAGCTGCTGACCAACCTCCTGCTGCTCAGGCCAAGAGCAGCTTTGATCTTTCCAGCCTTGACCAGTAGCTGCTTCACACCGCCATCCTCAAGAGAAGGAGACAACAGCCTGTGGGGGAGGAAGGAGGACTTGGTAGCCTTCAGTTTGGATCCTGCACTCGGTTGGGGGAAATTAATGGGCAGCCTCCGGTAGGAGCAAACAGCCAACCCCTGAGCTGTTTTGGGGTTAGGGAAACAGCATGGGGGAGGGAGAGGTCTAAGCCCCTTCTCTTCAGGTGCTGTGGCCTGATCTGAATGGGACCCACATATACCTGGGGCAGCAGTTCTTCAAAACACTCTCTGCACTCTGGGCTCACTCCTCACACGGCTTCCTCCAAGACCTCCCTATAAGGCAGCTCTGCATGGTTCACAACCCCCGCCCCCCCAGCCTTGACGCAAAGCATGGATACATTCTGGGTTTTTAAAATGTTCTTCCAAGGGCACTGTAGTTGTCTTACTGAAAAAGAGACCATTTCCTCGTGTTTTCAGTCTCACTGGGCGTGCCAGCTGTTGTTTTCAAAAAGTGGCCAAGAGCCCTGGAAAAAAAAGTCCTCCGAGGCGGCTCACCTGACCGCCGCTATCTCCAGGCCTCCCAAGGCCACGCACACAAGGTTGTGAGCACCCGGCAGGGGCACGATTTGGAAGACGGGGACCTGTAGGGAGGGAGTTGCAGAGTTCAAGCCACCTTCACCAACACTCCCCTCTCCTCAGGCCAAGCCAAAGCTACCCTTGCCTGCCCCTTTGCAAGCAAACCAGCAGCTCTCAACTGGGAAGTCAGCCCCAAAGCGAGCCCACTTGCAGGGCTGAAGTGTTCACTCCACAGCTGCAAACTGTGCTGCTGGGAAAGCTAAGCTCTGAGCCAACCCTGAGCGCTCTCTGCACTTTGGGGTGGTGGTGGTGAGGGTTGGACAGTGACAACACAGTGAGGCAGACTCACAGCCACATCCATCCACCAGGACCCACCACGTCTAGAACACGTCTCCTGTGGCAAAGAACTTTTCATTCTGTGGGGCAGGGGTGGGGAGGACGCTGATGTTGCTAGGAAGGTGCAAACAGCGGCAACTGCTTGGAAAGAGGGGCTCTCCTGAGGCTCTTGAGGTGGTCCCAAGCTCAAGTGGCTGCACATCCCAAGAACCGGCTGTGGGAACTGCTACAAGCAACAGGTACCACCAAAGAGGTGGTGGCCACTGGAAAGCAGGCCCACAACACCATTTGTGGCGCTGTCCTCTACCTCGGCAAAGCTCCAGGTGTGGACTTTCTCCCAGCAGCCAGAGTCCAGATGTCTCCAGAGGGCAACGGAAGTCTCACAAGCAGTCACAATACACAACTCTGTGAAGTCAGCTGCTCCCCACCATACAGCACTCACATCCACAGAGCAGGAACCAGAGAAATTCTGGATACAAGAGAATTATTCCAGCGCAAGCATTTACTTACCCCAGACAGCAGCCGTAGTGTTGCGGTGTCCACAACAAAGCCCCACCCCTATGTTTTTGACTCCAAACCACACAGCCACAAAAATCCAAGAGGAGGCTGCTGGGCTCCCCCATAACCCAGTAGTTATGAGGCGGGAGAGAGAGAAGCGCCAAAGCTTCAGTCTTCTTGGAAGCCACAAACTGGAATGCAAGTGGGCAAATCTGTCTCTTGGATGTTCCATGGAACCCTGGAACAGGATCATCTCGCAAGACTCCTCCACGACCCACACCTGCGCCCGGGCGTGGGGACGTGCAAGGCCTCCTCCAACTGGCACAGAAGCAGGCCACAAAACTGCCGCCGTCAGCAGTGCCGCATCATTATCTCCCGCCCACCTTCAGCTTTGAGGTCATCTGCAAATGTTCTCCTCCCTGGGAGTCCTTCATCACACGTGCCCAGTCTTCTGCTACCACTTCACGCTGCTGAGAAGGGATCGAGATACAGTGAGAGGATGACCTCCCCCCACCCGAGTTCCAGAGCAGGCTCAGGCTCCCTCTTTTCAACCGAGAAGGCTGCAGAGTCAACCCTTCCCACGTATACTGAGCCCTGCGGTGGAGGGCTAAAGCACCAAAGATCCTGGCCGTGAGTAGAAGCTTGGCTGGGACAGCCTCAAATGCCTTTGAGACAAGTGACCTGCCACATCTAGCAGGCTCTGTCTGGCCTATCCCTTGGGAACTACCACGGCCTTCTGCGAAGAGCTATTTTGATGCCGTGGACATTCAGGAGAAAACTTTCAGCCACAGAACGCTGGCATCAATGCAGTGTCTCTGAGGAAAGTGAAAGGTCACTCTGGCCGGGAAAAGGAAAACCTTAACATCTGGAGGGTGATGTCGGGCATGAAGAAGGGAGTCAACAGGCGCAAAAACCGAGAGGTGGGAAGTAGAAAGGGCCGAGAGCATGCACACAAAGGAGGAGAGTGGCTGCAAAAAAGCGGAGGGGGGGGGGTGCAAAGGAAAGCAAAAAAAAAGAAGAAGCAAAGAGAAAAAGGAGCAGGGAAACCTCAGACAGGCCCTTGGGATGGGGGAGGACAGGCACAGGAGCTCTGGAGGCAGAGCAAAGAGATGGGGAGAAGATGCCCCCCCAGGGAAGAGGATGGAGGCAGGGCATTAGGACTGCTCTGCTGTGTAGCAAGACCCGGAGGCTGCTTTGCCAGCCACATCTCTGCCTTCTCCCAGGGCAACTCCCAGGCCTTTTCAGTGCTGACCACAAGCAAGCGGGGCAGACTGGACCTGCAGTGAGGCCCCTCTGCCTTTTAAGTAGTTTGCAGAGGCCTTGTGGTGCTCTCCAGGCACGGCTGCCAGTCCTTGCCTTTTCGCCATACTTACAGCTGCTTGGCCAGGCTCCCAGTTGGCTCCCCCTTCATCCTCTGGCCACAGTGCCCCCAGGTGGCATCGTTCTTCCTCCTTGCCCCATGCTGATGTGCTCAAAGCTGCTGATAAGACGCTTGGCTCCTGAGGGGCACCGGCTTGTGCTTGCCGAGGGGCACCAGAGCAGTCCTGTGTGCCTGGAGTTACCCCCACAAGAGGGAAAAGAGAAGTGGGCAACTGGGACTCCAGCTGACTGGTTCCCCCCTCCGGGACAGCATTGGCTGGAGAGAGGAGCAGCTTGCTCGTGTGCAAGCCCTGTGGAAAAGGGAAGGGCTCAGGGGGCTCATCTTCCAGAGAAAGAAGAGCACCACCCAGGCTTTCTTCTGCTGCCTGAAGACTGGCAACATCAACACCCTGGAGGGACTTGAGGGACTTGCCACCATCCAAGATTTCCAGCACTTTTTTGGCAGAAGCTTTGACTTTTTCTGATTTGAGGGAGCCAAACTCATCTGTGGGTAAGTGGAATTCTTGCAAGTCCAAGTCAGAAGGCAACCACTTGAGTCTGGCCCTTCCACCGATGCTGGGGATACCAAGGCAGCCAAGAGAAGCAGGATCCGGAGCGCCTGTACACAACCTGCCCCCCCTTCCACCTGCAAACACAAAAGAGAAACTCACCAATGACTCCAGACTCTCAGTCGATGGATCCACGGCTCTTGCACACACTTCAGCAGGCATTGCACTCTGCACAGCCCAGCACTCTGCACAGCCCAGTCCCACACCAGCAGCGCAATACTCAGAAGGGCCCATGACACCCGAGCTTCCACAGACAAGGCAGTCTTGAGACACCTGGAGATCTATGAAGGAAAATCCACCCGCCTCTGCCCTCATCTGCAGGAAGGTTCTGCTCCTCAAGCCCCACTGAAATGAACAGAGTGGCACAAGAACTCTACCATGCTCCTGAAGAGTCTTGCTCAGGGCTTGCACTGCAGGGCTTCAATCTGCCCGTCTTCCCCCCTGCTCAGTCCTGAAGGAGCCACCTGAAGCAGCCGAGTGGGACGAAACACTCCGGGAACTGCCCTCGAAGCCTCCCAGACCAGAAAGGCAAAGAGCAAAAACTCCCTGCCTTCAGAAGTCCCCTGGCTGGCCATTCCCCCCAAAGGGGCCAGAAGACGCGGTCGTGGCCCGGTCATGTTGAAGTGCTCTAAAAGACGATCAAGAGGCCACGGGGTATTTTTCATCCCCCCCCCCAGCACCCTGTCAGAACCACAAACCTGAAGATGCTCTTCCCGCCTTGCTTTTCAGAGAGGAACTTGAGGGTTTTCTTTGAGGTGAAGCCATTGCACCGCTTTGTGCTGGCTCCACCCTGGCACGGTCCTGGTTCCCATCCTGCTCTTGAGGCTCCGAGTGACACACTTCACTGGACACAAGAGAGCTGTTTCCTTTGAGACTCATCAGTGCCAACAGTCCTTGTGCCCCACGGCTTGGAGGTCTGCGCCGGGACCGCCTTCTCCCCTTCCGCCTCCCCGCTCTGCTCTGCTGGGTGAGAGCCCTGCTCTGAGGCAACCCATCCCCAGGAGCAGGGCTCTCCGTGGATGCTACATGAGACCCACTTCCGCTTTCCTGGTCAGCATCAGAAGACGGGGAAGGGGCACTACTTGCCACCAGCCCTGGGGAGGAGGGGATGGGCTTTGCCGCCTGCTCCTTCAAGGCAACTCCCTGGCCCTTCCTCCTCTTGCCCAGTTGGCTTTGAATGACCGCTGCCAGGTTGAGCTCCCTCTGGCAACTGGACATTCGCCGGGTGGTCCTCACATAATACTCGGCTGGAAACAGGAGCCCCTCGACGACTGTGCAAGAGTCCCACCGGCTGCTGGCGGGGGTAGCAGGAGCACCCTCCTCCAGGAGGGGAGGGCCAGCCGCAGCCCCTGAACTGTTCTTTGCTGGCCTGAGAGCGGGAGAGGCACTGCGACAACAGCTGGTGCTCTGTGACTCCCCAGACTGGCTTCTTTCTCGATGTGTTTCATTTCCACACAGATCTTCTTTAGCCTCCCTGTCTTTCTCCTTTTCTTTTGAGATATTCTGCAGGTCAGCAAGCAAAATGGTGTCCTTGTCTGCTGAATCTTCAGGGGTAGCAAAGCCACCTGCCTTCCACAGGTGCTCAGGGGAGGGACCTGGACTCTCCTCCAGCTGATGGCCAGGAAGTGGACTAAGAACTCTGGGGATGCCGTCTTCCTCAAGTGGCCCCTGAGGTGTCACAGGCATGGTAACAGTGCCTCCTTGTTCTGCCGCCGCCGCCGCCAAAGGCATCTTTGGGACGCTTGAATTGAAACCGCTGCTGTGTCTCTTGAAGACCGGTGACTGATGGCCCTCCAAGCTGAGCCCTTCATTAAATTCTCTTCTATCCTCCAAAGCCCCCCTGGACCGCTCCTTGCATCTGCTTCTGGACAGGCGGCTCTGCTTTCTTTCAGGAACAGGCCACACAGGCGCAATCGGGACTCTTCTGTGCTCACGGCCAGTACTTTCTAAGGCTGAGTTCTCAGGCAAGGGGCCTTCTCGGCTGAACTCCTCAGGCTCAAGATTGAAGGAGACTGATGGAGCTTTCATGGCATTTGTCTCGGAACAAGAACCAGCTGAGATGCTCTCTGACGCCTTGGAAGCATCCTGGCCAACGGAGCCTGTGAAATGAAAGGCAATTCCTGAGAAGTTCCCCATTGAGACGGTAAAAATAGGCACGTTTTAACCCCAAAGTTGAAAACTGCAGAATTCTAGAAGACTAACTGCAGCTAGTTAACAGGAAAGAGAAAGAAGAGTTTCAGTTCCTAAAGAGATCTCAGATACCCAACGCAGCAGCCCTTTCAACAGAAGGCAGGCAGGATGGTTCTTTCTGTCCGCACTGTCCGCAGCAGAGTCTGAAGGGGGCACCTCTTCAGGACACGCCGCACAGAGAGCAAAAAGGGCGCCCTTCCTCCAGAAGAGAAGGAAAACCAGCCAGGCCCCCCGGCCTTCCCCTCCCTCCGGTGCCTGAAGGGCTGGGCTGGAGGCGCGCAGGTGTCCCAGAACAGGGGGCCGAGCACAGTGTCGAGTTGGCTACCTGCAGAGTCCTCCTCAGCTTGCATTAGCAATTGGTTTTGCTCCGCAACGGTGTTCTTAACGTAACTCTTGACTCTCTCAGCTCTTTCAGCACGCTACAAAGAACAAGACATTTGTTGCACAACGGGGCTTGGGAAGCAAAAAGCTTCCACAAACTTGTTCCTTGACCCCCAACTGGAAAGGACCCCAGGCTGACCCACCTGCAATATGTTGAACGTCTTCGTGTACTCTCTCTGCAGTAAGGTCAGCTTCTTCTTTAGCTACAAGACACAGATATTACAGGGTTGTTGTTACTGATCACGCCAGGGAGAGGTAAACAGTTTAGACAGGAATTCTGCTCCCCAAATTACAACCCATCGAGAGAGATTGCGACCACAGTCACCCTTTCCACGCAAAGGACTGGAATTTCAGTGGTGTCAATAAAGGCGCCTCATTTGCACAGGTCAAGTCACTCTCAGATGCTGTCATCCTGCAAACTCCTTTTCTCAGGACGCTGGGGAGCAAGAGGCCAGCTTTGAAACTCTCATGAATCAAGCAGGATGAGGCCCAGAACACATCCATTCCCATATACCACTGGAGTTATTGCAGCCACAGACAGCTGGGAAACCTCAAGTTGGCCAAACAGCCCAGGTGGAGCCATGGGCTCAGTACTGAGGGGGCCAGGCAGAGAAATTCTACCTCAGGGCCGTGAAGGGAAGGTTTGGTGCAAGGGTCCCCCCACATATGCCCTGGGGCACAATTGTGCCAGCCAAGTGTTTTTAGAAAGTGGGTGGGGGCCAGGTGGGGCTTTTACCCAGCTCTGAACATTCCTTTGCATTAACAAAACCACCATGCAGTTAGAAAATTAACACAGCCAGGAGAAAATATTCCTTTATGCTGGCTTTCTAGGTGCTAGGAGTTTTCAACATAAAGGTGCACTGGAAAATGGAGATGCTCAAGGGGGAAGTATCCCTGCCTCTGAACACTTCCCAGGGTTGCTGTTGTGAGAATAAAAGAGAGGGAGCTCCACCTATGCTGCTGCCATCTCCTTGGAGGAAGGGGGTGGGGGATAAAGACCACTGGATAGGTAAGTCTTGTCCCTCCAAAGGAACAGTTCACATGTGCAAGGGAACAAGGGGCAGGGCAGGCTGCAAGTGGCGGCTTCCCACTCTGGAACTTGCTGCAATTAACCAAGTCCGTTTCCCAGACATCACTGTGCAAATACAGGACAGATACTTAAGAACCACCTTATGCCGAAAACCCACAGATCAGCAAACATTTCTACATGTCTCCAGTCACCATCCTCAACGCACCAAACAAGTCGCCTACAGCCAAGCTCTGCATTACAACCACATTTATTCCAATCCACAGAGATTCTCACCTGCAGGATCTTCAACGGACATTTTTGGAAATACAGTCCCCACCTGATGTAGTGAGGAAACTGATCAACAAAGCCAGAAGGATATCCAGGGATGAACTGCTATAAGACAGGCTCAGATCACAAAACAATGGAACACCGCTGGGGGGGGGGTCACATACGGCTCTCAGCAAAAAGCAGCTCAACCCATCATCATCAGCGACTTGCGACCTACGCTGGACAAGGGCAGGCTTCTCTCACAAGTATTGGGAGGCAAACCTTTTTTTGCCCGCAGGCAGCCCTGTAACCTTAAACCACTCTCTCAAAATAATGTAATTCCCAACACTGACATGGACTCTGGGACCACAGCCTGCAGTAAACCAAGATGCCTACTGTGTCCCCCTATTTAGTCCAACAGCAGAATCACTGGACCTAGCGACCACACCAGTCATGCCATCTCAGGTGCACTCGCTTGTTCATCTTATCACATGTCAACAATGCCCTGCTAATCTCTACACTGGACAAACAGGTCAGTCCCTACGCAAAAGAATAAATGGACATAAATCTGACATTACAAATTACAACACTCAAAACCAGCAGGAGAACTTTTTAATCTTCCAGGACAGTCCATTGCTGACCTAAAAGCGGCTGTCCTCAGACAGAGGACTTGAAGGGGAGATTACACGAGATTGCTAAAACGAAGTTTATTTGCATATTAAGAACAACAGAACTCCCCCCCCCCTCCGGGACTTCGGATTCTTATCCCTCTACAGATGCTAATTTCTGCTCTAATCAGCTGCATTGTTCCTTCACACCCTGAAGCCCTCCCACCTTTGGTTGTGATAGAAAGGCCCAAGGATCTCCAGAAGGGAGCTCTGACTTTGGGAAGCTGCCACTCTGAAAATCTTGTCGGTCTCTAAGGTGCCACTGGACTTGACCCCCCGCTGCAACTAGAAAGCCGGCACGAAAGAACTCTCCTTGGCCGTAGTGCCCTTTTCCAGCTGCAGGGAGGTTTTTCAATAGCCATGAACATTCAGAGCAGGGACCCTCCCCCGTGAGGAGACAAAGTCGCCTCTGCCCTCCTCTCCCTTCTGTTACACTTTCAGGCCCAGAGCATTTCCTGCACCTGAGCCTCACAACCACCCCGCAAGGCAGGCTCAGTGGGCAGAGACAGCGAACCGGGGCGACCCACCTCCTCCCTGTCGCGCGCGCCGCCCGCCTTCGCCGGGGCGTCCATCGCCGCCTCCGAAAAGGGTGGCCACGCCCCCTCGCTCGGACCGCCGATCAGACGCGGCAAAAACCGCGCCGAAGAAGAAAAGTTTCTGCGCACGCGCGAATAAAGCCGCTTCCGGTCCCGGCTGGCCGCGGGCTACAAAGGCACCATAGAGTGTAAGGGGAGGCGGAGCTAGAGCGGTCCCTCGGGAGGGACCCGGAAGCGCGAGCTTGGCGCCCCCCCCCCCGTTCCGTATCCCGGCGAGGGCGGCTCCTCCAGCGTACCGGGGCCGGGCGGCCTGCTCGGGCGCGGCGCCATGGAGCTGAGCGAGATGCTCTACAACAAGTCCGAGTACATCGAGACGGTGGGCGGGGCCTCCTGGGCCTGGGGGGGGGCGGAGGCGGGGCGCGCGCGGCTTCCCCACTGACCCCCCCTCTCTGCCTCCCCCCCCCGCAGGCCTCCGGGAACAAGGTCAGCCGGCAGTCGGTGCTGTGCGGCAGCCAGAACATCGTCCTCAACGGCAAGGTGCGCCTCCCCGCCCCTACCTCGCAGGGCTACCACCTCCAGGTCGGGAGATTCCTGGAGGTTTGGGGGTGGGTTCTGGAGAGGGCGGGGCTTGGAGAGGGGCGGGCCTTCGCGGGCCATCCCCCCTCCAGGGGAGTTGGCGTTGTCATGCCGGGAGACCTCCAGCCACCCTCTTCAGGCCTCATCGGCTTCTCTTCTCCAGACCATCGTCATGAACGACTGCATCATCCGCGGGGACCTGGCCAATGTGCGAGTGGGGCGCCACTGTGTCGTCAAGAGCCGCAGCGTCATCCGGCCCCCCTTCAAGAAATTCAGCAAGGGGTAGGCGCTGCGTGTGCTCTGGCGCGGGTGGGCTTTGGGTGCCCCCAGGCAGCTCTGCTCCCAGGAGCCCCACGCACTTGATGGCTCTCGTAGGGGAGGGGGGGACCCGGCAACTACCTTCTCTTTTATAAAATCAGAGTGGCCGCCCCCTTCCTGGGGACGGGGGTCCCCGCTCCCACCCTCCACCCTGTCCCCACTTACCTGGCTGGTGGGAGAGGCATGGGCATGCTTCCAGGCAGCACAGCGCACTGCTGCGGGCCCAATCTGGCCCGGATCAGACTGGATGGGCCACTGGAGCATGGGAGCACTCCTGCGCACTGCAGTGGCGTCTTCCAGGCCGATTCAGGCCCAATTCAGCCATCCCCATGGAGCATGGGAGCGCTCCTGGAGCAGCCGTGGTCTGCGCAATGACATCACTTCCCAGAAGTGACATCATCACGCAGGCCCAGGAGCACATGTGCACTTTGCACACGCGTGAGGAACAGAAGGAAAGTGCTGGGTCCTCCACCTCTTGTTGGAAGGACAGGGGGACCTAGCAACCCTACTTCTGTTCCTTGCAGGTGCGCTCCCTGGACCGTGCAATGATGTCACTTCCGGGAAGTGATGTCACCATGCAAACCATGGCTGCCCCGGGGAGCACTCCTGCAGGGGGAGGGATGCAAATCATACCCAATTTGGTCCAGATCAGGCCACTGAGAAGAATGGGAGCGCTCCTCAGCGGCCCCAATTCAGGCCTGGATCAGCCTGGAATGGTCCATTCTGGAGCGTGGGAGCACTCCTGCGCTCCACAGCGGCCTGATCTCAAAATAACCCCCTTTGACAAATCCAGGGCTGAGCTTCCAGCCTGAAGATTCAAACTCTAGCATTACATTCTTGTCAGTCACGGGACAGAGAAGCCTGATGGTTGGTCCTGCTGGACTTTCTGCCTGCCTCAAAAGGCCTCTTGCCTTGTCCTGTATCCTGAGGCCTCCCTCACCACCCCTAAACACCTGAATTTTGTCACAGAAGCCACATCCTGTTCCTGGTGCTTTTCCCTTCGCAACTAGAATGTTGATGAATGTTCTGTTACATCACAGAAGGGTAACTTACAGCTTATAGAGCGGCTACTTAATAATAACAACTGTGCTTATATACCACTCTTCTGGACAGATGAGTGCCTCAGCCACAGCGGTGAATAAGTTAGTGTTATTATTATCCCCACAATACAGCTGGTGAGCGGGGGTTGAGAGGAGTGGCTGACCCAAGGCCACCGAGTTCATGTTAATAGTAACATTTGAACCAGTAGAGTGCTGATTTGCAGCCAAATCATTTAACCGCTGTGCTGCAGCAGCCCTCTTTACAGATCAGTTTTTCACTTCCCGGTACAATTAAATGAAAGGGTCATTTCTGACTCCCTCTAGTTTTTATCATCTGCTCCCGCCATCTTTTTGGACTCTGCAGTCTCACTGCAAGGCTGAGGGAGGCAGTGGCGTTCAGGCTCAGAAATAATGGCTGCCTGCTTCAGCCCCTCAAGCTGAAGTATTAGCCAATGAAACCTGGAGACTGCTGAGGGGCAGGCAGGATTCTCCCCCGCCTCCCTGCTCTGGTCTTCCACATTCTCCAGAGGAACTGAAGGCAGCGTTCCCCCCCTAGACCCAAGTTCCATCGCTGTTCCCTGTGATGGATTTGTGTTTGTGGCCCAGATCCAAATGCCGCGCCTCTTTAATGCGCTGAGTGTTGCGGGGTGTGTGTGTGTGTGTGTGTGGTTGGGTGTGTAGCTGAGGCAGACCTGCAGGTCAGTCCCCTCCCCCTTTCTCTTGCAGAGTGGCTTTCTTCCCGCTACACATTGGGGACCACGTCTTCATTGAGGAGGACTGCGTTGTCAACGCAGCCCAGATTGGCTCCTATGTCCACATAGGCAAGAACTGTGTCATTGTAAGTGCCCACAGAACCTGTCTGTGGGGTGCCTGTGCTCCCTTTTCTGGGCCTGTGTCCGAGGATCCCAAGGGTCACTGACCTTCAGTTGGGGGGCATCTGAGCTTGTCTTGTGTGACGCTTACAAGTGTCTGCTTTGTGCCAGAGATCCGTCCTCGGGTAAAACAACTGTCAGTGCCCACTATGTTTATACCCGACCTCTCTCTCCACGGGGGGTCCACCGTGGCTTACGTTGTTCTCCTCTCTTCAGTTTTTATCTTCCCAACAACTCTTTGAGGTAGGTGAGGCAGAGAGCATGAGAGTAGCCAGAGCAAAGCAGTCGCTCTGTCCCTATGGAATGGACCGCTCAGCCTGGAAGTCTTTCCTGTTGCCCCTAGTTTCATACTTCAATTGGCAGAGCAGCACCTGTGAAATCCAGGATACAGGTGGGAGGGGGGACTGTTTCAAGGGAGCTGACCATGGGATGTGCTCCTAGGGCCGCCGGTGCGTCCTGAAAGATTGTTGCCGAATCCTTGACAACACTGTCTTGCCCCCGGAAACGGTGGTCCCACCTTTTACAGTCTTCTCAGGCTGCCCAGGTAAATGGCGTGGGCAGGAGGAGGAGGAGGTGTTTGGGGGCCAGATCCGCCACTCATGCTGTGTTTTGCCTGCAGGGCTCTTCTCCGGAGAACTCCCGGAGTGCACGCAGGAGCTGATGACTGACGTCACCAAGAGCTACTACCAGAAGTTCCTGCCTCTCACGCAGGTGTAGGCTTCGCCCCCCTGTCCTTGCTTATGTTGTGTTGTGTTCTCCTTTTGTGCATCTCCATCACGCAGCACTTCCAGGTTGGAGGCTGTGACACTTCGAAGCTCTTGCCCCTCATCAAGCGCAGTCCCACCGCAAATGCCCTGTCCAGGGGGAGTGGCTCATGGAGCATCAGCGCACTCCACCAGTCGAGCAGATAGAAATGAAGCCCCCACCCCCGGCCCCAGCCAGGACCACACAGCAGCGCCCCCTCCCCCTCATAGCCAGTTACTTGCTCAGCCCAGTGGCTGTGCCGCCACCTTCCTGCTCCCTCCCGAGGATAAGCGCTCATCTCTGGCTGGGACTTGTCTGCACAGACCTGGAGGGAGTGACAGGATGTGGTTATGGGGCCAGGGCACGTAGGTGTCTCTCTCCTCTCCATGTCCAAAAGAAAAGAGTTGCTCAGGCAAAATGCAAGCAGGGCAAGGAGCTGATCTGGTGCACAGCCCCTGGGCATCTCCCTGGCCTGCCGGGGCGCACAGTTGTTCTCAGCGGCCCTTCTGCACATGGAAGGAGCTCAAGGCAGGGCCACAGGGTGTCTGGGATGGTTCTGTGGGGCTCAGAGTAGAAAGGGTGCAATGCCCAAAGACAGGTGTGCTCCCAGTCCAGCTCATCTGCTGGCTTGGTCTTCCAGTTAGTAGAGAAAAACTGCTCTGTCAGCTGGCTTGGTTTTATTCTGCCCTACGGCTGGGGTGGGGGGGCAGGAGAGCGATGTCTGTGTGTGTGTGGGGGGGGTGCGCTTGTGAACAGGCCTTTGCCACACATGAGCCAGCACTGAGAGCTCCGGGGGTGGGGGGTGTTGTCCCCACTGTGTGAGCTGCCTGGTTAGTTTTTATGTTCCTCTCCAAATGAAAAATAAAACGTGCTCAAGGAGCTTGCCTGTGGTGCCTTTCTGTGGGCTGCTGGGGAGCGGGAGAGGGCAGCCGGGAGGGGAGGGGCGGGGCAGCCCTGCCGGCCTTGGGGGGCGTGGGGCGGGGGGAGGCTTCTCCCGGCTTTATGCAAAGAGGGGCACCCCAGCTCTGCCCGGGCCGGGAGGGGGGTCCCCGGCGGCTACTCTCAAGTTTGGGCAGAAAGCGGCTCATCAGCGCGCCGCCCCAAGCCCGGCTGCTGCACTTCACTCTGCTTGGCAGGGCCCCGAGCCCCCCCAGGGCCCTGATCCACCCCGGGGCGGGCGGGCTGGCCGGCCGGCCACGGGCGCGCCCTCCTGGCTCTGCCCCGGGCAGCAGAGGGCAGCCTCCGGCGGGGGACGGGCTGGAGGCAGCGCTTCGGCGGAGGGGCGTCCGGGGTTTTCCTGGCCTGCGCCCGACGGACGCGGCTGGCTGCCGGCCGAGGAGGAGGGTCGCCTCCCCGGGGCTGGAGGGAGCAGCTGCAGCGGCTCCCGTCATGCGGGCCGGGCCGGGGGTTGGGGCGGCGCCGCGGGAGCGCAGGGCTGTCCGGCGCGCAAGCTGGGCGCGGAGCGGGCGAGGCGGCGCGCCCCCGGGCCTCCGCGCGCGAGACGGCCGGCCGGCCAAGCGGTGGGGCGCGCGCGAGGGCGGCGGGGGCGCGCTCCCGGCATGCCGGGCGGCGGCGGGGCGGGGCGCAGTTTAAATCCCGCCGGCCAATCGGAGCGCGCAGCGGCGCCCGCAACGTCCCGGCCGCAGGTTTGAAATCGCGGCGCCGAGCACTCCGCGGCCAGCCTCGCCTGCGCCCCGGAGCCCGGCCCGATGAGCGCGGCGGCGGCGGCGGCGGCGGCGAGCCGGCCGAAGGAGGCCCGCCCGGCGGGCAAGGAGCCGCCCGAGGTGCTGCTGGACCCGCGGAGCCGGCGGCGCTACCGGCTGGGGCGCTTCCTGGGCCGGGGCGGCTTCGCCAAGTGCTACGAGCTGACCGACGTGGAGAGCCGCGCGGTGTTCGCCGGCAAGGTGGTCTCCAAGGCGCTGCTGCTGAAGGCGCCGCAGCGGGAGAAGATGGCCATGGAGGTGGCCATCCACCGCGGCCTCCAGCACCGCCACGTGGTCGGCTTCCACGGCTGCTTCGAGGACGACAGCTTCGTCTTCGTGGTGCTCGAGCTCTGCCGCCGGAGGGTGAGCCGGGCGGGCTGGGGCGGAGGGGGGCGCCGGGGCCGGCGGGGGGCGCGGGCCGAGGGGGGCGAGGCCGGGCCCTGGCTGAGGCTCCTCCGCGCTCCTCTCCCGCGCAGTCCCTGCTGGAGCTGCACAAGCGGCGCAAGGTGCTGACCGAGCCCGAGGCGCGCTACTACCTGCGGCAGATCGTCCTGGGCTGCCAGTACCTGCACGGCCACCGGGTCATCCACCGGGACCTCAAGCTGGGCAACCTCTTCCTCAGCGACGACATGGAGGTCAAGATCGGTAAGGGCCTCGGCCGGCCGGCCGGCCGCGTCGGGCTCGGGGGAAGCTGCTCTCCAGGGCGGGGAGGGATGCGAGGGCCGGCGGGGGACGCCAGCCAGCCAGCCTGCCCGATGTGCTGCTGGGGAGCGACGCTTCAGCCGCCCTTATAGGTGGTCGGCCCGCCCGACGGCCCCCCTCCCGGTTCCGAGCTGCAGAGTTTGGGACGGGACTGCTCGGTGGGTGGGTGGGTGGGGGAAGGGTGCCCGAGAGCCCCGGCCAGCGGGCTTCGTGCCTGCGCTGCCCCCCCCCCCCAAATGGCTCTCCCGGCTTCTCTCTGGTTAAGGGAAAAGCGCCACCCGGCCTGAAGAGCCGCACGATGTCAGCGCTTGGGGTCAGGCTCTAAGTACTGGCTTGGGGGAGATGCGCTGGCCTGTCAGTTTAGCGCCTCTGCTGGCCTCTGCTGGCCTTTTCAGTTCCCAGTTGGGAGCCCCCCCCCCGTTTCTCACGCTGAGAATGCCAGTTAAGTAATTAAGCCCCACGGGCGGATGTGGGCAGGCCAAGGAGACAAGGCTGCCTGGTGCCTTGTGGAGCCTCCAGCCGTTGTTCCTTGCTCCCAAGCCTCTTGGTAAGGATCTTCTAGCCAAGAAGCCATGCCAGAGAAGCCGGTTAGCCAGCCAGCAACAGAAAGTGTTGTTTGGTTTGCTTGCCTCTGGCCTGATTCGGAGTTCTTCCTGCTCTCCGCAGGCACTCTCTGTAATACGTTCTCAGTGCATTCAGTATATTTTATTTAGCCTGCGTCAAGAGTTACTTGTTGTACGTGATGACACCCTCAGAACGAGCCCAGAGGCTGAAAAGCCGCAAAGGAAAAGGAACCGAGCCGCCTTTATCTCCTCGGGATCTTGGTGTGGCTGTGGCTCGGCATCCGAGGAGGGGAGTTGGGGGTCTCTGGCTCCTACACGGGGGCCAGAAGGCCTCCCTGAAAGAGAGGCAGCCATTCTCAGGGACGTGCTTCTACTCCACTGGCGCATGGTCAGTGACCAGGCAGATGGAGGAAAAAAGCACAGCTCGGAGGGGCCAAGCCTGAAGGACCAGCTGGGGCCAGCCAGATGTTGTTGCCATTTTTACCCCCTGGGAATGAGGAGTGCGCTTGTGCCCATTTGTTTCCCCCATGCTCAGATGCTTCATTTGGGGTGGGGTACACCCGTCCCAAAGATGAGGTCTGCCTTGGCCAAAGCCTTGACCAGGGCTGCCTCCTTACATCTTTCCAGGGGACTTTGGCTTGGCAACCAGGGTTGAGTATGAGGGGGAGCGGAAGAAGACCCTGTGTGGGACACCCAACTACATCGCCCCCGAGGTGCTCGGCAAGAAGGGCCACAGCTTTGAAGTGGACGTGTGGTCCATTGGCTGCATCATGTATGTTGTGGGGGGCCTCGGGGCGGGAGGCTGTGGCTGCTCGAAGAGACCTTTCCCTTCCCCAACGTATTTGAGTATTGATTCATTCAAATGCTTGATTTTGCTTCCAAAGATGTATTGCTGTTGCTGGTCCTGGTAATGCATCAAGACCTGCTAGAGTGAGATTAGTTAAGGCAACAGTTTCCTTTGCCCCGTTCTGTAGGCAAGCTTTTCTTTTCCCCTGCCTGCAGGGGGGTCGTAGTCTTTTTGAGCAAATGACACCATGAGCAGGCAGGAGAACTGCCACTCTTTCCCGGCTAGGAAGCCGTTTCCTGAGCAGCAGGCCCTCTTTGGGGGGGGGGGGTGTTCTGTTGCCTGAGTTTCCACGGATGGGTCTTTCCACACAGGTACACCCTCCTGGTCGGGAAGCCTCCCTTTGAAACCTCCTGCCTGAAGGAAACGTACATGAGGATTAAGAACAATGACTACACCATCCCGTCGGTACGGCACTGGCGGGACGGTGGGGAGGCGGCACTCTCTGATAAGGGGGGCTGTGAGGCGTTGCAGTTGTTGGCTTCAGTGTTTAACCTGCATGGTCTTGGAAGTGAAGAAAGGCACGAGGAGCGATCTGATGCAGGATTAGAACTGCTTTGTGACCCTTTGATGGTAGCGTTAAGAAGTTGGCCCAAACCTGGCAGTCTCGATAGCGCTTCTGCAAAGTGGCACGACTGGTTCTCTGGCTGTGTGCCAGGGGCAAAGAAGGTGTTCCCAACACAGGAGGGGCCTCAGGGCTGCAGTGCAGGGCTGACATCAGGATCTGACCCTGTCGCAGGTTACTGGGCCCACCCCAGCCTTTGCGCGCTCATTTAGGTGTGGGGCTTCTGTCTCTGGCTTCAGCCCCATCTGCAGCATGAAAGTTATAGGAGAACTAGCGGGGGATTGTCCGGTCTGTTCCTAGTGCTTCTGAGGTGCTGGAAGCCAGAAGAGGTCCTTGATAAGTCCCTGATCTATGAAGGGCTGCCTCGGTCCCGTGGATGGGCAGTGGCTCGCCCAGTTCCCAAGCCGAGGTCTTTCACCCCACCTACTAGCCAGTCCCCCTTTAGCTGGAGATGCTGCCGGAGACTGAAGGAAGGCCCCTTTTGCATGCCAAGTGGGGCTCAGTCCCTGAGCCGCAGGCCCTTCCCGAAGGTACAGGGGGGACAAATGTGGCTTGCAGTCACCCCCTCCAGTCCCCTCCCAGAGGCTGTTGTCGTCTGCCTGGCTTCCTGGCTTTTGCTTGGACCTTTTAAGCGCTCGTTCTCTCCCTCCCTCCCAGCACATCAACTCTGTAGCTGCTAACCTGATCCAAAGGATGCTGCGTTCGGATCCGGCCACCCGCCCCACCATCGAGGAGTTACTGAACGACGACTTCTTCTCCACGGGTTACATCCCTTCGCGGCTTCCCACCAGCTGCCTCACGGTCCCACCCAGGTTCTCTCTGGCCCCGAATGGGCTTGAGCCCAGTGGGAGAAAACCCCTGACTGTGGTGAACAAAGGTGAGCCGGTTGAGCCGAACAAGTCAAGCCATAGCCCCCAAAAGTCCTGCCCCAGAACCAGAACCTCCTTAGCTGGTCTAGGCAAAGGGTGTGTGTGTGTTGCAGAGCCTGGATCGAGTCATTTCAATGCCTTTTCTCCTGGGAACCAGAGGGCTGGGCTTCCCCCCCACTTATAAAGCCGGCCTGTGGGACATTGCAACTTTGGATGAAAGGCACATGGGGCAGGCCAGCCCCCAGTGGGAGAGATGGGGGCTCCTTTGGCGTTCTCCTTCCCCCTTTTGTCCCCCAGAAAATATGTGGACACAAACCCACGTGCATTGGCGGAGGGAGGTTAGAAGGTCTTCCTTCTCCCTGGAGACCCTACAGCTGCTCATCTAGGCTGCTTTCTCCCCTCTCAGGCTTAGAGAGCCCCATGCTGGAAAAGGTGCCTGAGAAGGAGGAGGCGGCGGCTCTGCGGGAGCCGGGCGAGGCTGTGGACACCCTCCTGGCAGACCTGTTCCAACAGCTGACCCTTGTTAACTCCTCCAGGCCTGCAGAGCAAGTCCCTGTGAGGCAAGGTAAGGGGTCTGGGGGCGCGGGGCTTGCTTTTCAACCAAACCGGCCGGCTGCATTTCACTTTCTAAAGGCTGGTTCCTTCTTGTTCTCTCTTTCAGAGGAAGCTGAAGACCCGGCCTGCATCCCCATCTTCTGGGTTAGCAAATGGGTGGATTATTCCGACAAGTATGGCCTTGGTGGGTGTCAAGCTGGCAGGGCCCCCCACATTACCAGCCTCATTGCCTCAAGCCAACCTGACCCTGGCAGGGTGGGCCCGGACAACTTCCTTGGCTTGCATGTGGCTGGCTTCCATTCTTGCTGCTGGGAAGCAAAAAATCGCTTGGGCAGGTCTGTGTTTAAGGCAGCAATCAGAAGCGGCTGGTCTAGGGCTCTTGGAACACGGTGCTGTTGCATAAACACAGCAGGGAGGGGAGCTTACGCGCAAGGGGCCACAGAGCAGAGCCAAATGTCTCCCTCCCCGTGTTCCTCTCGCACCGGTGGGATCCAGGGCGCTCGCTCTTTGCTGGAGGGCCGCCTTGCTGGAGTTGGAAGTCTTCTCCTGGCAGAAGTGGCTAGCCTGGTCCGGGCTTGCTGGGCCAGCAGAATGAGGCAGTGGCCTGTGCTCTTTGTCCCCCCCCCCTTTGCAGGCTACCAGCTGTGCGACAACAGTGTGGGTGTGCTCTTCAATGACACAACTCGCCTCATCATGTACAATGACGGGGACAGCCTCCAGTATATAGAGCAAAACGGCTCCGAGTCCTACTTCAACATGCAGTCTTACCCAGACACCTTCAACAAGAAGGTCAGTTTGTTGGCGAGTGCCCTGTGGCGTGGGAGCAAGTGGGTGGCAGAGAGGAAGGGTGGGGGAGGAGGCATGAGCTGGCCCAGTGTGCTGAAATGGGCTGGTGATTTTCCAGGGGTGATCTAAGGCTGGTTTGGGATCAGCAGAGGAATCAGGAAGATGATGGAGCCCTGGCTGGCCCCAGTGGCTAGATCCACCCTGGAAGAAGTTCGGCCCTGGGCGGTCTCCCCTGAGAAAAGCAGCTATTTTGCTTGCTATGGGGCTGGTTAATGTGGCACCTTGTTGCCTCCCCAGATCACGCTGCTAAAATACTTCCGAAACTACATGAGCGAGCACCTGCTGAAAGCTGGCGCCAACATCACCCCGCGGGAGGGAGACGAGCTGGCCCGGCTTCCTTACCTGCGGACCTGGTTCCGCACGCGCAGCGCCATCATCTTGCACCTGAGCAACGGCACCGTACAGCTCAACTTCTTTGAGGTGAGCGGCAGAGCCTCGCCCCGTTTCCTTTTCCCAGTAGGCAGGGTGGGGGACTCACAGGCGAGCCTCGTTCAGAACCCAGGAAACAAGCCCTGGGAGTTGAGCCGGAGACCTTCCTCCCGCTGGAAATTTCCCATCATGGCTGTGGAGCATCGGAGGAGGGTGGCCTTAAAAACAGGCAGGGTTTCATTGTGTGTCAGGGTTCCAGGCAAGGGCTTCTTATATGATTCAGTCATGTTATTTTTTCATTTTGTGACTCTTAACAAAGATGTATTTGAGATGTGAATTTGATTGGCGCAAGCCAGAGAAGAGCCGCTCTTGATCTGGCAGCATCCTGAGCAAGCGAACCCTTTGCCCCTTTCTGCCCACAGGACCACACCAAGGTCATCCTGTGCCCCCTGATGGCCGCTGTCAGCTACATCAATGAGAAGCGGGAGTTCCGGACCTACAAACTGAGCCTCATTGAGGACTTTGGCTGCAGCAAGGAGCTGGCCAGCCGCCTGCGCTTTGCCCACACCATGGTGGAAAAGCTGCTCAGCAACAAGACGGCGGCAGCCAGTGTGAAGCCCTGTGCCTAGAGCCCACCTGGGACAGAGGACAGTCTCCCACTTCCAGAAGGGCTCCAGGCTGTGACGTTGCACTGGAGCCAGGGCACCCCTTCTGCCTGGCGGCTAAGCCCAGGGCTGGTTTCCACCCCAGGCAGTCCCTGCCTTCAGGTTCCTGGCGAAGCACATGCAATAGAAGTCGTCTTGGAAGGATCTCTTCTCCACTCCCCGCCCCCCCCCTGCCCAAATTCTGATGGAGAAGATGCCCTTTTGCCCTACAGTCACCTGGCTGACCCTTGCAGGTGACGGGATTGGAGAGGTGGGCTGTGGCTGCATCATGTGAGTTATTTATCTGTGGGTCCCTGCACTCTGCTTTCTCTGTCCTCTGGGCTCTCCTTCCTGTATTTGCTGTATCTGTGCTGATTGCCAGTTTGTTCTTGAAGCCTCTGTGGCTAATCACCCTTTTAATACTAGATCTAATAAAGGTAATTTTGTACGTTGCTCTGCGTTTGTTGAGGCGGCTTCTTTGGGAGACTTCTTTGTGAGCAGGCAGGAAGCCCGGCAATGAAACAACGTGCAAGCAAAGGCATCTTAACAGGCTTCTGTTTTGGGTGGGTGGGTGTGTGTGCGTGCGTGGCGCGCAATGCAGGGCTCACCAGCCAGTCTCAAATTGTGTGGCCCCTGAGAAGCTGCTCATCTTTATTTATTTATGTCATTTATAGCCCTCCTTTCTTACTAAGACTCAAGGTGGATTTCATAGTACGAGATTAGTACAATCAGTGTCAAGGACATTTCCATAAACAATGCCATAGGATTTTACAAAGACCATAGCATTAGCAAGGATCCAATACAGAGCTGAAGAATTGCTGAAACAGAACATAATCAATTCTAGGGCTGACATTAGAGTACATATTCAAAGCAACAGATAATATGCAAGGCAACATAGTGGTGAAGTCTATGGTCCCTAACTCATTAGCGAAACATCTGAGATATTCTCCCTACAATATTTCTCTCCTATCTGAGTGAAAAGATTTTTTGAATAATTTGGTTTTGCAACATTTTCCGAAAGCCAGGAGAGTGGGGGGGGGGCTCCTCCTGACCTACCCTGTTCCACAGGGTAGGGGCCACCACAGAGAGAGCCCATGAGTGGGCTGCTGTTGATTTTGCCCACGTGCAGGCTGGCACCTGCAAGAGACCCTGTTCAGATGAGTGAAGCTGCCATGGAGGGACATAGGGAGGGAGGCGGTCCCAGAGGTATGCCAGGCCAAGGCCATGAAGAGCTTTGTATGTAATAACCAGTACCTTGAATTGAGGACAGTAGCTGATAGGTAGCCGATGAAGTGACTGCAGGATGGGGGGGGGGTGATGCTCCTGCTCGCTCCTGATGGCAGACATGCTGCAGTGTTTTGCACTACTTGGAGTCTCCCTAGTTAATTTGGATGGGAGACCAACGTATAGAGCATTACAATAGTCAAGTTTTGATGTTACCATAGCATGGATCCACGTGGCCAGGTTGGCTGTGTCGAGGTAAGAAGCCATCTTCCAGGCTAGAGTGAGATTGTAGTAAGCATTTTTTGCAGCTGCCTTAACTTGTTTTTCTAGTAGTAGTGCTGAATCCAGTATAACCCCATGGCTCTTAACTGAGTCTGCAGGGGTCAGATGAACTCCATTGAAAGTGGGGAGTACAACGTCCTTCAAGATCTCTGCCTTCCCTACAAGCATCACTCCAGTCTTGTCTGGGTTCAATTTCAATTTGTTATTTTTCAGCCACTTTACCACGGCTGTCAAACAGCAATCTAAGATTTCCACTGCATCCTGCGGAGACCTGGATAGCGAGATACAGAGCTGGGTGTCATCTGCATATTGATGACACCCAACTCCATAGCTGCAAATGAGTTCCCTTAAAAGTTTTACGTAGAGGTTGAATAACGTGGGAGATAAGATTGTGCCCTGTGGAACCCCACAAGTTAGTTCCCATTCTGAAGATAGCTCATCTCCGATGGCAATCCTTTGAGTCTGTTCCCTGAAAAATGATTTAAACAATGAAGACGAGGACTGATAAACTGAGTTACAGCCACAGGTTCAAGAGCTGCTATAATGTAGTGGTTAAGTGATTGGGCTGTCAATCAGCACTCTGCTGGTTCAACTCCCAGTCCTTGGGTCAGCTACTGCTCTGAGAGGGGCACTAATCTTTCTTGAAGAGTGATACGTAAGCACAATGACATAGGCTGAATCTGCAAAGAATGGAACACGGCTAGATTCTCTCAATCCAAACCCTGTCACAAAGAAACATGCCTTCCTCCTTCAGGCAGAATTTTGCCAAGTAGGGACAGAAACCATGTCCCACAAACAGATTTCTGCCCCACGCTTCTTCCAAAGATCACAGAATGGTACATTTCCCTCCCCACGAAGCTGCTGGACCAAGGGCATCCCACGAGCCCCATAGCTTGACTGAGGATTTGAACCCAGGTCTCCCCTGACCTCCAGCAGCCAAGGAGGCGGTGCTTCATTCTTGTGCAGAAAGCGAGTCCCAGGTTCTCTGGGGATGGGGCATCACGTCTGGATCCCTGCCAACATGCCATCGGTCTGTTTCAGGGTCCAGCTGGGGCCCTCTTGTCAGGCTGGGCGGGGGCTTGCCTCCTGCCCTCCCTCCCAATGCCGCTGAGCGGGAGGGGCCGCTGGGGCCGCCCTCCTGCCCGGCTGAGGAGCTGCCTGCTCTGCCCTGCCTCCAAGGCAGTTGAGCAAAGCGATCCGATACCGGCAAGAAGCTGAGAAGCCTCTCTCTACCCTGCCGCCGTGGAAAGGATGGGGCAGAAGGCTCTCCGTTTCTTGGAGCACAGCTGTAGGCAAAGCTCTGTTTTTGTTTTTAATGTACAAAACTGTATTACAAGAATTCTTAGAGGCCGTGAATGAGCCACGAGGAGGCATCGTTCATCTAGGACGAGAGTGCTGTCAAAACAGCCTGCAGCCACAAACTCTGTCCACCAGTTTCTCAGGGCCTCCTCAAAGGAGGCTCTTGGGGCGAGGGGGAATCTGGCTGGGACAGAGTCAGGAGGTCCACTTCTGCTTCCTCTAATGGGCAGCGGCACTGAGGGGCTTTTGGACTCCAGCAGAGACAGGACTTCCAGCATGCAGACACATGCGCTGCTCTCAGCAGCAGGGTGAGGCCCACCCCCAGCTCTGCCCCCTCCCTTGAGGCAGGCCACACAGCCACCCTTGCGAGAGTGCAGGTCTTTCTCAGCCTGGAAGGCCATGCCTGATTCACGGCTTGTGGTAGTAATACGGCTGCAGCTGCCTCTCTCTGGCACACAGCCGCATGGCCTGGTGCGTGTGCAAGAGGAGACATGGGAAGCGAGATGTGAAGTACTGCACAAACTCATGTGGGACGATACCGAGGGCCTCCTGGACATCGTCTGGCAGCTCGCGGTAATGATGTTTCTGGGGAGGGAGAAAGAAAGAAAGAAAGAAAGAAAGAAAGAAAGAAAGAAAGAAAGAAAGAAAGAAAGAAAGAAAGAAAGAAAGAAAGAAAGAAAGAAAGAAAGAAAGAAAGAAAGAAAGAAAGAAAGAAAGAAAGAAAGAAAGAAAAGCGGTGTTCTCAGCAGCCACGAAGCTTCCTTGTACTGACTCAGACCGTCAATCCATCACAGCCAGTATTAGCTACACAGGGGTCTCCAGGGTCTCCGGCCAGGGGTCTTTCCTAGCACCTGCTCTGTGACCCTTTCACCTGGAGCCTTCTGTGTGCCAAGCAGATGCCTGACCCCTGAGCCACCACCCCTCCCCAAGGAGGCTGGAGAGAAGACAACCCCACAGTACACAGCTTGGTGGTGGTGGTAGCGGGGCAGCGGGGGGGAGGCCTACCTACAGGGCAGGGCACTGCAGCTAGTTTAGAAAACAAAAACAAACTGGTGAGCACAGATTGTAAAAGTCCAGGAGACGGGGTCAGCTGGACATTTAAGGGCTACAGAAGGAACACGGAAAGTCACCGCCTGCTGACTTCACTGGCTTGGCACAGGCACGGGTACATTCACTCCAATTCTAACTGCCCTGCAACCTCAAAGCCCTGGATACTTGCTTTTAAAAGTGGGGAAAGGACAGGGGAGATGCTCAGGACACAGCCCCACCCTGACCCACGGCAGAATCTGTGCCTGTGGCTACCTTATTCCTCATAGCCCGCAAGAGGTCCCGCACCGAGCTGCCCTTGTACGTCCGGAACTTCCTGAGATCTGGGGAGAAACAGAACAGGTAGGAGGGAGCAGCCACAGTCCTTGGGCGTAAAAGGCACCTCGGGTATAGGTGGCTTATGCACGATTTGATTGAAGCATAAACTTGCACGGGTTCTGTTTGCCCTCAAGGGGCCCACAAGACTCCTTTTCATATTTGCTGCATCAGACTAACACAGCTACCCACCAGCGTGAGTCTCCTTTGCACCCAGCACCCCGTTACTGTGCCAGTCACCAGAGCCAGTACCAGCACGATGCCCTAGCTCTAGAGACCGGTCCTCAAGGGCCAAGGTGCCCCTGGGTCTACCTTACCTGTCTGCAGTGGGATGGATATATGGTCTCGCCAGTTGCCCTTCACTACAGCCTGTCCTTTGGCCTCCAGGGCCCTGAGAATGGGCCCCCCCACTGGCTCCTTCTCCAGGCGGTCACTAACATCCTGGAAGGAGAACTGAGGGAGTTGGACTGGACACACGGAGGGCAGCCGCCAGAACTGCGCCCTGTTGGGTTCCTGCCTGTCTTATGAGTAGAATCGTCGAGTAGGGAGCACGCACTTTCCCGTGAGCTAACCTGGAAAAACTGCAGCTGCTTCTCTTGGCTCCAGAAGAACGGGTGTGCCAGGACTTGGGCCGCAGAGGGCCGCCGGTGGGGGTCACTGCTGATCATGGCTTCTATCAGCTCCCGACCAACAACCTTGTCTGGGGTGTGTGGAGAGAAACAGCCGTTGCAAAGAACAGGTTCCGGGGCACGCCTGCTTTCTTGGGCCCTCTGAGCACCTTACATTCATTCTTACAGCAGGCCTGCGAGGGAGGCTGCGAGGACAGTCCTCGCACTGCAGACTGGGGGTGGTGGGCATACTGGTTTGCCTGTGGGCCACGTCCCAAGTTCCTTCTGGCAGAGGGGAAATCGGACCTGCTGCCTCAGCCTCTCTGCCGGACGTGCCCTGCAGGGGCTTGGCTGGAAGTTCCAGCTTCTGCTCAGGACCCCGAAGCTGGAAATGCAGAAAGTTTTCCGCAGCTGCAGAAGCGCCCTTTGCCACCTTCCTCACCGTGCATCTCCTGTTGAAGGTGGTCCAGCTGGTAGGCCCCAGCCAGGATATTGGCCTGGCAACGCAAGCGGTCTCCAAAGGGATGCTGCCCGCCAGACACAGCGTAGTAAAACACGCAGCCGGCCGAGAAGATGTCCACTGCGCACGTCTGCAAGAGACAAGGCGGCTCTTGGGGGAGGGGCCAACGCCGGGATCGAGCATCCCACACTCCACAAGCGAGCCTGCACCCCACTTGCCGGATTCTCCTTTGGGGCCTCTCGCAGCATCTCTGGGGCAATCCAGCCCTCGGTGCCCAGGATGCCTGAGCGCAGGCTGAAGCTGCAGCGGCCAGCTTGCAGTTTCTTGCACAGGCCAAAATCGGAGATAATGGCACGGATCCGGCCACGGCTGTCAGGAGCTGAGATCAGGATGTTGCAGGGCTTCAAGTCACGGTGGACTGAAAGATAACCCCCCCACACAATGCACAGAGTTAACTTGGGGGGGGGGCAGGCGGAGTGCATGTCTTCTGATGCGTGGTCCCAAGACCTCTGCCCTGAGATCTGGGGCTTGCCCTTACCTATGCCAAGGGAGTGCAAATGCGCCAAGCCAGACATCGTCTGTTGTAGCATGGAGACAGTGTCCAGAATCTGGCCGCCGAGAAAGGGGCTCTTCACATACTGGGACGGGGGTAAAAAGACAGGGATTCACCTGTTGGGAACCAGAAGTAAGAGGCCTGTCCTTCCAGACAGAACCAAGCTTACTGAGAGCCAGTCTGGTGCAGCGGTTGAGAACGGCAGGACTCTAATCTGGAGAGCCGGGTTTGATTCCCCACTCCTCTGCTTGAAGCCAGCTGGGTGACCTTGGGTCAGTCACTTAAGAGCAGCAGGACTCTAATCTGGAGAGCCGGGTTTGATTCCCCACTCCTCTGCTTGAAGCCAGCTGGGTGACCTTGGGTCAGTCACAGCTCTCTCAGAGCTCTCTCAGCCCCACCCACCTCACAAGGTGTTTTGTTGTGGGGATAATAATGACATACTTTGTAAACCGCCCTGAGTGGGCATTAAGTTGTCCTGAAGGGCGGTATATAAATCAAATGTAATGATGATGATGTTACAACCTGGGGGCACATGAACTGTGACCATTTATGGACTAAGAAATCATTCTGGAGGCGCTGCCAGAGGCCCGAAAAGCTGGCACGTTCTCTTTCTTGCTTAAGAAAACACTCAGACATCATAACTTTGAGGAGGGAACTACGGTAGCTGAAATACTCTTAAAATCAAAGAAACATTCCAGGTTTCATATGTTCATTTGTACTAGTGGAGGTGTCATTTTTATAAATGCAGTAAACAGAATCTGGCCACCTGTTAGGGCACACCCCAAAATTATATACACAAAAGTGTGATGCTGACTGGCACATCCTCCTGTTGCCGGGGGGGGGGGCATGATCATATCCCCCTGCCCAGGGCCGATGTGAAATAGGTTTGGCACAATAAGGTAGTGCCTACTTCAGAGACCCCCCCCCCGCCCACTATCCCTGCCTGCTCTGGAGGTGACGGGCACCCTCTTCCCCCTTGCACGGAATGCCCCCCAACACACACTCACTTCCTGCAGCGTAGCCGCACAAAGCTCCAGGGCAATGTAGTGGAACTGCCGATCCTTCTCTGTGCAGAAGTAGCGCACGACGTTGGGGTGCTCGTCTGATTCACACAGCAGCTGGACCTCTCGGTCCACCAGATGGACGCACTCTGGCAGCAGCCGCTTCACTGCTACCTGGCGCCCTTCAAAGCGACCCCTGGCAATGCAAAGAGCCCGGCCAGGTAGGCCAGTGACATGACAAGCCGTCTCCCCGGGTGCGGACAACCCACGTTTGACCTACAGCAGGTCCCCAGAGGGCACACCTCCATCCCTGCCAGCAGAAGGGCTAATCTCTGCGGGAAATGCAGCTGCTAGGCAGCCGCCCTCGCTGGTCCCTTGGTCAAAGCCCAGCACTCTCCCAAGGGAGCGTCTTGCATCATTCCAGCTCCCTCAAACAGCCGCGGTTACCAAGCCACAGCCACAGCTCAGCCACATGGGAGGGGGGCTTTGACTCAACCCCCCCCCATTGAGCTCCTGTGGGAAGGCTCAGAGTCGCCTGTTGAGGAGCACATCTTACCTGAACACACAGGTGCCCCCTGCCCCATGACCCACCACATCCTTTGGGCTGAAGGAGATCTTTCCCACCACGAGGGTTTCAGGGCCAGCCCCTGTTGCAAGGAGAGAGCAGAGCTCCAGCTGAGTTGGCCCCGCCTTTGTCTGGACAGTGCCCCCCCCCACCAGCCTGTACCCACCTGAAGCAGCACCCTGGATGGACTCCCCACGGGCCAGAGGCAGGGGGGAGGAGGAAGAGGGGCACTGGCTGTGATCTGGCTGCAGAGAACCCTGCTCGACTCCATCTGGTGAGGCGCTGGAGCCTGCTAGGAGCTGCTCTGCTCGGCTGCTGCTGGAAGGTGCCCCCCCCAGGCTTGGGTGCTGCCCGGGCTCCTCCAGCTGCCACTGCTGATCTCGGTTTTGCCACTGAATAAGCTGAGGATGGGGAAAGCAAATGACCGTAGTGGGCATGGAGACATTCATTCTTCGTCTCCTCTTCCAGGAAGGCCTCCTTGCAGATGCCACATGAAGGCACTCCCCAGCAGAGCCGGGGCTGGAGATTCTTGCAGGAGCAGGGCAGGGGCAGAGCGAGGCTCACTCACCCAGAGCGTGAGGAAGAGGATGCCCCCACCCAGAAACACAGCGGCGACTCCAGGCATCACCCACTCCCAGGGACCAAACTCCAGGTCAGCCTCTGCTGGTTGCCGGGGGGCCTCTGCTGGATCATCCACTTGGCCTTCCGCGCTGCCACCATCTGCCACAGACTAGAGCACAGAGGCAGGACTTGGGGGGCCCAGAGGCAAGGGGGTGGAGTGGCTGCAGCTCTTCTGCTCAGCCCCGAAAGCCCTCCCATCTCTCCCCCCCTGCCCCAGTAGGCTGCGGCTTTCTGGGACGGGGGGAGGAGGAAAGGGTCAGGAACATGTCGTCTCCCTCCCCACCATGAAAGCCAGTGTGGAATAGTGGTTAGAGCACCGGACGAGGCCCTGGGAGACCAGAGTTGAACTCCCCACCCTTCTATGGCCACACGGGGGCAGCCACAGCCTCTTCTACTTCGCAGGGTTGTGGTGAGGGCGTGTGCTGCTTTGGGTCGCCACTGGGGAGGAAGGAGGGCTATAAATGAAGTGAAATTGTACCAGTTTGTCCTACCACTTACTTCACCAAAGAGCGCCTCGGAGGGGGACGCGGGGGGGAAACTGTTCTCGGACGTCCTCTGCAGGGTCTCAGGAAAGGCCCTCAGCATGGTGGTGTGGACCACGGGGGGCAGCTCATGATGCCCTGCAGGGAAAATACAGCCGTCCGACTCCACTGCGCAGCAGGGACCACGCCCGCAGGCCGTGGGAATACAGTGCCAGGGAGCAGGGACAAGAGAGGGCCCTGCTCGGGGGGGGGGGGGTCGGCCCTCTGCAATGCATGTTCCTTGAGGGCACTCCCAGGAGAGCTTCTCTCGCCCCCCATTCCGTTTTCCCCAGCAGGGCATGGGGACAGAGGTTCCAAAGGATTGCCTCCATGGGCCAGAGAATTGGACAGAACCGTGAGAGGCCTCTGGTCCCACCCTCCACTTGAGCCAGAAGCCCAAAATTAGAGCCTCCCCGACAGATGGCTTTCCGGCCTCTGCCTGACCCTCCAGCAAGGGAGCGGTAGGTGCTTCCACAGCTGAACTGCTAGGAAGTTTCTCCTGAAAGTTTCCAGCCAAAGTCTCAACCCCTCCTGTATCTGCTACGCATCCTGCCCTCTGGCACAGCCGAGCAGGAGTCCTTGCCCTCTTTCCAGGACAGCTGTTCAGGTACCCAGACCCCGCCCCCTCTCCCCTAGGCCTCCTCTCCTACCTGGTCCCTTCAGTCTCAATGCAGGTGCAGTTCTCGGTCCTTCAGCAGCAGCCAGCCAGCTCTGCTCAGCTAACAGCTGCTTTGGGCTGCCATTCTCTGTTCTCCTGCAGCCACTTACAAGGCAGCATGTGTGCGCATGCGCGCGCACGGAGGCACACTGAGATGTGGGACTGGAAGATGGGCACGCGCCTTCCTCCGCAGTGTGTTTTTATGAACAGGGCTGACGCCTCACACTGTGCATGAGGAAAGCAGCAGGACACTCACCTATGAGCAGCCACTGGCTGGGGGGGAGGGTGACGCTGCCCTGTGGGTACCTGACATCTGTGCTGGGCATGATTTCGCACTCGCCGGACTTCTGGAGTGTGACCTCCTCAGTGGTCGGGCCGTTGACTTGTGCCAGAGTCACTCCCTGAGGCTGGGGGAAGCAGAGACAGCTCAGGGGGCCCCTCCATGACCCGCTGCATCTTCCCCCAAAGGCAAAAGGAGGGGGGGGTCTCACCACAAGAGCCACTCCTGCATGTACCAGGGACGTCAAGGCATAGAGACACGTTGCATCTTTGCCCACATACACAGTTGGCCTGGAAAAGGGCGCCTGTTAGTTCCACAACACAGCCCATCAGAAACTTCTTAGCACAAATAGAGAGCTTCCGGGAAAGTCACAATCCTTCTGACTGAAGTGCAGTAAAAGCCTCTGCAACTCACTGCCACAGGATTCCCAGCAAGATCCCCCAAACAGGCATCAGTGCCCGTGTTTTTGTTGTCCGTTCTAGCCAGGAACCATTCCCCTCAGCGTTGCCTGCCTGGGCATATCTGTCAATTAGGACAGCTGCGGGAACAGATGGCCATGCACCCCCCTCCTCTAGATTCCCAATATTGCCCCTCTCAATTCAGTTCCCCTTCAAGTAGCCTCATTGGGGGAGGCCTAGAGACCGGAGACCCGGGAGCCTGGGAAGGCCCTGCCTGACTCCCCCGCCCAGTCCGCTTGAGCCCAAGGGTGGCACCCAGACCGGCCCCCACCCCATGCCGATACCCACAGTAGCTGTGCCTGGGCAGCAAACTCCTTTGTAGACTGATAGTTCCAGTTGAGGAGGGGGATGTCCCGGGAGTGCAACACCAGGTAGCGCAGGCTCTCCATGCCAATGTTGAGATGGGGCACACGCCGCAAACTGTCCTGGTGCCAGGTGTAGACCCCCACCACGGGGGACCCATAATCCTGCATCCACAGCAGACCCCCTCGGTCCTTGCCCACGGTCACCAGCAGCCCATCTCCACTCGAAGCAAAGTGAGCCATTCCTGGGAATACAGGCAGAGAGGAGCTCCCTTGGGCAACAGATGCAACTGACTGATAGTTGCCCAGCAACCCACAACATTGTCCTAAACCTGAGCTGCTCAAGAGGCCAAGAGCTAAGGTCTTGCAAATCTTTAAACCCACTTGGAGTACGGCAAGGCTGCTCCACTGGCTTTCCCACCCCATCCGTGGCTGGCCTGTTGTCTGGTTTGGAATTCGTGGGGTAGGACAACAGGGACCTAAAACTCGCGAGGTGTCTAGAGGGTGAGCTGATGACACTGAACAGATTAACAAGAACGTTAACAAGAACAGCAGAAGGGTCAGCAATGTAAAGAGAGTAAACAATTGAGCAAATACTGAAAGGTCTATCGAGGTATTCTCAGCATTAATTGTAACGAGGGCAGGGGGTCTTCAGCAGCGGGACAGGGCCTAAACCTGCCCCTTGCGGGGTTTCAACATGGGGGGGGTGCCCGTGTCCCCCTTTTGTGACTTTAGAGTGCTCCTGCAGGAGGTCCACCCCTGATTCACAACGAGCTCAGGGCCTTTGCTGCTCACAGCTGCTGAGGAAGGAGGATGAGGGAACCACCCTGCCCTTCCCGCCGAAATCCCCGTTACTCACCATATTTATCATTTGGCTGGTAAAGTGGAGCGGAATAGTCCAGGTAAGTGCCATTCCAACGTAACTCGCGGGTCTTGGTGTCATACATGGTGATAACGTACTCTGTAGACAGGTAGTATGTGTGACTGTCGGGGCGGCGGGGGGGGGGAGGATTGGCCAAAGAGCAAAGACCCTCACAAACAGGGGGCACAGCCAGAGGTTGTGTTCAAAACTCTGCCATTCTAAGTGAAAATGCAGAAGCCAGAAGCGCTCCTTCTTGTTAAAGACAACTGCAAAATAAGCCTGAGCATGTGGCCCACGTACGAACCCCTAACCCTACCCACCTTGCACCTATGGACACGTGCCTGAGTTTCTTATGGGATTCAGATCTCAGCAGGTAGCCTTCGCAGTGCAGCATCTGGCTGCCTGGACCACAGTGGGCATCCCTTTGGGAGATGCCGTGAGGCCGGGTTCATAGCCCTGCATGAGGCGGGGCAGGTCTGGGAGTGGAGGCCCAGGGTGCCTTACGGGTGCGTCCGATGTACAGCAAAGGCACAGAGGAGCACAGCTCGTCCCAGGCCTCGGTTGAGAGCGTTGTCTGCCTCTGCCCTGAGGCCGGGTCCACCACAGACCAGGTGTCCTCCTTCTTCCCTGGGAAATCAGAGGGGCTCTTCACAGTGGGGCCAGGGCACCCCTCCCACGTGCGGGAGGGGGAGTCTTTGCCATCAGCCAAGGGCGTCCGTCTGCAAACTCACGGCAGTGAGTTGGTTTCTGTCCTTAAACCCAGGCGACTCAGCAGGGAGGGAAAGGCACGCAGCATGAGCGCCGAGGCCTCCTTCCTAGGACTTTCAAGACGCTGAGAAACAGGCCCTGGGGCACAGTCACCGGCCCCCTGGCTTGGCAGGCTGTCTGCTTTCTGACCTTTGGCTTCACGGGTTGCCCCAACACCCAGTGGGCACCTCCACTGCTGCTGCTCCCCCCATGGCAAGTTCTTACCCGTGTAGAGAATCCCATTGGAACTCCGGCAAGGAGAAGACTGCACCAGCTCCGGGATGGAGAACGGCAGTTTCTGTAACCACAAGAGACGGAAAGGCTCCGCGACGGCTTGCCAGGGCCCGGCCTGGGGGAGCCTCTCGCTCAGCCTTGTGGGTGTGAAGGCACCCCGGGAGAGCACAGACCCGAGGCAGGCCGGCCGGCCTGTGGCAACGGAGGGTCTTCTGTGGTGGGCCACCTGCTGCCCCTCCCCACACCACAGCCCAGGAGATGCCCCTCCCTCTGCTCCTGGCAGGGGGCCCCCAGCCAACTGCTCACCATCAGGCCCTCTTTGTTTCTGCCCCCCAGGACGTACAAGCTGCCATCGCTGGGGTCTGGAAGAAAGGCTGGCCTGGGCAGGGGACAAACAGATGGGGCAGGACTCTTGGGATGCGTCCCGACCGATGGCAGGAAGAGAAAAGGGGCTTTGGGGCCAAAGAGGCTGTGGGGTGGAGCCCTTGCGAAGCACCACTCCACAGCCCCTGGTTCCACTCTCTGGTGCCCAAATCGGGGAGCAACGCCACCGGCTTGTGCCCCACTGAGACTGGCTGGGGGAGGAGGAAGGAGCCACGACCACGGAAGGAAATTGGCCTCCCTCCCCACCTTTAGGCCAACCCCCCATAGAAGCCACTCACTTGGCCATGTCAACTGGCACCTGCAGAGCTGGTGCTAAAGGGGGGAGAGAGAGAGAGAGAGAGAGAGAGAGAGAGAGAGAATGTCCCGATTAGGGGAGGACAAGTCACAGGTTCCCCCCTCCTGTGATGCCCAGAACAAAATCAAGAAAACCCTTGCAGAGTGCCGGGCACCAGCACAAAAATTATGGGGAGAGGGTAGCCCCAGGGCTTTGGCTGCCAGTTGGACTCTCTGATGAGTAGAGGGATTCTCCCCCCCCCCTTGCCCCACCCCAGTGAGTGATCGGTGCTCACCCTCCTTGAGAGTCCACTGGATGTCCCCGCTCCTCTTGCTCACAGCATGGAGGCTGCCATCCAGGGTAGAAATGAAAAGCAGCCCTTCTGGGGCAGTCCCTGCACTGCCATAGAGACACTGGGCAGAGGAGAGAAGAAGCAGGGGAGAGGCCAGGTGGGCATGAAGCAGGGAAGATTGAAAGGAGTCAAGATTGGGAGCCCCCCAAATGCCCCCTTCCCCAGACTCTAGCCAACCCAAGCTGGACGATGTTAAGGGGCAGACAGCAATGCCGGTTTCAGAACGGAGGCTGGGGCAGGCGGAGGCCCCTGCCGGCTGCAGCCCCACAGGCGGAGGGCACAAGGGGGGAGGTGCCCCAGGTGCCCCTTCCAGGATGCTGCCACAGTGGCTCCAAGCCTCAGGCAGGCCGGTTGCCGCATCCGGGTGCAGGGCGGGCGGCGGGCGGGCCCCACCTGTGCCAACTCACCTGCTCCACCCTCCCGCTCGGCAAACAGCAGGCGGGGGGGGGGGCAACAGGGCGCTCGAGGGCGCCTTCCTGGGCACCCGCGCCGCAGGGCCCCTCCCCCCTCCCCGGACCCTTTTTTCCTCGGGGGAGGGCGAGGGAGGGGGGCCCTCTGGAGCCCCCGGGGGAGCCCCGGCCAGCCGTTGCCTCTGGGAAGAGCGGCGGGGGGGGGGTCCCAGGCGGAGATGCAGGGGCGGCCTGGGCGGCCGGAGGGCAACTGTGAGCCCCGGCTGGCGCCTGCCCCGGAGAGACTCGGCGCCCCTGCGCCGCTTGAGGGGCAGCAGGGCTGGGGGAGGCTGTGGCCCGCCTGCCTCCGCGCTCCGGCCGGGCCGCCCCACGAGCCGCGCCCGCCGCCCGCCGCCCGCCGCCCCTTACCTGAGCCGCCGCCAGCAGCAGCAGCAGCAGGCGCCGCGCCGCGTCGGGTCGGGGGCGCCCCGTCGGGGCTTGTCGGAGCAGCCCACGGTTAGCCTGGCCCGGGCGGCGTCCCTCCATGCCCCGCGCCGCTCGCCCAGCCGCCGGAGCTGTCCCGGGGGCGGGCCGGGCCACCGCCGTCCCGCCCAGGGCGCGCCCCAGAGCCCGCCGCCTCCTCCCCGCGGGCGGCTTCCGAGCGCTCTGCACGCTCTCAGAGGCCAGGCGCGGCCCCACCGCGAGGCGCCCTGTAGCGCCCCACTTGGCGGCCGGGCGGGGCGCCCAGGGAGCGGCTTCGGGGTGGGCGGGGAAGAAGAGGGGGCCGCGGGCCGCCCCCGCCGCGCCCCCTGCACGACGGGCCGGAGCGCAGCGGAGCAGGGCCGGGGCTTTCGCGCCTGCAGCCGGGGCGGGGGGCGGGGGCATGCCAGCCCAACCTTCCGACTCAAGACCCGGAAAAGCAGCTCCGGGGACGGTCCTTTGGAGGCAGGCTCAGTTGCTGGACCTTGGCTGTAATTTGGCCGCGGGCCTTTCCGACTGGCATTCGTTCCTCTTGGCAGGCACAGAAACCAGTTGTGCCAGTTGGGAGGCCAGGCCCGAAGCCCAAGCCCTCTGGTCTCCGTGCCCATTTCGGGAGGAGCTGGCCAGGAGACTCTGCCCCAGCCGCTCTCAGAGCAGAGGGAGGATTCGAACCCAGAGCCGAGGTCACCTCTCATGTATTCAGGGGCCAGGCCCTATTGGCAGGCTCTCCGACCGGGCCAAGACATGCCGCCCTGTAGTACAGCGAACGCCTTAGGCCCTGCGGCGATACCCAGAAGGGGCAGCCCAGTTTTCAGAGCGTGCCCCCCCCCCCCGGGGGAGGGGAGTGTACTTGGGGCCAACCCCCGACTCTCCCAAGGGAGGGCTCCTCTTCTGACACCTGTTCAGATGCAGACTTAATAGGCAACACTACAGGAGGAGGAGGAGGAGGAGGAGGGAAAAGCAGTCACCCTTGGGGGGGGGAGGTAGCCAGCCGGCAGCCTCCCACCCTCCTGCCGGCCCCTTAGCGACACACACCGTAACGAGAATTCTGTGGCAGCGAGGCTTCCGCAGCCCAATGCATACTGCTCCGAATTAATGCAGGCTTTCATTCGCTGGGGCTGCACCGGAGGCACCGTTACAAAGCGGGAAGGGGGTGGAGTTTTTTGGCAATGCCCATAACGCTTCTTTCAAGGCATGGCTGGGCAGGCACCCCTTTTGAATGCCTTATAGACACAGTCATGGGGGTTTGGACCACACGTGTCTGAAGGGACTAGAAAGCCACTGAGCCCTTCCCCCCTTCCCCCGCAGCTGCTGCCATTCAGACACCTGCTGCCCAGGTAGCTCCAGACAAGACTGGCAAGCCGCATTAATGTTACCTGCACTTCTATACCGCTCTGCTAGACTGATTGTTCATCACTCAGAGCAGTGAACGGTCAGTATATACAGCTGGGGAGTTTGGGTTGAGAGGAGCCGCTTACCCAAGGCCACCTGCTGAGCTCATGGCAGTGGCAGCATTCAAATTGTAACCCAACCACTTAACCACTATGCGGCATTCCAGGTGGAGGCCAGATAGCCAAGTTCTGAGTGCCAGAGAGAAGCTTCTTGAGTCCAAACATTCAAGTTCAGTGATCGTTCATATTCCAGCGCAGAAAAAAAGTTATTCAGGTGGGACCCCTTTGATTGCCTCCAACTCTTTTTTTTAATAATATTTTTTTAATAAACATTCAACAATATAGATACATAGCAAAGAAATAGTTCTTACTGTTCAGTAATCTGAGATTTCTTTATCCACATGCTGAACAAGAACTTTAACTGTAGGCATTAGGAGAGTCTGTTCCCTATTACATTACAGTTTTCTTTTTACAATAAAGAAGGGAGAAAAAAGTTACTGAGCCTGATAATAAAACAGGTAAGCTCTACCTATTACCCAGTTGTTTATGCATTTAGTATTGACTGGTAAATGGTATTTGCAGGGTGCAAGTCGTATACTGTGATATACTCAATAAACGGTTGCCATTTTTCATAGAATCCTATTGTTTTTTTCTTTTCCAGGAGAACTTTGTATGTCTTCTGTGATTTTTTCCATAATGATTTGGTCCCATGTTTTTTTTTCATACCGCTGACTTACAGCGCAATCCTATGGCCGGCCCCAACGCCGACGCGGCTGCACTGGTGGTGTGGCGGCGCCGCCGGGCCGGATCCTGTGCCAGCAAAGTGTGGCCGCAGCGGCGCCCGCAGCGGCGCAGAGATGCAATTTTGGAGAACCAGAAAGTGTTGTGGGCGGGTCTGATGCACGGCCGCCGCCAGGCGCAGCCAAAGGGCGCTGTTCCTGACAAGCGTCAGGGGGAGGGGCCAGGAAAGGCGCAGCCTATGGGCAGCACGCGATCCCGGCCAGGCCCCAGAGCAGCAGGCAAACCGCGCCCATGCCGGCAGACTGCCTCGGCTCGTGTGTCGGGCGGGGCTCGCAGTCGGGAAGGAGAGGGGTGGGCGTAGTCTGAGAAGCCTTTCCCCCGTTTGCCCAATGTAGCACCAAGTCCGTGGCGGCCGCATCCAGAGAGGTTGGCATGGGACTGGCAGGCGCCCTGCCATGAGGAATCCAGGGCAGCAGCCAGTCTCTGGCAGCAGGGGACAGCCCCCAAGTGGCGCCGAAGGGGAGGGCTGGCCTGAGGCCGCCACCAAGAGGCAGACACAGCGGGCCTGCCCCCTCGTCCCCGTCCCAAGCCAAAGACCACAGACACCCATTGCACAGAAATCAGCCTTTACTATTATATCATCCCACCTCCCCCAGCAGACGTGAGGAAGGGGAGGCGTGTAGGAGAGCCGCCTGTGCAGCAAAACACCCCACCCCACCCCCAAGGCGGCAGCGGCGGTCACCGGCGAGGCCGGCGGCCGGACCCCCTTGGCCGTCCACGGGCCCGGCCTCTCGCACGCAACTGGGCCCGAGGGAGGGGTGCCTCTGGGGCGGGTGGAGCTGCTGCAGCGGGTGGGGCCGGAGGGTCGAGGATGGCGACGAGCCGCCCGAGCAGGGCTTCGGCACGGACTTGAGAGGCACGGACCCCTTCCCCCACTTCCAGTACCGCAGCCATGAACTCCCGGCCGCGGTTGTTCGCCTCCTCCCATGCAGCGTGCACCTCTAGCCGCTCCCTCTCGATCGCCGCCCACATTGCGGCTAGTGTCGGGGGAAGCCGCTGGGCAGGGCGGGGGCCGCGAGCCCGTGCGCCTGGAAGGATCCCCTCCATGGGCCCCTCCCCCTCAGAGGCGGAGCCAGGTCCTTCCCGCACACGGCCCATGGCACCCGGGGGCGGGGGGGCTGGAGGGGATGGTGCTGCAGGCTGGGACAGCTCCTCGAGCGGCTCTGTCGATGAGGTGTCCTGAACCGGCGGAGTCCCAGGGCCACCTTCACCCTCCATCGACACAGGGAAGCCGAGCGACTGCAGGAGAGCCGCTCCGGCAGCAGAGGTCCTCCGGGAGGGTGGCAGCTCGCGCAGCTGGGCAATCACCTCCCCGCCTATCTCCAGGCGCATGGTCCCTGCTGGAGCGAGACATGGGTGGGAAGAGGCCCCAGGGAGGGAAGAGCAGCGGCCCAACATGGGCTGCCACAGGCCACCGAGCCGGGCCAAGCACACCCATTCCAACTGCGGCCGCAGCCCCTCGTCTTGAGACCGGTCGGCGCCATGAGTGGCCTTGGATGTGTGGCCGAGGCCGGCGGCCGAGCCGGTCCCTGGCCCCACCAGCAGCAGGGCCACAGATACATACCGTGCTCCGGATCCATGCCCCCCGACGGGCCCGGTTGAGGCTCCTCGTCGCTGGCAGCAGGGGCTTGCTGTGGCGGTGGAAGGGCTGCCTGTTCCTGGGCCCCGCTCTCTGCCAGGGGGGGCACAGACTCCGCTGCCTCTGCCTCCGCCTGGCTTGGGTCTGGACCCTCAGGGGCCGTGCCTACTCACGGGAGAGGCCCTGTCACACATGTGCCACGATCCATACGTCCCCCCCCTCGCCTCCCTGAATCCACAAATACTAACCGGGCAGGACCTCAACGCCCAGGCCGCCCACCACCGCCTCCGGGATGACCGCTCGCATGACCGCCTCTGGGCCTGGGAGCCCCTCGTCAAGGGCCCGCTCATAAGGAACCCCCTGAGACATGAGGAGGCGCACTCGTTTGCGCGCGGGCCCGAAAGAATCATTCCAGCGCTTCATTGCCGAGTGAGCAGTGCGGGGCGCGTTGCCCACAGCCGAGACCCTGTCAGCTGCCATCTGCCAGAATGCCCGTCGTCGAGACCGGGACGAGGCGCCCCTGTGCGTGCTCAGGGCGACCTCCGCATTCTCCACCACGAGCCCAAAAAGCAGCACTCTCTCGGCCTCTGTCCAGTTTGCCTGGCGCTGGCTTCCGCCGCCACTAGTGCTCTCAGCAGACATGGGGGTAGTGCCCGCTGGAATGTCCGGTCCCCGAGATAAGTGGTGGGAACCAGCCACCTAGTCATGTGCTCACCCATCCCCTCGGCAAGATGGAGGAGGGCACAGGGGGTGCAGGACCGGGAAGGGTGGCTGGGACGGCCCATGCAGCGGACAGAGGACCTGCTCCTGAGCACAACTTGCAACGGGCCGCTGAGACCGGTAGGCCTGCTGCTGTGCGTGGGGGGGGGGGTTCAGGGTGCTGAAACTCAACCTGCGTTCCTTCCAGGCAGGACCTTGATCATCCCCGCCTGGTGCCCGCCACTGCCGCCGCGGCTCCCAGCCATCCGGACCAGCCACCTCCTGCCAGCCGTGTTTGTCCGAGCGGCCCTCAGGCGGCGGCGCCTCAGACGCCGCCGCCGGTTCCAGGCCAGGGTGCCATCCCTGCTCCTGGGCGACATGACTTGCCTGGACCGCTTCCGCCTGGACAGGGCAGCCATACAGGCTCTGTGCGAGGAGCTCGCGCCCGCCCTTCAGGGGCAAGCTGCGGCTCCCCGGGGCATCCCCGTCCTCCAGAGGGTCCTGCTGTCCCTCCGCTACCTTGCGACCGGCTCCTTCCAGGGAGTCATGGCTGAGGCCTTGGAGGTCTCCCAGTCATCCGCCAGCCGCTGCCTGCATGCCTTCCTGGACGCCCTAGTTGGTCGGATCCGCGAGCACATCCACTTTCCCACCTCGGAGGCAGAGTTGGCACCCATCCGGGCTGGCTTCTCCTCCTTTGCAGGCTTCCCCAATGTGATTGGAGCAGTCGACTGCACGCATGTGGCCATATGCGCTCCCAGAGAGGAGCCGCAGGTCTACAGGAATCGGCACCGGTTCTACAGTATCAACGTCCAGGCAGCCTGTGACCACCAGGGGATCTTCACGGACCTCGTTGCCAAGTTCCCGGGAAGCGTCCACGACGCACAGATCTTCACCACCTCCGGCCTGAACAGGCTCCTGTCATCATGGCCTGAGGGGAGAGGCTGGCTCCTAGGTCAGGAGTTGGTGGGGGAGCTGTGAGGGGACGGGGATGGGAAGGGAGATCCTAACTCCGCCTCCCCTTGCAGGTGACCGTGGCTATCCATTGCTGCCTTACCTCCTGACGCCATACCCTGCGGATGAGCCCGCCGACAGAGCCAACTACAACCAGGCCCACCGGCGCACGAGGATGGTGATCGAACGTGCTTTCGGTCAGCTGAAAATGCGCTTCAGATGCCTCCATCACACGGGCGGCCGCCTGGCCATGCAGCCGTTCACCGTCGCCAAGCTCGTGGCTGCCTGTGTCATGCTGCACAATATTGCCGTGCGCCAGCAGCTCCCCTTGCCAGCCACAGAGGGCCCAGGCGAGGACCCCTGGCTGCCGCCCGCCGGTCGCCTTTCTCCTGACGCCCCTGCAGAGCCCCAGGAGCATGACCGAGCTGTGCGAGACAGGGTCGCGGAGCACCTGTGGCATGCTGCGCGCTGAGGGCCATGCCTGGCCATGGGGGGCTCGGCCGGCCAAACACTCGCCCTTTACGCCCCTATGGTGTCCCAGGCGGCCCCTCCGAGTCCCCGCTCCCTCAACCCCTGCATGTAGAGAGCATGGGAAAGCCGCCCCGGCCAGCAGCCACCGCCCCCCATGGACGGGCTGCACGGGAAAAGCGGTTAACGAACTTGGCTTTATTCCCAATCGATTCCAGGGCCGCATCAGGCGCCCAGAGAGCAGCTTGCCAACCCAGAACCCCGGCCTCAGCAGCCAGGAGGGTGAGGGCTAGGTAGCGCGTCGGAGCAGGGGGAGGCCAGCGACCCCGCCACGGCATCCCCGTTACAGAGCAGGGGCCCGGCTGGGGTCCAAGATGCCTGTGCCTGGGATAGCATATCGGCAGCTGCCCGGCCGTCTGCGGGGACGGGCTCCAGCTTCGGCCGCTTCCTGCCAGGCCCCTCCACTGGGTCACCCTCTGGGTCTTCAGCGGGTGGCGGGTAGCGGGGTGGAGACCAGGCGGTGAAGCCCCTCTCAAGTTCCTCCTCATCTGGCGAGGGGCTCCGGGCGGGCGCCGCTGTGGGGGCAAGAGGTGGGGGATGGGAGCGTCAGGGCCCCTGTGGGCTCTGGGGTTGTTGTCGCGGCCGCAGGCCGCCCCACCCCACATGCCCGTGCCCCTCCTGTTGGCGAGACTCACATGGTGCCGCTGCCCGCGCCTGCTGGAATGCCCCGTGAACCCGGTCCATGGCAGCCATCCACCTGTCATTGATGGTCCCTGCAGAGGGGGGAGAGAGGGAGGGGGGGCACCCGTTGGTGGCAGCCCGGCATCTGCTGCAAGCACCTGCAACCTGCGCCTCGACGGAAGTGGCTGGGACGCCTCCGGGCCCTTATGGCCTGCCCTCTGTGGCAGCGGAGGAGGCTCCCTGGATGGCGCCGAGGACCCTGACTTACTGCGCGCAGGGCCCGCAGCCACCTCCTCTTCCAGGAGGTCATGCTCCACCTCGCACAGCGCCGTGTCTAGCCACGCTCGTATGAGGTGGGCCTCCTCCGCACGGCCAGGGAAGAGCTCCTCCAGGTAAACTGGCCGCGCAGTCATCGCACCCTCATCTGCCAGGAGGTCATTCCCGGCAGCCTTGGCAATGAGCTGGGCCCCGAGCCTGGCCGCCCACTGCTCCCGCCACCCGTCGCCCTCCATGCAGCCGGGACCGCTGTGGGTATAGTGTTTCTGTGCTGCCCACCGAACTGCACCGCCCGCCGGCATGACCTTGGAGGGTCTGAGATGTAACAATTCCCTATCTTCTGTCTGGCAGCTGCATAGTTCATGGATAGGTTCAGCACAGGCCCCCCCCCCGTCTCAGACCTGTGGGTTGGAGGGGAGGGGGCCGTGGTGGTTGGCTTCCTATGGCCCCAGGGCCCTCTTCCCTTGCGGGGATGCTGTGCTGCTCAAGTGCATCCTTGCGGGACGTGAACCCTTGGGCCTGGCTGTACGTTGCGCCGTGGGACTGGGAATAAAGCTCATCTACCCATGGACCCGTGTCTGCCTGCGATACTTTGGTGAACTGCCAGCCATATCCTGCCCTGGCACCATGAGCGCATGACCAGGCCCGCGGTGACAGCGCATCCCTTCCAAGGGGGGGGGGCTTAGGATGCACAAGGACTGGCCAGGGGCCGCTCTGGCATGTCTTCCATATTGCCCTAACGCACCTGCCCTGCCTGGCATGCCGCCCTGAGCTGGGGCAGTCACGCAACCTGCCATCGGGGGGCCCTCCCGGGCCTGGGGTGGCCACCCAGCCTGCATGGCCCGGCCGGGGAAGGGGCACGCTGTGGCAGCCAGCCGGGAGGCCTCGGGCTCCCGCATTTTAGCCACTTTGCGCAGCTGATGCGCTCTTCCACTGCCCCTGTGGGCGGGGCCAGCGGCCTTCCCTGCAGGATTGGCGGGGCTGGCAGCCTCGGAGTGGTTCCCCCCCCCGGCAGGGCAACGCGAGTGGCCACAATTGCTGAACGCAGGAGACGGCGCCGAGCCAGGGCGGAGCCACGCGCAGCCTCGGACACACCCCACCCCTCCCAACAACCATGGCCTGTTGGCGTGGGAGGCTGGCAACTGCTCCACGGGATTGGATGCGAGGCAGGACGCCCTGGGGTGGAATGACCAATGGGGCTGCTGCAGACGCCCGAGGGGCTGGACCCACTCTGGGAGGCGGCCGCTCATGGGACTGTGTTGCTGGGGCTGCGGCTGCGATGGGGGCGACCCTCCCCAGGCGCGCGAGACCTCCTGCCCGGGATATGGCATCCGCCTGCCACCACCCTGGATTATCCATTGGTGGGGGCTAGGATTCCAGCGAGCGGACCGTTTCCCCTGCCATCTCCCGCTCCCTTGCAGCGGCAGCTCGCACCACCCTCTCCCTTGCTTATCGGGTGCCAGCTACTCTCCCCACCGGGGATTGATCCCCCTCCCCGCTCACATGCCCCGCCCCAACCCTCTACCTGGCCATAGATGCAGGGGGGTTAGCCGTGTTAGCCTGTGGTAGCGAATTCAAAAAGGGTCCCATAGCACCTTTAAAACTATCCAATTTTATTGTGGCACAGGCTTCTGAGAATCAAGTTCTCTTCGGCAGATGGGTGGTACAGACACTGGTCAAATACAGAGGAGGAGGGGGGGGGAGGAGGAGGGAGGGAGGGGGCGGGGAGGCAAGACGGGGTGTGTCGGATACATTTGTGGCAATGTGCAGGTGGGGAGATGTGACGGGAGTGTTGGGGGAGGGGCGGAGGACGAAGTCAGACTCGCAGACACAGAAAACAGTTGTTGTACATCTCGTTTTATTGCACTGGAAAGAGCGGGCTTGCGTTTAGGCTGGCGAGGGAGCCGGAGCATTCCACACAGCCCTCCTTCCCGCTCGGAGGGGCGGGGCTGGGATGCAGGCCGCGGCGCGACGGTGCTTCCTGGGCTGCAGCCAACCGTCCGTCAGAGATGTTTGGGGAGGGCGGGGCGTGGGGGAGCAGCCATGCCCTGGACGTGCCTGTGGGGGAAAAAGACACGTGTGGGCTTTGCCTCGTTCCACTGGCAAGGCAAGCCCCACACTCCGCCATCCGGGGGGGGGGGTTGCACATGGTCGAGGGCAGCAGCTGATGCATGACGGTCTGGTGAGGATGCACTCGGCCTTGGCAAGCCTTTACCTTTAAGGGAGAGAATGAGCTGGTCACAACAAACACCTGGCCACATGTGGTTTTCGAGGCGCCTGCCTCTGAGGCAGCCAGGGGCGGCCGTGGTTGCCCCCCACCCCTGCTGGGCCTCACCCAAAGCGGCAAGTGAGCGGGTGGGTTCAGGTGAATGGGCGGTTTGCACTAATCTGCGGAATGCCCCCCCACCTCCTCCTTACCTGTCAGCGCTCTGTCGGTCATCACCAGGTGGGAGCGCAAGAGTCAGGGCACCTGCAAGGAAACGGGAGAGCATGCGGTTAATTTGCAAAGTGTCATTCCCTTCTGCCACGGAAGGGTTAGTTTGTTTGTGCTTAGTTAGAAGCAACTAGCATGCATCAGTTAGCTGTGGAGTCATTCTTTCTATCACGGTAGAAAGAGAGTTAGGCAGTTAGGCACCTCTTCCCCTTTATGCGAAGTTCCCCCAGTTTTTCGCAAAGTCCCCTGAGTGCATTCTGCGCCTGCCAATGTGAATGCCCTCAGCCCGTTTCGGTTTTCAAAGGGGCAATGCCACTCAGCAGACGGGCAGAGCCTCCGGCTGAGTGCTCACTTACCTGGAGGTTTGGGCGGCGCTGGCCGGATGTTTTGTAGGGCGCGGTCGCAGGTGATTGGGTGCAGAGAGGGGGGCTCGTCCATGCCGGGCGCGCACGCTGATTGGTCCCCGGGATAGTTCTCATCCTATGCTCCTTCGGGCCATAGGGGCGGGGCGAGGCGCTCAGAGAGGGGGCTGATTTTTCGCCGTTCCATGGACGCCTATGGGCTACGCCTTCTTTTTCCGTGGCGTAGCTTTTTTGCGCCGCTGTGGGCGTTCCCGCTTCTGGAGGAGCTTAGGGAGCGGACTAACTCCGACCCCGCCTTGCTCCCCGCCCCCCCCTGCGTCGGCGTAGGGCTCTACGCCACTTCTGCGCCGCCGCCCGGGCGCCTGTGGCTTGCACCGGTGCTGGCCCGCCGGCGGGCCAGCGCCGCGTCCCAGCGCGAGCGGAAGGCCACTTACGCGGGCGTACGGGCTAGATGCGCCCTCGCAAGCCTTAGTTCGGTTCCTGTTCACTTTCCGTGCCCTTCTTAGGATTGGGCTGCCCTAGTTGGTGTCATTTTAGCATTCCATCTTGACGTGACTGCTTTTTTTGCTGCTGTAAGAAGGACTTCTGATGAGATCTTTTCTAGTTGGGGGAACAGTATTATTGTCTTGCCATAGATCTAAAAAAATTATTAGCAGTTGTATCTGTAGAGGATAGTTAGTTATTCTATAAATAATTTCTGCTACTTCTTTCAAGAAAATCGATATTTTTTTGCATGACCACCAGCAATGAATATATGTGCCTATTTCTCCACGCTCACTCCAACATAGTGGGGAATATTGGGCTGTTATTTTTGCTAATTTTTTGGGAGTGTGGTACCAGTAAGTTATGATTTTAAAAGTTTGAAGTTTGATGGTTATTACTGAAGAGTTAAATAATTTTGACGTCCAAGTTTCTTTCCATTGGAGTGATTATTAATTCCCAATCGCGTTCTCATTTTGTTTGATATGTATTTTTTTTGTGTCTCCTGAAGTTAGTAGAATAGTGTAAATCTTAGAAAGAAGTCCTTTCTGTTTGTAGTCTTCTTGATCTAGAATTTTTTCCAAACCTGTTTTTGGTTTTTTACAAATGTCCATAAGATGTACTTGTGATGCCAAAAAAATATGTAAACTAAGGGATATGTTGAGTGATCTTTTTTTCTAGCTCTGCCTTTGTTAAGATTCTCTCATTGATGATATATCTATTAATCTTGCTGATTTGGCTTGCTTCCAAGATTTGTTTATTAGCAGTGTTTTCCCTGGGGGGAACCAATCTTGCATTATGAATACAGAATGACAAGAGACTCCAGGCATAAGCTGTCCCTTCTGTGTAGCCCATATTTTAAAGATATCCATTAGAAATCGATTTTGTTTTATTTTTGGGAGGGAATTCCTGTCTCTGTTCCATATAATTTCTTGAATAGTGATATAAATGAGTCAATATCTGGATCCAATCATGGTTTTCTTTAGTTTGTAACATCTGTAGAGCATTTGCTAATCTAGCTGCTATTGCCTATGATTTTAAATCTGGGTAATTAACAGTGCAATCCTAACCCCCCCAGGCAGCGCTATCGCTCGTGCGCCGGTGTAAATGGGGTGGCACTGGACGGCACCCTATTGACTTTTGCAGGATAGTTCCGCCAGCGCCTGAGCGTGGCAAGGTGAAATGCAGCGGCCCCTGGGAAGTCCCGCCCACCGTTCCCCCGACAACCCTGCTCACACCAGCCAATGGCCACACCCCTCCCCTCACATCCAGGTGAGGGGAAAGCAGCGGTGCAGCCAATGAGGAGGCCACGATCCCTGCCGCTGCTGCCGCCGCCACCGCTGCCGCCAATAGGCCCTCGTCAGAGGGCAGGCATCCCTGCCAGGGAGGGAGGCAGAGGTGACAGTGAAGGTCCAGATCGAACACCCCCCCCTCGCCCATCCAGCCCCCATTTCTGATGACGCTTTCGGTGTGCCTGCACATACCTGCTTCCACTGCCACCCCCCCAAAGAAAAAGGTTTCCCCCCCCTGAAAAGTAGGGCCAGACAGTAGAGAGCTGATCTCTGTTGCCTGGAGAGCAGTTGTACTTCTGGGAGATCTCCAGCTACCACCTGGAGACCGGCAACCCTAATTAGTCCCCAGGTTCCGGAGAAGCAGGTGGGGGGGGGAGGCGGGGCTGTCAATGAGTGACAGGAACACCCATTGAAAACCACGTGGGAGGCCGGGAGGCTGTTTGGAAACGAGGGGAAGGAAAAGCACACTCAGACTTGCTGCCGCGCAACGGGAACACATCACTGCATCTCTACAAAGTGAGAGCGGGGGCTGGGCCTTGATAGCCATGTCCCAGTACTGGGGAGATGCCCCCCCCAGAGCCAACTGAGAGACCCTCCCCCTGCCAAGCCCATCCCTGCTTCTGCAAACACAACCCCCACCCCCTGGCAGCAGCTTTCCACCTGCACCCCGTCTTCCTGGCTTATCAGATGCCAGCCCCTCAGCCTACCAGAGAACGAAAGTCCTCGGTGCCTCCCCACTCCCTGCAGACATTCATGGGCCACAGTTCAATTCCCACCCCTCTGCCTGACGTTACATTGGGGGGAGGAAGGGGGCAGGGAGGCTGAACAGGGTCCACTTGATACATTTGTGGGGATATGTGAGTGGAAATATGTGACAGGGATGTTGGGGGAGGAGCTAAGGACAAAGTCAGTCAGGCATGCAAACACACAAGTTCGTTGTTGTTCAACTCGTTTTATTAAACGGGAAACAGTGACATTGTTTCTAGGCTGGAAAGGGGGCCAAGGCATTTCGCGCAGCCCTCCTTCTAGCTCCCAGGGGCGCGGCTGAGATGCGGACTGCTGTGAGATATTGGTTCCTGGGCTGGATCCGGATGTCACTCGGAGAGGATTAGGGGGGGGGCGGGGAGAAGCGGCCATGCTCGGGATGTGCCTGCAAGAGAAAGACACACATGTGGGCTTTGCCTCGGTCCACAGCCGAGGCAAAGCCCACACTCCAACATCTGAGAAGATGCACATAGTAGAGAGCAACGGTGGCAGCAGCAGTGACCAGCTGATGCAAGACCATCTGGCGAGGATGCACTCTGCCTTGGGGTGCTTTTACCTTTAAGGGAGGGGACAGGCAGGTAGTTACAAACACCTGGTCAAGGGTAGTTCTCTGGGCAACTGCCTCTGGGGCAGGCAGGGGCTGCCGCCATTGACCCCCCCCCCCCACCGAGCCTCACCTGAAGAATAAAATTGGTTAGTCTTAAAGGTGCTACTGGACTCTTTTTGATTTCACCTGAAGCGGTGAGTGGTCAGTGAGTTCAGGTGATGGGGCGGTTAGCACTAATCAGCGAGACGGGTCAGCTGTTGCCCCATCCCCTCCTTACCTGTCAGTGCTCCCTCTCTCCATACTGAGCTGGCACTTCAGAGTCCGGACACCTGCAAGGAAACAGGAGTGGCTGTTGTTAGTTAGCCACACATTCTGGACTTTGCCCTTCTTCCCTTCAGCGAGTGCACAGTTCTCCCACTGTCCTTACAAAGTCTCCAAAGTGCACCCAGTGCCTGCCACCGTGGGCACCCTCTCTCCCACCTCATGTTCAAAGTGTCCATGGCACACAACAAAGGGGCAGAGCTTCCCGCCATGTGCTCACTTACCTGGGGCATGGGCAGCGCTGGCCAGATGTTTTATAGGGTGCATTTGCGGGTGATTGGGTGCGGGGAGGAGGGCTCATGCACACCGGGAGCGCACACTGATCAGTCCCCATGATAGTTCCCATCCTATGCTCCTTCGGGTCTGTCAGACTATGGAATCCCAGTTTTCTAGAGTTCGTCTCCCCCTTCTGCAAGAAGCTCAAGATTTCTTGGTTTCAAAAGGTTTATTGGAAGATTATGCTCAGGATACAGGTGTCCACAATCCAAAGGCTTGAGGCCCTTGGCTGAACAAAAGCTTTGTTGAGAATGACACATGAAATGAAAGTAACAACACTTCAAACGCCCATTCCCAGCCTCCCCCCTTAGTCCTGTCTGCGAAGGCATGAGAAGACAAGGACGTCAAGGTCTTCAGCCGAAACGGGCTGATAAGAACTCTTTGCTCCCATGGATATATGCGGCCTGGGCACCACCTGGGCCTAGAGGGAGAAAAACGAAACAACTACAGATTATAGCAAAGTAAAATGGCGTAACTGGCTAGAGAACTGACAAGCAAACTGACACTCTGACAGGGTCATGGGGGTGGGGCTGGGTGCTTGGAGAGGGGGCCGAGTTTTCGCCGTTCCATGGGCGCCTATGGGCTACGCCTTGTTCTTTCGTGGCGTAGTTCTTTTGCGCCACTGTGGGCGTTCCCGCTTCTGGAAGGGCTTAGGGAGCAAAGTAACTCTGGTCCTGCCCTCCTCCCCGCCCCCTCCTGCACTGACTTGGGGCTCTAGGCCGCTCCTCCACCTCCGCCCGGCCAGCTCTCGCTTGCAGCAGCACCAGCCCGCCAGCGGTGCTGTGCCTCGTGCCACTGCCGACGGAAGGGCACTTACGTGCACGTAGGAGCCAGTTCCACTGTCGCAAGCCTTAGTTCAGTTCCTATTCACTTTCCCCATCCCCGTTAGGATTGCACTACCCAACCTCCTAGATTGGTTTTTGCCTTCAACGTATTATATGAGATTCTAGATTTTGTATTGCTCCATAGAAATTTATTGAGCATATTTTGCCATTGTTTTATGATTGTGAATGGTGGAATTAGGGGGATCGCTCTATAAAGAAATAAAACTTTGGGGAAAATAAAAGATTTTATAAAGAGAAATATATCCAACCGTGAATATTGTTGTTTGTTTTTCTGAACTAGGTCTTGTTTGATTTCGTTTATATTTTGGAGATGATTATATTTCAATAAAGAGTTTAGATCTGTTGTGATGTTAATGCCCAAATACGGTAGCATCTTATCCATCCAGCGATACTTAAATTTTATGAGTAAATTTTGTTTTGTCAGTGTCGAGATATGTAAAGGTAGTATATTGAATTAGATGGATGTATCTTTAAACCGGTCACTTGTGCAAACGGATATAGTAATTCTTGTAGTTGTAATAAAGAGTTTCCTGGATTTGTAACAAAAAGTAACATGACATCTGCAGAAAGACTGAGCTTATAAACTTTTGATCCTATTTCAATTCCTTGTATTCCTTAATTCTGGCGGATTGAAGCTGCTAGTGATTCTATAGCTAGTGCAAAGAGGGTTGGTGATAGGGGGCACCCCTGTCTTGTTCCTCTTAACCATGTAAACGTTTCAGATGACATTCCATTTATTGTTATCTGTGCCGTAGCTTGTGAGTATATTGCTTTTATTGAGATTATGAATTTGGTACCAAACCCCATGACTTTTAGCAATTCAATTAAATACTTTGTTTCTACTGAGTCGAATGCTTTCTCTATATCCAGCAATAACAATAAAGCATCTGATTTTTGGTTATTACAAGCTGATATTATATTAAGTGTTTTATAGATATTTTCCATTAAATCTCTTCCTGGGATGAACCGTGTGTGATCCTGATGAATATATTCTTTAATAAATTAATTGATTCTTTTGGCCATTATTGCCATATAAATTTTATAATCTTGATTTAGTAGTGATATTGGTTGATATGAAGCTGGTTCTTTTGGATTGCTTTCCTGTTTATATATAACTATGATTTTTTAAAATAAAATTTTTATTTTAATTACTAACAATAACTAACAATACAAAAGGAAGGAAGGGGGGCAAAGGGAAGGAGAGAAAAAACAACAACACAAACACTACATCTACAAATAATGCTTTCCCTTCATACTGCCATTATTTAAAATTAAAACTTTGTAAAATACTGTTAGGATGGTTGACCTTGCAAAATACAAAATACAAGCGCCCCCAGAACCCGGCAATGGTGGAAGAGGCTGAGCGGCCGGCGTGGCCGCTAGACCTAGGGGAGCTCTATCCAGACAGAGTGCCGGCGCTGCGCCACTGCTGGGCCATCCGGGATGAGGAGCGGTACCTCCAGAATGAGGACACATTTGAGCTCGACTGGAGTAAGTCAGGGAGCCTGCAGCCTCACTCGAGGAGTCTCAGGACGGGCCCTCCAACCACATGGCAAGAGACCATCACCAGGGTCATGGTTGCCGCACTCTCGGGTGGCGTACCACCCTCTCCCCTGCCAAGGCTCCCTGGCCGCCATAGGCAGCCAACCCCCCCTCACCACCCCGCTGTGGGTTCCTTTTGCAGGGGACAGGGACGAGCGGTGGTGCGAAGCCGTCGACCGAGTGCACAGCGCTGTGACCAAGGGGAGAGCGGTACAGTCGGGTGAGTGTCGGGGGACGGCGCAGGGACTATGAGGGGCGACTGGGTCGCTGGGAATGCCGCCATCCCCGTCTCCGCCTGACCGCCCCCCTGCAGGGGCTGGCCACGGTCCTTGACTGCTGTGTCTGGCAAGGGGTGACTGATGCAGGGGGGAGGCGGCTTGCTGTTGCGGCCACCAGGGCCCCGGGCAGCCTGGCCCCGGTGACGGCTTAGGGTCCCGAGTGCAAGCCCTCCACAGTGCCTCTTCCGTATCCAGCAGAGGACGACAGCAGCGACATGGAGTACGGCTTCACAACCTGGTCACTGCAGCCGGAGCTGGATGAATGGGAGAAGGAGCTGCATCTGGGGCCACCCTTGAAGTGACGTTGGCCGGCCCCGGACACTGGCGGACAGGCTGGATAAACAGAGCCTGGGCCATCGTCGGAACCCTGGCTGCCTGTCCTTCCGAAGTGGTCCCTCTCTGACGTGCAACCCTGCTACCCCACACAGCCCTACCCCCCTTATAGCTTTCCCTGTCCAGACTCCCCCTAATTGGGGGGGACCAAAAATAAAGCCAGGTTCTACGCCATCAATATCTGTGTTCATTGCCTCGGGGTTGGGGTGGGGGCAGGGCCAACGTGTTAGCATGCTTGTGGGCGGATCTGCCACCTGGGACCTGGGGGGAGGGGGGGATCCAGGGCAGATGGTCCACTTAGGGCCGGCCGGTTCAAGCCTCCGTTCCCCCACCAGGGATCTCCCGGGCTTGCCACTGCTCTCCATGACCCGTGCATCTACACCCTGGGAGGGAGCCCAATGGGGGGGCACCCTATTTGGTGGGTATCCTTCGGGCATTCTATCCCTCAATGGCCTTTTCCCTTCTCATCAACCACTTGTGTGTCTGCAGGGTGGACCCAGCTTGCACATGGCAACCCACCACCCACCGCCAGACCACCACACGGTGAATGGGCCATGCTGGTGGGAGTGCCTGCTGCCCAGCCCAGGGCTCCCCACAGGCCCATAGCAGGGGCCCTTTCTCTCCCCCGCCACCATCTCAGAATGTGGCCACAGCAGGTCCACGGACTCCGTAACCCATGTGTAGCTCGTTCCCTCGCCCTCCTTTGCTGTCCTCTGTGGCGGTAGCACGATGTGCCAGGGGCCGGCAACAGGCTATTCCAAGCAGCTCTGTGGGCGTGTGCTGGGAGAGGGAGTGGACAGTCTGTCTCCATAGGGATGACCAGCATGCTGGAGGCCGCTGCACTCCAGGAGGTCGCCGATGGCCCGGCTACTGCTTGGGATGGCCACCAGTTGACTCCAGCCTTTTGGGTGGACAGCCAGAGAGAAGGTGGGCACGGCGGCCAGTGGTGCATCCACTCACCCCGGATCTCGCCACACCTACTGCCATCTGGCTGACCGGGAATGTCGACACTAGAACCTTGCCACCCCTGCGCTCTGGCCACTCCCCGCCTCTTCTCCACCCCCCTCTGGTGCTGCGGGAGTCGCTAAGCCAGCTGCCACCACCAGCCTGCCACTACAGGGATTGGACGGAGCGTACGGCAGACAGGAATTGTCTGCAGCTGGCAGCGGCTTCCCCAACCACACCCATGGCCCTCCCTGTCAATTACAGGCCTTGCCCAGGACACAGGCTGGGACGGTCTGCCAGCAAGGGTGCTGTGCGCCCATCACTCAGAAGGCTGCTCCGGATCGCAAGCTGCCCGCTGGCTGTGCCTCTCCTCGCTCCTCCCCCAGCTGTTAGCTGGCAACAGTGCCAGCTGGCTGTGGCCGGCACTGCCCGTGCATTCACCCCGCCCACCATGCTTTTTGACTCTCCCGCTTCGCAACTCTGCGCTGCTGCCTCTGCCACCCCTTCTGCCCTTTGCTAGCACAGGAGCTGGCCCAGCGCCGCTGCTGCTCTGCCTCCACAGCCACGCTGGTGTCATGGTCGACCATAGGATTGCGCTGCAAGTTAAGGTTTCTTCTAGAAAATTAATTTGAGGTAGGAGCATAAAGTGAGACTATAGTGTACAATTTTCCTTCTAAATGTCCTTTAATTGTGTGTTTTTAGATATAAGGATTGAACCCCCCCTTGCCTTCTATGTACTTTGTGCATGAATTTGCTGTTGGATCTTATTTGCCTTAAATTCTTGCCTATCTGCATGTTTGTAATGTGTCTCTTGGAAAAGAATTATATTTGGTTTCATTTTTGATAAATTAGCCATAATACATTTTTTTCTTAATCGGGTTGTTCTCGTGCATTATAAGATACCACTTTTACCATTTGCCTCATTTTTGTAGTCGCTTAAGTGTATCTTTACTTATGAGATATGTCAGGTCTGTTTTGTAGTTTCGTTTCTTAACCGTAGCTATAATTAGGAACTCTTATATAACAAAATTCAATACAAAATAGTACCTATGTTATAGTAAGTTTATAAACCAAACGCAGGGGTTATTTCGTAGAAAAAGAGCTTCAGGAACTCATTAGCACAACTCATTAGCATGTGCCACTCCCCTTGACATCACCAGAAGTGTGTCATTAGCATAACTGATTTGCATATGCCACACCCCCTGACATCACCTCTCCTGGCTGTTTGGGACCCAATCCTGGCCATTCAGGGCCGAAATTGGGCCCAAAATGGCAAAAAGGGGCTAAAAATGGCTGAAAAGGGGCCCAAAATGGTCAGAATTGGGCTGCTGCTGAGCGGGAGAGTGATCCACCACCCGTCAGAGGCCTGATCCTGGCCGTTTTGGGCCCAATCCTGGCTGTTTTAGGCCCAATCCTGGACATTTTGGGCTAAATCCAGGCCAAAATGGGCCCAAAATGGCCAAAAATCAGGTGGGCGGGGCCACCTGACATGTGACCTCTCTGGAGAACTACCGGAACTGCGTTCCTGCGCATTCCCTCTCAACCTGAGCCCTGCCCAAATGTAGTATTTATGCTATCCCCTTCAATTTTTCCTTCTTCCCTTACTTTATTAATGAATTGTTGTATTAAACCCTCCGTCTTCCCTTTCTTCAAATTTCCCACCCCCCTTTCCCCCTACTATTCCCCAAGCTTCCACTCTAAGTATTTACTCACCACCCTCTTTCTCACCCACTCTCCCTTTTTGATTTCTTCAATTTTCTGTTTTTTCCCTTCTCCTTCCCTCCTTACCTTATCTAAATAACATATAACAATTCTGGCCTCTCTATCCTGCAAGATCTCATCTTACAAGTTATTGTTATTGGTATAATAACCAATTCTGAGATCAGAAAAATACAATATGCTATATTGATGCCGTACCCTCCCATTCCTCCCTCCTTTTAGATCCCCCCTTCCCCCCCCCCCGTTTCTAAATTCTGAACATTGAACCTAACTAGTTAGTTCCCTCAGACCGGTATTTTAGTGTTCTAATGTGGAGACAGATCAATCTGCATCCTTCTTTTTTGTGGGCTCCTTTCCACTCCCATTGTAGTTTCAATTCCCAGCTCACTTAGAAGAGCCATTCCTGATTCTTGATCGGTTGCTTTGTGTACTTTGTCCTTGTATTTAATCTGTAGAGTAGCGAGATTGATCCAGTTGAAGCTTATTTGAGCATTTCTTAACGCTGCAGTCACTTCTTTCAATTATCTTCTTTTATTCAAGACTTCTGGTGGTAAATCCATGAGAACTAATATTGGAGTTCCATTGAAATCTAGTTTCCCCTGTGCTCTAGCAGTTTCAAAGATCTTCTTTCTGATTGGACCCTCTGTAATTGTCGCTATGATGTCCCCAGGGAATTTTCTCTTTGGTATGTTGATCCCACTCGATAAACATTGTCTATTTTTATGACTTCTTCATTTCCCAACTGTAACTGTTTTGATAGCCAAGAATGTAAGGTGGTGCTCAAATCTCCATTTAGGTTAATGTTTTCTTCAAAACCACGAAATTTAGAATTTCTCTGCCTTGCCGCCATTTCCAATTTCAGTATCTTATGTTTGTTCATTTTTAACTTTCGCTTGAGTCGTATTGCTGAGTTCAATATCATTGCTCGTGTTTTTAGCTGCTTTATTTATTTATATTTTCATTTCAGCAAATTATTCAGTAAATTGCTGCGACATTTTCATATTTTCTAACAAGTTGTGTTCCACTTGCTTTATTAAGTCAGCGATACTGCTATCAGTCAGACAGGCTTTCAGCAAATCTGTCATGCACAATATGTATTTTGTCTCAGTGCCTCTGAGTGGGTGCAGAGAGTACCAGAACTGTGTGAACCTGTTGCTAACTGCGTATCTTCCAGGCAAGGTGTTTGGTTACAAGTTCCTGCAGATGCCTGGGGGTGTGACCTTGAGACTGAACTACAGAGACTGAACCGAGCTCCTCCTCTTCTTCCCCCTCCCTTCTTCCCAGGCAATGTGCACCAAAACTCCCAACTGCCTCTTCTTCCAGTTGGCGGGGGGAGGAGACACTAATCTATAACTGATCTAACTTTCCTACCTTTAGTCATTCCAGTCAATTCCCTTGTTACAGTTATCTTGAAACTGGCATTTACTCTAAACAAACATTTTTAACTCATACACTGGAGTGATGCAGTAAAGTGTTTGAGAGAAGTACCTGGCAAGACCTGACACTATCAGGCTGGGGGGGGGCTTATTTCTGCGGTTTTCGTCACACCCACCATTTTGTTTTCCTTCCCCTGCATTTTATCTTGTTTCAAACTTGCTTCCGGGCTCGGAAAAAAATCCTGTAAGTTTTTAGTGGTTTTTACCTGCTGCTTCTTTTTGTCAGGCATCTGCTTTTTCATATTTTGTAGCTATTCAATCCTTTGTGAAGTTTTTGATGGGGAAATTGGGTCGGGGAGGGCCGGAGCTCTAGCATCGAGCATCCATTCTCCTCCTCGCTGACGCCACGCCCCCCAATTGCCTCCAACTCTGATAAACCAGCACCTTCTTTCAGTAAGTCCACCTCCCCCCACACATACACAGAGTGAAGCAAAAACAGACCAGCACTCAACATATAAAGCACTTCATTACCAAAGTTTATTTGACAAGACTGATTGATATTACAGAACAGAACAAGAAGGATAATAACTGGACAAGTTACACTTTAAAATATCCCAGCAGTGCATATCCAAGGCTAAACTGCCTATCCTGCTGTCTCCCTCCCTCCCTCCTCCCCACCACCAGCCCCACAAATGGGGCTTTCACAGATACCTAAGAACTGCTATGCCACAGGGGAAGTAGAATTAATGCCAGATCTGTTGCCGAGAACTCCTCCCACAAAAGCCTCGTCAGAGAACCCTGCAGGCATCTTGCAAGCTCCACTGCCCAACAAAGAGCAAAAGATACATGTGAATCCAGATCAAACATGGCATCACTGGAACCAAGCACTGAGACTGGCTGGACAGGAAAGGATTATACCCTAGCCATCTAACTCTCCCTGTGGCAAGCACCAGCCCGGTCCTGGGCAGTTGCTTCACTCCTGGGCAACAGGTGAGAGAGGGGAAGAGGGCAAGTGAGCAGCACGGCTGAGCACGGGTCTCTGTTGAGAAACTATAGAGGATGAGAACTTCCAACACTGAGGGGAGTGGAATAAGGGGGGGCACCATGGAAGGTGATCTTACAATACCAAGCAGGTGTATGTGTGGGGATGTTAACATTCCCCTTGGCTCGAAGCCTGAGAGTCAGGAAATTCTAATGATATGGCACCTCTGAGGAAGAGATTGCAAAATGCGCCCTAGACCTGGGCCCACAGACACCAGGAAGAAAAAGGGCAACACACAAGCAGGGACCACAGTCCCTGTTCCGAGGGCAGTTTCCCTTGTGCCAGCGTTCTCTCTCTCTCTCTCTCTCTCTCTCTCGGCACCAGGATTTTTCCACCCTGAAGTGGACTAAAATTAACTCTGCAGCTCCGCCCCACGGCCCAACGATACAATGTGCACAGCTGTGTATTTTTTTCTGACTACTTTTTAAAATGCAAACAGTGGCCTCAGCAGCTGCAACTGAGCATCAAGGGACAGCCTCTGTTCCTGGTGGCAATCTCAAAAGCTGTGTTTCAGTGGCTGGGGTGCAAAACATGCAGTCTGGCCTGTGGTGAAAGGCTTGAGAGATTCTGGCTGCTAGGCTGTGCATCTCCCATCTGGTTGAAACCTGGCACACAGCTTGGCATCCCCAAACAACTTCTTACTGCCCCCCCCCCCCCCGCTGTATATGTATTTCCTGTTAGGAAAAAATCCACACAAGCTCTTTTAATGGGATGCACACAAGCTAGACATTGAGGAAGAAATGGATACACTCATATACTCCAGCCAGTCAAGCATGAAAAACCAGCCTAAAGGGGCTGCTCCATTGCGAACACCCCCGTCCATGGGATGCAGAGGGCCAAGTGACATTAGCCCCTGGACAGTGATGTCAGATCGTGGAATGCTACAGAACTCCAGGGAATCTATGGGGCAGGACAAGATGGGGCAGACTGTGACTGGGAAAAAAGAGAAAAAAATGCAGATGTTTTAAGAGGTGTCAAAGCACATACAGTGCCTGCATCTATGGAAGCTCCTTCCATGCTCACAGCGCAACACTATCAGATCGACAGATACTTCCCTAGCAATCTGCCGGGGGGGGGGGCGGGTTTACTGCCCCAGAGCTAGTGCAGTACACAGCATCCCTAAAAGGCTAACAGCAACACCACCCACTCCCCCCCATCAGCCACAAAGAACACCCCTGCCAGATGTGCTGCAGTCCACGAGACACTGATCTACTGAGTGGAATGGCCCCGAGGGACTCCAGAGTTGATTCACAGCTGAAGGCAACACGGTGTGGAACTGCAGGTAACTATCCGGCTTTTGTAACACCCTGCAGTGAGCTGAAAAAGCCACTTGGGAAGAACGGCAGCGCCTGAAACATCAGGATTCCAGTTCCTCTGAACCAAAAACACCCCTAAAACTTGGGCAGGAACAACTTTGAAGCATGTTCTTAGCTGCCAAAAAAAGGATCTTTTTTATCCCCTCCCTCCCTAGTCAGCTTAGGCCATATGTATGTTTGCTAGGCTTCAGAAAATGCACCCTCACAAGCTCAGAAGCACTCATTTGTATCTGTACTTTTCTTGTTCAAAGCAGTGTTAGTAAGCCCCAATACATCTCTTACTGGTTGGTATATTTTTACAGACCTTTCTATTTGGCAGGCCGGAAGATTCTTGGCCTCTTAAAGATTAGAGATGGCACTACTGAATTTCTAAAAGATGGTTGTGCCATGAAGAAGACTGGAGACTCAAAGAGTGCACTGGTTCCAAAGCAGAAAAACGAATGCTGTCCCCTAGAAATTATGCTCTGGTTCCTAGATGCTGGGACCCCAACCACACTTGCATCTTGCCGACACAAGGCTAGAAGGCGATCTCTAAGCACCAGCCCCGCAGCCATCCCCTTGCTGAAGGGAAGCCAACATCAGTGCATCTGTGAACCACGACAGGCAAGCCCTGCCCTTCCACTCTCCACAGCACTTTCAGACTATAGCGGCTAGGAACACCTGTTTGGAACAGTTCACCTGAGAGAGAAACCACAGCAGTCCAGAGAACTCATTTCTCCCTTACTTTCGAGAGCTGCGACCTGGGCCCTTGCTCCCACATCTGCCTTTGCACACGCTCACTGGGAAGTGTGAAGTTGCTGAGCCGTCAGCGGATGCATTCAGAGAGGAGGGCAGAAAAATGGCCTCTGCTGCACTCCTGCGCTGAGGACTGCAAATGGCAAAGGCCTTCAAGGCCTCCCTGAGAACAACCAGAGAAGCGAGGGATTCAGGAACTGGAGCATCCCCCCCTCCCTCCCAGGCCTGCTCCGGAGCCTGGCTGTGCCAACGAAGTGCCCCCCTGATGGATACTTTGGGCTCGCTGTTCTCATCGGCACAAGTCACGGGCGAGCAGGCTCTGCCTCAGGTGCACAGCCCCCCCGCCCACTCCGCCCTGCTTCAGGATAGGGCAGGAAGAGGGAAAGCAGAGGAGAAGCTCAGCTCCAGAAAACCTCCATACATCCATCGAGATAGTCCTCCCTGCAGACATAAAAATGTAGCTGTTCCTGTTCCGTAAAAGACTTCCAGCAATACCAAAATCCTCCACATCTTCCAGGACAAGAACACAAGACCTGTGTGAACACACACCCTGTGCAACCACTTGAGTGGACCGTACCATCATCTCACAGCTCGGGGAGATCTCACATCAAGCAGAGTCCTACATCCAATTAGGCACAGGTGGGATTCAGACCCGGCCTCCTTGGGAGAGCCAGTTTGTTAACGACTGCTGCGTGGGAATCAGAAGACCTGAGATAAACGGCCCTTGAATGAAGCGCCACGAAGCAAATCACGATGGGTGGGTGGGACACACACAATTCTCCCTGCAAACAGCTTGGGTAGAAGAGCAGCCAAAGCAGAAAAGAAGCCGCATTCCTGGCCACCAACCACCCCGTCAATGCAAACACCAGTCACTGGGTGAGATGTCTGGTTTGCTTCCCTTACTCAATCGCAGAAGCAACGAAACAAAACCTGCCAGTACGGAAGTTAATGCCGCTGCAAGGATTGGGGCTCTTTATTCTGCACAGGTGAGCGATACGACAGCCGAACAGAAAGGCAGCTGGCTCAGCCCCACAAGGAGAACAGAGGTGGCGCGGTCCTCCCCCCTCTGGCCTGCTCTCACGGGGAGTCCCTCCTGGATTCGCCAGCCTGGTGCAGCCGCCACCCTTGGCCAGCATTCCTAACAGGGCCAAGGAGGACCAGGCTTCTCATGCCATGATGTTCAGCCACTCCTTCAGGCTCCGTGAACGGGCACCACAAGCTCCTACTACTAGGCATTCTTCTTCTCCCCAACACGTCTATTCAGATGAAACTTTTGCTGACGTTGCATGTTATTGCTGCATAATCAGGCTGAGGACCAATGTGCCACAGACGCTCACTGGCTCAGCTGAACAGAGTGAGAGCACAGCAGAAAGAGCTCCCAAGAGGGACATCCTCCTTCCGACACGCTCCTCACACAAAGCAACGTCCACATCCTGCGCAGACGCTTCCCTTCAGAAAGGCTCAGTGTCCTCAGAAGTGCCACCACAGTTCAGCGCTGTGTCTTAAAAAGGCCACCTCAGGCTCAGCTGCAACGGTAACAGCAGCCTCAGATCCTCAAGGAGGTTGCCAAATGTTTGACAGTACCATTAACCCGCAGGAAAGGGTCTGCAGGACGCACTGCTGAAGGCAAAGCCACCTCACTGCCACAGCACACAAGTCTAGCCGGCCTAGAACGCCCAAGCTGACCTCAGTTCCGGATTCACCTGCCCCCTCCGTCAGACCTCCTCTCCTCTCTCTCAGCTCAGACCAAGAAGTGAAGCGGAGAACCAGAGGAGGAGGAGCTGCCTGCACGGGCATCTTGGGGAGGCACCGCGGATGCTGGGGTGCTGCCAGGTCCCAGAGAATGCTGAGCACCAAAAGCAGAGGTACCTTCGCTGCCAAGTGATCCCAGACAGCAACAGAGATAGCAAAGAAGTGCTCTGTAAGGCACAGCCCCTCACCCCACACAGATGTTACCAAAGTGCTAGAGGGAGGGAGAAAAGAGCACAGCAAGCAGGAGCCCACTGGGCTGCAAGACTGCAGCATTATCCTTCTTGAAAGCTGAGATGCTCAACACTTCCCCATGGAAGAGTGGCTGTGATTTTTCAAAGAAGGAGCCAAGCATCTTTGGGTTAACAGAGGAGGTTGCTACCAGAAAAGCCTCAAGAAAACTCAAGGGCCAGGAAGATATGGCTTATGAAACCCACATTTGCATACTGCTTGGAAAGATTTTTTGTAATATTGAAAAAAAAAAGGCAAGCAAGCAAAAGATTATTCCTCAAGCTCCCTGTCACAAGCATGTGGTTCAAAGAAACCCCAATGTTTGTAAATGGAAGAGCATGAAAATATCTGACTCTTCAAATTAGGCAGAAAATCTTTAGTGGTGTCTCCACTTTACCCTTGCAGAAACTACACATCCGAAAACTATGCTCAGCAGAGTTAAAGTGTATTACACACAGTGGTTTGTGAATTAAGATTTATTGATTTCCATCATATTTGCTTTTTTGTTCTTAAATAAGGTGGAAGTCGCCTGCAGAAAAAGAGGGCTGCTGCTGCTGCTGCTGCACTTTAAGTTAAAAACAAACTAATGGCGAGAAATCCCCACCTCTGGCGTCCTCTCAGGCCTCTTCGAGATCAGAGTGATTAAGTTGTTCTAGGACAACCCCTGTCCAGGCCTCTCCCAGCAGTGTCCTTAGGTCCGTATCAGTCTCCAGTGCCAGAGGTGAGCGTGCCTTCAAAAGTACTGCCACTTCCCCAGCACCGTGTCCTTGATTGCATCAACATACTGAGTAGGCACCCAATAGACCCAGTAGTAGGAGGCTTCGGTGGGACCCAACTGAAAGGCCTGGAAGGGGCAAGAAGAAAAGGAGGCAGTTGAAGGCCACAGCCTTCCAGTGAGCAGCATCCCCGGGGGGAGGAAGGGGCTCGTTACACACACACAAACGTGGACTCAGACTCATCTGCAACGGCCCCTCTCCCGCTTAGGGTACTTGCCATTTGTATCTACTTCAAACCAGTCAACTAAGAAATCCTTACAACTTTCCTCCTACAGCAGAGCTATACATTACAAGTATTACGCTTTTCTTTTTTAAAAAACCTCCAAACACCAGATAACTCAGAACCAAACTACATGAGACGCCAGAGACGTGTTCTTCACACGTCGGGTCCCACAGGGTTCCCTGGTCTTACAAGAAACAGCTGCTCACTGCGATTCTCCGCCAGGGACAGAGCGACGGGAGGGATTCTCTCTCTCTCTCTCTCTCTCTCTCTGAAAGCCTCGGCTCTGGTTTTCCTCCAGGAGCTCCAGCAGGAAATCCAGGGCAGCTTTTTGCGAGAGAGAGAGAATCCACCCCCCACACACACACTGCTCTTCTCTCCGGCAGAGAATTGCATCACGAATTCTCTCTCTCTCTCCCTCTCTTGCAAAAAGCCGCCCTGGATTTCCAGCCTCCTGTTACGTGTCACCTCCCCCCCGCCCCGAGTTCCCAGAGGAAAACCTGAGCAGAGGCTTTTGGCAAGAGAATCCCTCCCATCGTACTACCCTGGGTGGAGAATCGCCTTGAGCGGCTGTTCTTTGTAAGACTGCACCACCCAGGGAACCTTGTGGGACCTGACATGCGCCCAGGCACCTTGTGTGGTTTTCCTCACAGCTGCAGGGGTTTGATCTCAAGTGGCATACTGGTGCACATGTGAGGGCAGATGCTTCTCTACTAAATGCCTCCATCCCAAAGTTGCTTTGAAGAACCCTGGGAAAAAGTTATGGACAGTCAGTGAAAGTAAGAGTAGCTTGAAGAGGTGGGGGCGGCAGTTTTTGAGAGCCCAGTGGGAAAGGGCCAAGCCGCACTTCTCCACTGATGCCAGCCGGCTCCTGCGGCCGCATTCTGCACCCTTAGAGAAAACAACTATGCTGTGAGTGAGTGGCAAGTCCAGGCTCTGAAATCTGGCCTCAGCCCTGGTGAAGACTGGGGCTGGTTCCCCACAAGGAATCAAGCAGGGCAGCATCAGCCACGGTAAGAGGCTGAGAGCTGGGTCACCCTTTCCTGCCAAAGGAGCCCGAGAGTGGAAGAGGCAGGGGCAGAGGGAAAGTCGGTTGTTCTTGATCTTGATTTAGGTGCCAACAGGAGGAGGAATATCCAGAGGGAGCAACAGGAAACGGTCTGCCTTGCCTGTAAAACGGGGGTTTGGCCAGAACAAAAGAGGCTCTGAACGTGAACAGGACACAACCACGGCATCGCCAATGTCCACAACAACAGCTACTGCAATTTTAACACACACACTTTGTTCTCTTTGCGAGGGGCAGTAAAATAAGCAAGGAGAAAGCATACAGCTCCTTGTTTTTAAAAAGGCACAGACCCCCCTGCCATCCAAATGGTTCGGCAAGCAAAATATTTCTAGTATGCTTTTCTAAATTGATTGTCTAAAGTGACTTAAAAACAGAGGAAAACTGTAGCTGCTGCTAACTCGTTGCCACACAACAAGCAAGCAACTGAGGGACAGTTTAACAGCAGCAGCTCAAACAAACGGCTGGTGGAGGAGAACAGGAAGGGCAGGGAGGCAAAGCTCAAGGCAGGGTGGATACGAATCAGGGCTTTTTAAAAACAGAAACTGGAGTCTTTTGGTGCTACACCTCTGAAGATGCCAGCCACAGCTGCTGGCGAAACGTCAGGAACTACAATGCCAAGACCACGGCAATACAGCCCGGAAAACCCACAACAACCAAACTGGATTCTGTTTGATAAAATGCCTTTTGAGTGGAAAAAAAAATCTACCTATAGTTTTCTATTTAAGACAAAGTATTTAAGATACATATAGCCCCAAGAGTTTTCATCACGAAATAAGGATTAGTTTTCTATCATGTAGTATGAGACTGTATATCCATGGGATGTTTAATTTTTTGGTAATTTTTCTGTCTAGAAGATGCCATCGCAGATGCTTGGTTTTACTGTGAATTTCTGTCTGCAGAGCTAACGTGCCTCTTCTTAACAGCAAAGTGTTTTTAAATAAACAGAGTTGAGGAAGAGATCTCAGTCCTCTTGCTCGTTTTCAAACCTACGTTCACAGAATCAAGCCCTTACCTCTTAAGGGCTACGTTTCAAGTTCAGTTAATAGAAGATCGCCTGGGGTGAACCCAGGGCTCATTTCGAGGGGGAATAGCGTTCCGGCAGTTCCCCCAAGTCAGGTGGCCCCGCCAACCTTAGGGCCGTTTAGGCCTCGATTGGAGCCAAAATAGCCCGAATCTGGGCCAGAACGGCCGGGATTGGGTTGGTGCCGGGCAGGGGAACCTTACCCTGCTGGGCACCAACCCAATCCTGGCTGTTCTGGGCCAAAGGGGGCTATTTCCGGCCATTTGGGGCCCGTTTTGGCCCAGATTGGGTTGGTGCTGGGTGGCGGAACCCTCCCCCACCCAGCCCCAGCCATTTGGCCCTGATCCGGGCTGAAAAGTGCCATTTTCAGCCCTTTTGGGCCCAGATCAGGGCCAAAACAGCCTGGAACGGGTCACTGCCAGGCAGGGGAGGGTTTCCCCGCCTGACTCTGACCTGATCCGGGCCATTTTGGGGCAATTTTCTGCTGGGACTGGGGCCGAAACAACTGGGATTGGGTCGGTGCCAGGCAGGGGAAGCCTCCCCCTCCTGGCACTGACCCAGGTACTGGCCATTTCAGCCCTGATCTGGGCTGAAACAGGCCCAAAATGGCCATTTTAGCCCCATTCCTGTTGGGATCGGGGCCAGAACGGCCGGGATTGGGTTGGTGCCGGGTGGGGGAACTGACCTGGTCCAGGCTGTTTTGGCCCTGACCTTGGCCCTAAAGTGCCCACAATAGCCCTTTTGGCTGTGAATCGGGGCCGAAACAACCAGGGCCAGGTCGCTTCCGGGCAGGTCAGGCTTCCACTGCCTGACACAGACCCGATCCGGGACCATGAGGGCCTTGATCGGGCCACTGCCAGGTGGGGGAACACTCCCCTGTCTGGCAGCAGCCAAATCCCGGGCATTTCGGCCCAATCAAGGGGTGTGGCATATGCTAATGAGTTATGCTAATGAGGTCCGGCAGCTCCTTTTCTATGAAATGACCCCTGGGTGAAACAAATTTGGATAAGGAGCACCTAAGTGCGAGAAGGGAGGGGAAAGCAGTACAAATGAAAGCGAAACTTTTTTAGTAGAATACTGAGGTCTTTGTGAGTGAGCCTGAGATTTATCATATTATTCTCTCCCTTGAAGAGAAAACCTATCATGGCAGCAGGCTGAAAAGAGAAAAGAAGGAAAGTTGTCCAAATATGAATAATTACCCTATTAAACTTGAGATAGTTCACCTTGCAATGATTCCATACTTATCTATTTCAAACAATTATTAGTTGTCTGATATAACTGTAAGACTAACCTGTTAAATTATTGTTCTAAAAATTAAACTTTCATCTGGGTTGCAAATATTAATACTGTAACAATCAGCAAGAACGAGCCTTTATGCAGAAAATCATGATTCAGATCAAATCCACCCTGGCTTAAGCCACAAGAAGTGACAACTGTAGGAGAAACTTAACCAACAGCAGAAGGAAAAAGGGGTTTCATTTGGGGCCTAAGCACCAGCTTGGGAAAGAGCATCCCAGAGATGCAGCGCCACCGCTGAAAAGGCCCTTCTGCTGGCCGTCATCCACCCCTCTATGGTGGCAGTGGTGATGAGAGGCCTGCCTTGGAGGTAGAGCTGTGCTGAAAGGGGGGACCACGGCTCCTCTTGGAAGCAGGGCAGGGATCATTTTAGGCTTCAGTGACCACAGGCTTGCTAACTGGTCACCTGCACCTCGGCCATGAGCTTTCTATGCCATCTGTGCTGAACCCCGGCTGGAGCAGCAAAAGCCCCTTACCATCATGTGATAGTCTTCGTGCCCTTCGATAGGTTCACTCACCACATTCTTGATGGACCCCATGGGTAATTTTTCTGTTCTCTCTAGATTGAAACAAAAAAATTTAACATTTAGACCGGCTGCCTCTACCAGTCCTAACTCACTACCCAGGTTCCAGTGATCCTTTTCTTGGTAAGTAGACAAAACCTCTTCCGTCTCCTTCCTCACCAGTTTTCTTTTCACTTCAACCAAGTCCCTGGAAGACTGCACATCTTAAAAAAATTAATAACTTTCCACCATGACACAGAATAAAATAGCAAACTACGTATGCGACTGAACTCTCCAAATATCTTTGTGTTTATGTTGCTGTAGAGCCTTAGGTGGTTTTTGCCACTCACCTTGGGCTGTATGAATTCAAAGCATGGCCTCACAGACAAAACAGCATTAAAAAGATATTTCTTTGCAAGGAAGAATTAGATGTTCAAAAAAAGGAAGAGAGAGTGAAGTACGGAGTGAGCAAAAAGGAGAAAAACAGTCAACCTGTTTCAGCTTGAAGACCATTAAAAATGTTTATTCAAACGAGTCTTGCTCTGCTTCTTTCCTAGCTGCTTGTGCTCCCCCCACCTTAAAATACATGGAGGCCTCATCTCCTGAGGGTAATGTGGCTTAGTGAGATCAAACCAGCCACTTGGCGGGGTATATGCAGCCTGACAGTGGCTGATTCCGCACACGTTGGATAATGCACTTTCAATGCACTTGATCAATCGTTTGAGGTGAATTTTTTGTTCCAAATGATCTATAAAGAGAATTGGAAGTGCATTATCCAATGTGTGTGGAATCACGGGCAGCCCAATCCTAAGAGGGGCGGGGAAAGTGAATAGGAACCGAACTAAGGCTTGCGACGGCGTATCTGGGCTTTACGCCCGTGTAAGTCACCCTCCACCCGCGCTGGGACGTGGCGCTGGCCCGCCGGCGGGCCGGCACCAGCGCAAGCCTCAGGCAGCTGGGCGGAGGCAGAGGAGCGGTGTAGAGCCCTGCGCCGGCGTGGGGGGGGGGCGGGGAGCAGGGCGGGGTCGGAGTTAGTCTGCTCCCTAAGCCCCTCCAGAAGCGGGAACGCCCACAGCGGCGCAAAAAAGCTATGCCACGGAAAAAGAAGGCGTAGCCCATAGGCGCTCATGGAACGGCGAAAAACCGGCCCCCTCTCCGAGCGCTCAGCCCCGCCTCCATGGCCCAAAGGAGCATAGGATGCGAACTATCCCGGGGACCAATCAGCGTGCACGCCCGGCGTGGACGAGCCCCCCTCTCCGCACCCAATCACCTGCAACCGCGCCCTACAAAACATCCGGCCAGCGCCGGCCAAAACCCTCAGGTAAGTGAGCACGTCGCCGGAGGCTCTGTCCGTGTGCTGCGTGGCGTTGCCCCTTTGAACACCGAAGGGGGGTGAGGGCATTCACGGTGGCAGGCACAGAATGCACTCGGGGGACTTTGCGAAAAACTGGGGGCACTTCCCGTAAAAGGGAAGAAGTGCAAATGTCTGGCTAACCCCCTTTTTACCCCGACAGGAAGAACAACTCAACATCTAACTGTACTCATGCAAGCTAGTTGCTTCTAACTAAGCACAAACAAATTAACCCTTCCGTGAGAGAATGGAGTGACACTTGGCGAATTTACAGCAGCCTCTCCTGTTTCCTTGCAGGTACCCTGACTCCGGTATTCCCGCCTGGTGTTGACTGACGGAGCGCTGACAGGTGAGGGGGAGGTAGGGGAGGGGGGATTAGTGCAAACCGCCCATTCACCTGACCCCACCCGCTCACTTGCCGCTTCGGGTGAGGCCCAGCAGGGGTGGGGGGCGACCATGGCTGCCCCTGGCCGCCCCAGCCGCCTCAGAGGCAGGCGCCCCGAAAACCACATGCGACCAGGTGTTTGTTATGACCAGCTCATTCCCTCCCTTAAAGGTAAAGGCTTGCCAAGGCCGAGTGCATCCTCACCAGACCGTCATGCATCAGCTGGTCGCTGCTTCCCTCGACTACGTGCATCCTCCCGGATGGCGGAGTGTGGGGCTTGCCTCGCCAGTGGAACGAGGCAAAGCCCACATGTGTCTTTTTCTCCCGCAGGCACGTCCAGGGCAGGGCTGCTCCCCCGCGTCCCGCCCTCCCCAAACATCTCTGACGGACGGTTGGCTGCAGCCCAGGAAGCACTTTCGCGCTGTAGCCTGCATCCCAGCCCCGCCCCGCCGAGCTGGAAGGAGGGCTGTGAAGAATTCCCCGGCTCCCTTGCTAGCCTAAAAACAAGCCCACTTGTTCCAGTGCAATAAAACAAGTTGTAAAACAACTGCTTTCTGTGTCTGCGAGCCTGACTTCGTCCTCTGCCCTTCCCCCAACACTCCCGTCACATATCTCCACCTGCACATCGCCACAAATGTATCTGACAGACCCCGTTCTGCCTCCCCGCCCCCCCTCCCCTCACAGTAACGTCAGGTAGAGGGTTGGGGCAGAGCATGTCAGCGGGGAAGGGGGAGCCACCGAGGGCGCTCGATCCCTGGTAGGGCGAGCAGCTGGCACCCGATAATAAGCCAGGGAGAGGGTGGCCGGGGGTGCCGCTGCAAGGGGGCGGGAGATGGCAGGGGAAACGGTCCGCTCGCTGGAACCCTAGCCCCATCAGTGAAGAAACTAGGGTAGCGGCAGACAGATGCTGTATCCCAGGCAGGAGGTCTCGCGCGCCTGGGGAGAGTCGCTCCCGTTGCAGCCGCAGCCACAGCAACAAAGTCCCATGAGCGGCTGCCTCCCAGAGTGGGTCCGGCCCCTCGGGTGTCTGCGGCAGCCCCATTGGTCATTCCAACACCCTCCACCCCGCGGTGTCCCGCCTCGCATTCATCCTGCGGGGCAGTTGCGAGGCTCCCGCGCCAACATGGCGTGGTTGTTGGGAGGGGTAGGGTGTGTCTGAGGCTGCGCGTGGCTTTGCCCTGCCCAGTGGCTTCCCCCGACACTGGCTGCAATGTGGGCGGCAATCGAGAGGGAGTGGCTAGAGGTGCACGCCACATGGGAGGAGGCGAACAACCGCGGCTGGGAGTTCATGGCCGCGGTACAGGAGGTGGGAGAGGGGCTCCGCGCCTCTCAAGTCCGTGCCGAAGCCCTGCTCGGGCAGCTCGTCGCCATCCTCGACCCGTTGGCCCCACCCGCTGCAGCAGCTCCACCTGCCCCAGAGGCACCCTCGGGCCCAGTTGCCTGTGAGAGGCCGGGCCCGTGGACGGCCAAGGGGTCCAGCAGCCGGCCTCGCCGGTGAGCCCTGCTGCCGCCTTGCAGGGAGGGGGGTGTTCTGCTGGACAGGTGGGGCCGCGGCCCAGGGTGTTATACAGCTGCTGGAGGCAATAGGGCCGGGGCCAGGGGGGCCAGGGGCAGCGGAGCAGGGCTTGGCCGCGTGACCTGGTCGCCGCAGCAGGGAAGGCTGGGTGGAGGGGCAGCTGCTTCTGACCATGCACTCGCACAGGCGCCGGACAGCACAGGGGGCGAGCGGGGAGGGGGCTGGTGAGGCAGTGCCCGGGCCGTCGACGGGCCCCTGGCTGCCTGTCCTTCCAAATGGGCTCTGCCCAGCCCTGCCTCCCATGGTCCCTCGACACCCACCCTCTCCTACACGCCTCCCCTTCCTCACGTCTGCTGGGGGAGGTGGGATGGTATAATAATAAAGGCTGATTTCTGTGCAACGGGTGTCTGTGGTCTTTGGCTTGGGACGGGGACGGGCCCGCTGTGTCTGCTTCTTGGTGGCGGCCTCAGGCCAACCCTCCCCTTCGGCGCGACTTGGTGGCTGTTCCCTACTGCCGGGACTGGCTGCTGCCCTGGATTCCTCATGGCAGGGCGCCTGCCAGTCCCATGCCAACCTCTCTGGACGTGGCCGCCACGGACTTGGCGCTGCATTGGGCAAACGGTGGAAAGGCTCCTCAGACCACGCCCACCCCTCTCCTTCCCGACTGCGAGCCCCGCCCAACGCACGAGCCGGGGTGGTCTGCCGGCATGGGCGCGATTTGCCTGCTGCTCTGGGGCCTGGCTGGGATCGTGTGCTGCCCATTGGCTGCGCCTATCCTGGCCCCTCCCCCTGCTGCTTGTGGGGAACAGCGCCCTTTGGCTACGCCCGGCAGTGGCTGCGCATCACGCCCACCCACAACGCTTCCTGGTTCTCCCAATTTGCATCTCTGCGCTGCTGCCGGGGCTGGCTCTGCTGCACTTTGCTGGCACAGGATACGGCCTGGCGGCGCCACTGCTCCGTCTGTGCAGGCACGCCGGCATTGGGGCCGGCCATAGTCAGTCTCTATACGAAGCCTGTTGAGGCAGTGAGTCAGCAGACAAAGCATTTTGGGTTCATGGGAGAAGAGGAGGCATATTCTCATTGGGATCAAAGAGATTGCACAGAGCTGAACTTTGGAGCTAGAGATGGTTGGCCAGTTCTGGCAAGATCTCTTGTATGAGGGTTATGGGTATCACCAAATTCTATGGCCGTGGCTCATATTCCTTGCACCCCTCCTCCCAAGCAACATGGCAAGCAACACTCTCAAGGGCACAAGCCTGCCTGCCTTCCTATTCACCTCCTCTGACAGAGGAGGTGCAGAAGAGCCCCAGGCATGCTGTCCTCCCAGTGCACTTGCAAAAGGTACACAAACACAGTCAACAGAGGTAAATGCTCAGCACTTCCTAGAGCTCATTTTTCCTTTCAGCTCTTTGGTCATGCCCACACTGCTCCATCCAGTTCCTCCAGTGAGAACGCAAAGGGCCTGGAACTGGGACCGAGCAGGCAGAGCCATTTTACATCCTGCTCAATAACTCCAGCCCCAGCAAAGCAGGCTGCCACCTGGCTGCCATGTTATTTTCCATAACTGACCTATAAAGGGGTGGCATCTAGCCTCTCTTTCTGAAGCAAGGATCTGCCCTCTGCTCCATCTCCACAAAAAGCCACTCCTTGTGCAGCAATACACAAGGAGCGTTTCCTCTGCCTCAAAGGTGTGAGGGTTGCAAATACACTTAAAGCAGACCAACATATCAGCAAGCCAAAGACCAGAGGGTTGCAGACTCTCTGATATCCAGGTCACCGATGCTTCTGGTTCCTTAAGCTGCACGTGACTTTTTACACGCTTCCATATATTGCTCAAATGACAACCAAGCTAAAAAAACACTGCAGGGGAAGTGGATTCTGCAAGCTCAGAAACCTGGAAGGGAATCAACGTGATGCATTTATTCTCTTCTAAAGATATGCTTCCGGGGTGTAAACTGTGGGGTGCTAATGCCATCTTTTTATTTTACAAAATTTATACCCCACTTCTCTGCCCTCATAAGAGCCACCAAGCTAGCTAACAAGTTAAAACGCACACAATAAAATCACCTTAACCACTGTTACCTTTAGTGCCAATCCAGAGCTGATCTTGTTCGAGTTTAAAAGTGAGCCGCACTTTCCCACCTGACTTGTTGTACATACCCGACAAAGGGACAGTTGGCAGGCGCTCCTGAAGAGGTGAAGCACAAAAGGCTGGTTCAGCAGAAAAGCTTATGGAGAAGGGCGGGACGGGGGGGGGGGGGGGACGGGGGGGGGGTGGCGGGGCACAAACGTCAAGGACAGACCCAGGCTCTTGAGTGCCTTGAGAACAACAGTGACTGCTTACTCACCTGCACACCTTTGACAGAAGGCATCACATCTTCCGGTTTGCCTTTATCCAACACTTTCCTATGTTGCTGTGAGAAACAGAAGTCACAGTTGACCCACCATGACAGAAGCCTAAAAGTGCCCGTTTGCCAGCACTTCTAAAGGGTGGGCAAGCACTCAATAATAAAACAGTTTGTTAGGAATCATCCTTCAGCAAAGTAATTCAAGCACTCTAGATGCCGCACAGAAAATATGCAAGGCTATCAATACCACCACCCCCTCAGCAGTGTCTTGGTATTACAAGATTAAGATGTATTTCTTACCATTTTGGCTAAAAAGTTGCAGATATTAGGACCACAACTTTCAGAAATAGTAACTCAGGAGTTCACAAGTTATAAGGCACAACAGTAACAGAAAGAGCACCCCTGAGAGGGGACACCCCCCCACACCCCCGTAATCTACAAATCAGCTTAGTTAACAACTGTGCACAAGTATCAACACACATTTCAGGAAAACATGAATGTATTAACAGAAATCCAATTGCACAACTGGCCAGCTATCAGCAGAATTACCTACTGAGAGGAGGTGTCAAAAGCAGTAATATTTGGCTTCAAAGAGGTATTTATTGTTCGATTATGATTACGTCTATGTCGCGGGTCTGCCCTTGAAGCCAACTCACAAATTCCAGTCACTACAGAATATTGCAGCTCGGTGCTATCAGGAGCTATGCAGAGTATGCATGTGACAACCATTCTGCAGTCATGTCATTGGCTGCCCATCAGTTATCAAAGTCAAATCAAGATACTATCCCATGTAAGACATTTCATTGCCTTGGACTCTCGTATCCACAAAACTTTCCTCCTATGCTCTGCCACAACAGTTTTGTTTGTGTGAACAGAGCATTCTGGGGGCAACACCCTACAAAGAGGGAAATCGGCAGCTGCCAGTACACGCGCGTTCTCCTGTTATGGCTCCCCCCTTGGGGAACAGCCTGTCTGAGGAGGTCAGGAGGCCCCCACACCTCAGTCTTTCTGCAAACTACATGAAACAGAGTTGTTCAGGAAAGTATCTTTATAAAGGTCATAGGGCTATATTACAGCGGAATAATTTAAGAAAGTGAAAAGAATGAGACTGTGGAGCAGGCCGCTGTGCATAGTACGCATTATCTGTTGTGATAAGCATTATCTTGCTCCTGCACTGTTTCCCACATAAGCGATACCTCTTTCTGCATTGTTTAACATATGTCTAATACCATCTTACTATAAAACTGAGTAAGCTTATTTCAGACAACTCACTTTATACCTCGCTGCACCACCAGAGGGCGCTGCCACGGAGGGAAGCCTAAACCACCAAATGCAGTGAACTTTTTATATTGGACCTTTTCCCACCAGTTGAATGTTGTAATAATAGGTTATTTACTGTGATATCGACTGTATGGTATATTTATTGATATATATTGATGAAACTGAGCACTCTTGGCAATTTATATATTAACTCATTTGTAATACTAATATTGTTACTATTTTGACTGAGTTCTCCGGAAAGGTGGTACTCTATGGAGGGAAGCCTAGGCAAGACCACATGTCCCTCCAGAAAACGTGCCATGGTGGGAAGCCCAGGCCGCGAGCAGAATGGGAGCAGGTGGCAATGTCCGCCTCCCACCTTCACCCAGCTGGTATGAGTGGAGCAGATGGCAATGCCCACCCTCTGCCTTCACCCAGCTGGTATTAGGAGCAGAGCAGATGGCAATGCGGCAATGCCCATCTCCCATCTTAACCCAGCTGGTATTAGGAGAGGAGCAGATGGCAATGCCCATCCCCCAGCTTAACCCAGCTGGTATTAGGAGTGGAGCAGGTGGCGATACCCACCACCACCACCTTAACCCAGCTGGTATTAGGAGGGGTAACTAATGAAGAGGCGTTCCCAAGATGCAACCTGAAAGCCAATGAACAGCACTTGCAGAACAATAAATCAGTCACTTATTGTAAATTCATAGAAAATATCTCATCTATTTAAAGTGCTCAGTGCAAAATATATAAATCCAAAATTAATCAACTCACAACACTCAATGAACATACAAAGACCTTATTCGTCCATTACAAAAGAGAAAATTATCGACCGTGTCCTTGTAAGGCAGTCCCACAGTATAGCGGCAAAACTGTATCCCATGTATTCTATTGCAAACAAAGGTTGGAAAGAGGAAATCCGAACGAGCCCGGTAGTTCCTCTTGTCGCCAACAGTTGATGGTGAGTGAAAAGGTGTACTTGAGTGTAGATTTTGACTAATCTTATGAGTCTCTTCTTTGTAGGTGGACTTCAACGATGGACAGAGAGCCCAAAGGCCCCCCCGGCCCTACAAGCTGTCGGTTTGACTATTCAGCTTGTTTCATACCACACACACTTCCTCAGGGGCCAATCTTGCTTCCACCAATGCAGGATAATTTTCACAAACAAACCAGCAAAACATTCACATGCTATGAATTTAGCGCACACCAGACCTTTGTTTGCAATAGAATACATGGGATACAATTTTTCTGTTATGCATTCAACAGTCATCTATACGGGAGTCTCCAGTCTTTAATGAAAAGAATAAACGTTTACTTGAGAACATACTGCGGGACTGCCTTAAAGGGACAAGGTCAATAACTTTTTTCTTTGGTGATGGGCGAAGGTCTTTGTATGTTCATTGAGCGTTGTGAGTTGATTAATTTTGGATTTATATATTTTGCACTGAGCACTTTAAATAGATGAGATATTTTCTATGAATTTACAATAAGTGACTGATTTATTGTTCTGCAAGTGCTGTTATTCGTTAGTATTAAGAGCAGAGCATGTGGCAATGCCCACCCCGCGCCTTAAACCAGGTGGTATTAGGACCGGAGCAGGTGGCAATGCCCACCCACCTTAACCCAGCTGGTATTAGGAGTGGAGAAGGTGGCAATGCCAACCCCCACCATCACCCATTTGGGATCAGGAGTAGAGAAGGTGGCAATGCCCACCTCACACCTTCAACTGGCTGGGATCAGGCACAGAGCACTTGGCAATGCCCACCCTCCCCTTCAGCCAGCTGGGATCAGGAGCAGAACACGTGGCAATACCTACCTCCTGCTTTCACCCAGCTGATATTAGGAGCAAGGCAAGTGGCAATGCCCACCCCCACCTTAACCCAGCTGATATTAGGAGCAGAGCAGGTGGCAATGCCCACCCCCCACCTTAACCCAGATGCTATCAAGAACAAAGCAGGTGGCAATGCCGACCCCCCCTTCAGCCAGCAGGGATCAGTAGCGGAGCAGGTGACAATACCCACACCCCACTTTAACCCAGCTGGTATTAGAAGTGGAGCAGGTGGCAATGTCCACCCCCGCCTTAACACAGTTGGCAGGAGCAGAGCGGGTGGCAACACCCACCCCCGCCTTAACAAGGTATTAGGAGTAGAGCACGTGGCAACGTCCACCCCCACCTTAGCCCACCTGGTATCAGGAGTGGAGCAGGTAGCAATGCCAACCCCCCCCTGCTTTAAACCAGCTGGTAATAGGAGCGGAGAAGGTGGCAATACCCACCCCCTGTCTTAACCCAGCTGGCATTAGAAGTGGAGCTGGTGACATTGCCCTCCCCCCACCTAAACAGCAGCTGGTATTAGAAGTGGAGCAGGTGGCAATGCCCACCCCCTGGCTAAACCCACCTGGTATTAGGAGTGGTGGCAATGCCCACCCCCCCTTCAGCCTCCTGGAATCCGGAGCAGAGCAGGTGGCAATGTCCACCCGCTGGCTTAACCAACCAGGTATTAGGAGCAGAGTAGGTGGAAATTCCCATCCCCCTTCAGCCAGCTGGAATCAGGAGCAGAGCATGTGGCAATGCCCGCTCACCTTCAGCCACCTGGAATCCAATGCCCACCTCGCACCTTCACCTGGCTGGGATCAGGCGCAGAGCAGGAGGCAATGACCTTCTTCCCTTCACCCAGCTGGGATAAGGAGCAGAGCAGGTGGCAATGCCCGCCCTCTTCAACCTACTGGAATAAGCCACTGAGCAGGCAGCAACGCCCACCCTGTCTTCACCCTGCCAGAGTCAAGCACAGAATAGGAGGCAATGCCCCCCCTTTACCTGGCATGTATCAGGCATGGAGCAGGAGCCAAGCATGCAGCAATACCTGCCCCCCCTTCAACCTGCCGGAATCAGGAGCAGAGCAGGTGGCAATGCCCGCATCCCCTTTACCCGGCTGGGATCAGGACCAGAGCAGGTAGTAAAGCCTGCCACCCACTTTCACCTGTCAGGATGAGGCATGGAGCAGGAGGCAATGCCTGTTCCTCCCTTCACCCAGAAGGGAGCAGGTGGCAATGCCCACCCACTTTCACCCAGTTGGGATCAGGCTCGGAGCAGGTGGCAATGCCTGCCCCCCTTCACCCAGCCGTAGTCAAGCACAGGAGGCGATGCCCCCTCTTTACCCGGCAGGTATCAGGCATGGAACAGGTAGCTAAGCCCACCACCCCTTCACACGGCCAAGATCAGGCAGATCGGGCATGGACTAGATGACAATGCCCACCCCCTCCTTCGCCAGCTGGAATCAGTGATGGAGGAGGAGCGAATGCCTGCCTGCCCGCCCGCCCACCCACCTTCCCCTTTCTACAGCCCGTTGTATTTTTTCCCCACAACGGGCTTTGTTGCTACTTTGCATGTTATTACGTTACTTATTAAATATCGCATCTTACTGATAACATCGACTTGCATTATACAGCACAGTAACATAAAGACTAGACATAATTCTGCCCTCAAATTCAACTCAGAAACTTCAGTTGGTACAGAACACTGCAGCTCATTTACTCTCAAGGGCTAGAAAGAGCATGCAAATCACTTCCATTCTGCAGTCATTCCGTGGGCTTCCCATCAGTTACTGGGCTTAATTCAAGGTTGTGACTATCACATCCATGGTCTTGGCTTCTCGTATCTGTCTGACTGCCTCTCCCTTATATTCTACAGAGCAGCTTCGCTCATCTGAACAGGGTCTTCTGAAGACACCACCCTACAGTTGGACAAAAACTGCTGCCTGCACATGTATTTTCTCTGTGGTAGCCCCCACCATACGGAAAGGCCAACCTGAGGTGGTCAGAAAAGCTCCCACTCTCCTGTTTTTTTGCAAACTGTGCAAAACTGTGCAAAACTTAATTATTCAGGAGAACTTTCTACTCAGATTACAGGACTGTGTCATAAGAAATAGCTCAGAGAGATGCCTTGGTAGGGACAGAGAACTAAATGCTACACTATTGGGTACTGTCTGCTGATATAGATGTGCTCCTAATAGCAAGTTTCTACACTGCTAAACGGGCCATGGATATTTGTTAGGCTTTGTTTCAGATACATTTCACCTCTGTGCTCAGCTTTATGCTTGTTTAATTTTTTTCTGCAACCATTCCCTACTGTATCTGTTTTCCTGAATGTCTTAGTTGTCAATTATGTTGTATTTTCACTTGCACTGTTGTAATCTGCCTTGAATCTTAGTGAGAAAGATGGACTATAAATAAATAAATAAAAATAGTTTGCTTTGTCACAGTGAGAAAGGCAGGCAACAAGTGAATAAATAAATAAAGGGAAGGCCTATGGCTCAGCATGAAGTTCCTGGCAGCTCCAGTTAAAAGTATCTGGTAACAAACAATGTGAAAAATTGCTGTGTGAATCCCTGGGAAAACATTAAACTTTAAAGACCAGTGGTCTACCTCAATTTAAAGCAGCTCAGTTTCATAAACATAAGACAATGATTCAAATCGTAGTGAGGCTCAATAACTAGACTGTTCCAGTGAGAGACAGTGGAAATAGAAGCTAACCGATCAGTCAAATAGACAGGCTTCAAGATCTTACCATGCCACGACCCCAAACTGTCAGCACTGCATTTTTAACTATGGCTCTTTGATCAAAATCCTTTGGGTTAACAACTTCAACTAACCTTTTGCCTGCAGAGGGGCTCCTTTTTGGTCTCTTCCGACTTCACTTCCTGCTGAGCAGCATCTTTCGGTATGTTCACTGCTAAGACGTCATTGATGGTGGAGCCAACCACCATGATTTTTGCACCATTGATTACTTTGATTTCCCGCAACGTTTTCTCCTCGGGCAGAAGTCCTTTGAACATGACCTTTTGCATTGTGGGAGGAAGGCCTACAGTGGAGGAAGCCAATGAAAACCACTTGTAGGCCAAGGAAAATTTTCAGAGAGCTGACAAGAAGTGGTACCTGCTCCTTGCCTTACCTGTCAGCGAATGGATTTTCTGCTTCAGGTCGGCCCCCGTGCTGTCCAGCGGGAACTTCACGTCGTACTTGTTTTTGTTCCAGATGATTCTGAGCTCCACCAGCTCCTTCTCCAGCTCCGGGTCGCCGCCGTTGCTGACAGAGGCCTGGGAGGCATCCGGCGGGTCGTCCTCGGGCGCGTCTGTCTCCGGAGGGCTCTCGGCCGAGGAGGGGTCCTGCTCGCCGTCCTCTCGGCCTCCTAGCGGCGGCGGGTTCTGGGCCTCTGCGTCCATGCCGGCCTCCTCTGAATCTGCACGGAAGAAAAAACTGTGAGAGGGGCCCGCAGGGGACAGACGGGCCTCCCGGCGAGGAGAGCAGAGCAGAGCAGAGCAGAGCAGAGCAAGGGGCAGCCTGCCCGCCCCGGCCCTTCCCTTCTCCCTCGGCCGCTCTGCTCCGGCGCTCGGATCGGGGCTGGCGTCCAGAGGCCGCCGCCGCCTCGTTCAGCCGCTTCGGCCGGGGCAGTCGGGCGCCGCGCTTGCCCCGGGAGCGGAGCCCCCCGCCCGGCCCCGGCCCCTGGCCCGGTCTGGGCCCGGCCGGCCTCCTTCCCCCCCTCGGGCCGCTCTCGCCTGCTGACGCGCACCGGGAGAGGCTGAGGCGGCGGCGGCCATGATGATTGTGTACAAGCCACCCGCGGGGGGCGCCGGGAAAAGCGCCCGCGCGCTGCGATTGGCCCTCGCCGGCCGCCGTCGCCCGCCCCTCGCCGGACGGGGGCGGGGCCTCAGAGCGCGAGGGCAGATGACGTCTCTCTCCCCTGCGCCTGCGCGCGGCCTGGCGAGCCGGAGGGCGGGTAGAGTGCCCTGGCGCGGGGAGGCTCCGCCATGGGGCGCGGGGCGGCGGCGGCCTCGGCCTGGCGGGCGCGGGTGAGGTTCGCGCCCAGCCCCACAGGTGAGGAGGCCGCGCGGGGAGCCGCCGGCGAGAGACAGCGCTGCCCGAACCGCGCGATCCGGGCAGGCGCCCAAGGCCCGACCCCCGAGGAAGCCCCGGCAGGGCGGGCGGAGGACGCGGCACCTCCCGGGACTCGACGCGAGGGTGGAAGCCGTTCGTGTGACGGGGAAGGATCCGCGGAGGGAAACGGGAGGCCGCGCGGCTGGAGGGCCCTCACGTGCAGCCTGCCTGCCTTGGCTTACAGCGGCACTCCCAAGGGGCAGAACCAGCCCCGGCCCGCTCGCTTGTTCCTCCTCCAGAGCATTCCTGAGAAACGTCTGTTTGTAGCCCTCCCTCCCGGCGCAGTTTACACCCAAGTATAATTACAATTAAAACCACAATGAAATCGTGACAATCATAAATACAATTTCAGTGCACGGTGTACAGTTTCCAAGATGGCAGCCCATATCATGTGCAGGTGGGCTGCTCCCAGAGAGGGAGGCTCTACTCGTCAGTGTAAGGGCTGACCGGCAATCTGTCTGTCTCCCGCAGATTTTGCCCTGCGCTTCCTATGGAGAACGTAGGCTGGTGCATGCCCATTTTATGCCCCTAACAGCCCTGTGAGGTGGGTCAGACAGAGAGATCCTGGGCACTGCAACCATGACACTTCCCTGGCCCTAGCCACACCACACTCCCTCTTGTGACTTTCTCTCTGCCCCCCCCCAGGTTTCCTGCACTTGGGGGGCCTGCGAACTGCTCTGTACAACTACATTTTTGCCAAAAAGCACGAAGGATGCTTTGTCCTGAGATTGGAGGACACTGACCAGAGCCGGGTTGTGCCTGGAGCTGCTTCCGGAATCGAGGACATGCTGGAATGGGCAGGTAATCCCTACAGGGACAAAATGACATGGTGAGGTGGCGTGGGGAGCCTCCAAATGATTCGCTCAGCTGTTTCTTGGGAGGAGAAAAGGAGACAGTTCCTACCTATAGCCAGCTCCTGTGCCTCCCTGTCTTTCTTTGCAGCATTCTCAGGTTGTTAACCTCTTTGACTTTGCTAGAGCTTCTATTGCAGAAGAGCAGAAGGATCCAGCCGTCTGCCTGCCTTACTGGGCTGCTCTTAGGAATTGGGGAGGAAGCCCCTTCTCCCTCGGCTCTCGTTCCCAGTGCCCCTGCTCAACGACAGGTGCTGGGACGGGGCACACAACAGGGACTCTCCTGAGTACAGCAAACAAGCCTGCTGGGGTAGCAGCGGCAGGAGAGCAGAGAGCACAGCGCCGGCCACGTGGGCCATCTTGCCCTGTCGTGCTGCTGCCTGCCCAGAAGAGCTCAGGCGGAGGCCTGACTGCCTCTCGGAGCACCCTTGAATTCCTGTACGGTTGCCCGCACGGGTGCAGAAGGCCTTGGGTCTCCTACACGGACTGGATCCTTGAGGGCGTACAAGAATTCTTACCACAGCTGGAGTGGAGCCGGATTTCCTTATTTGACACGGGGAGGGAGCATCCACTGAGTTTGCTCAGCGACTTGCTCTGGAGCCAGGTTTTGGAGGGAACGTGCTCTGTGGTGATTGTAACGAAAGGGGCTCCCATTAGGGAGATGAGCGGGTGGGAAGAGGGAAGGCCTGTTTGTGTCAGTGAACTGGAGGCCTCTTCTTTTTAATGCTTGCTTATGACTCCCTTCTTGCAGGCATCCCTCCTGACGAGAGCCCTCGACGGGGTGGGCCTGTGGGTCCCTACCAGCAGTCTCAGAGGCTTGATCTGTACAGAAAAGCCACCGAGCAGCTCCTCAAGAAGGGAGCTGCTTATCGCTGCTTTTGCACCCCGCAGCGCCTAGAATTGCTGAAGAAGGAAGCACTGCGGAGCCTGCAAACACCCCGGTGAGTGCCTGCGTGCTGGAGTGTTGTGTGCCCCCTGCTGTAGCACCCATGTCGCCTGGTTTGTAATGCCTTCCACGTGGCCTGAGCCTTGCTAAAGATCTCAGGGGAGTCAGCTGAGCGTTTGGGGAGAGCCCCAAATGGAGGGGGCTGCAGGTCGACGTGTGCTGCTAGTCCAGAGCTCATTTATTGCCCACAGTCTGCTCCAGGCTCCCCTCTGCTTCCATTTATGTCACATCCCCATTTTTTTTACATTGATAAACCAGAAGAAAATGTTAAATGGGAAGAGAAGGGGATTTGCAAAAATTGAACCCTCCCCTTACTATAGTACAATTGAAAGAAAATTTGCAAGAAGTCTCAATCAATTGGATTCTTCTCCATCAGTTACGCTCCTTTTGTGAATCCCACAGCAAGGCTAACTATGACCAGAAAGATGATGAAATTCCATCAGTTTTTAATGCAATACACGAATAGTACAAAAGGAATAACGTCTAAAATATATTCTTATTTAATTGAAATAGATACAAGTATGTCAAATGGACTGAAAACAATATGGAAAAATGACTTTGGGGAAAAACAGAATAAAATATACGGAAAAAATTATGGATGACTCGCCCTTAGGGGAAATTCTCTGTAATTATTACATCGACGGTATATTACTCTGCGGGTAGCTTGAGCGAATAAATAATACAGATAACAAACTGCTGAAGAAATTTCCACCCTGTAATATTAAAAATTTGGGGGGGGGATTTCAGAAATGGAAAACATCATGCATCAAGTCATTTAGGTCCGCTGGCCTTGCTATCAGTTTGGGGAAACAAAATGACAACTAAGAGGTGGGCAGCCCAATCCAAAGGTTCTGCTGCTCCCTGTGGACTTTTGAGGGAGAGCCACGCCCCAGCCCGGCAAGGCACGACTGCTGCCGAGAGCATCCACCCCCCGCCCCCCCCGCCCCGTTTCCCTGACAGCCCCACCAGCACCAGCCAATGGCCGTGTCACACTTGTGACAGGCACGCAGGGGGCAAGCAGTGGTACAGCCAACGGGCAGTCTGCAATCTCCGCTGCCCAATGATACTGCTATTCCCCCCTGCCAGGGAGTAGGCAGCCAGGGTCCACGCATCCCTGCAGCCACAGCACTCACACTGGGGCACCCAGCTATGGGAGGGGTTGGATAAGTATTGTTACAGAGTAGCATATGCACAGCAGATAAAGAATCCCTGACTCGTGTGCATTTTAGCTTCTAAAATAAAGTTTATAACATATAAGGAAAAATAGGGTACATTGGAGATAAAATAAAGAATAGCTAACTTAGCTCCTACGTCCTTATGTCATTACATCCTGATGACCTAAAGGCAATGGTCTAACTAACTGGAGAGCAGCGGCATCCTGAAAATTGGAAAGAATGTCAATGGCCCCCCACTAAAACTGATCAGCCAATCAATGAAGCATGCGACTCCCCATTTTATCCTGTTGGGAAACATCCACCTGGTTGTCTTCTTTTTCTTCTTTTTTGGGGGGGTCTGATTTAATTTAGTGAAAACAGAGAAAATACAGTATTGGTAATATACACGGTACTGCCTAAACAAGGACAGAGCAAAGAGCATTTCTGACCACAGCAGAGCTCAGCTCCTCACAGAAATACAGATGGGCATTTGGGTAAGGGTTTCACTTGCCCCAACACGTTTGTGTAGAAAGAGGCAGCGGTGCATGCTGTACGTCTTAATCAGGGTATGACTCCACAGATTGCAATATTCAGCAATCAAATGTAGCTTCTATAATTTGCAAGAATGGAAAGACAGACAGCAGGCTAACAGCGCAGTCCTATGGTTGGTCGTGATGCCAGCGGAGCTGCACAGGTGGAGCTGCAGCGCCACTGGGCTCGTTCCTTTGTTAGCAAAGTGCAGCAGTGGCGGCGGCAGCGCAGAGCTCCGAAGCAGGAGTGGCGAAAACACAGTAGGTGGGGCGGAAGCAAGGGGCCTGAGGCAACCTGCCAATGGGCGGTGGAGCTATCTGACCGCTGTGGAAGGGGTGAGGAGAGGCGTAGCCAGTGGGCAGGTAGCGATAGAGTGACAGGAACACAAGTCTTTGCCGGCAGGCTGCTCAGGAGCCCGTCCTGAGCCAGGCAGCCAAAGACAAGGAGGGATGTGGGTGTGGCCGGGCACGCCGTGGGCAGCTGAATGCCAGGCAGATCAACCAGGCGCCCCTTGCAATCGCCAGATGGACAGGCCCTTGGCAGCCGTGGTCACACAACCCCTGCAGCATTGGAAGTATGGGGAGAAGGGGCGAAGTGGGGAGGGACAGGTTGGGGGGGGGCTAGACCACGTAAGCCACCCCAACAGCTGCTCCCCAAACCACTTCCCTGGCACCTCGTTCTTGCAGTGCCTACTGCCCTGCCCTCCCCTGGCATCCGCTGCATGCCGGCACATCTCCTAGGGGCACTGAAAGAGGGCAGCTGGCAGATGTGGTGCGATGACCACAGCTTTGCACCGGCTGCCAGGCCGTGTGCCAGCACAGAGGTCGGAGAGAGGCACTCTGACAGGATGGTTGAGCGCGATCATGGGGCAGGTGGCAGCCAGTTGCGGCAGCATGAGCCAGGCACTGGTTGGCGGTTTGGCCATGGAGGGCATGTTGCCAGGTCCAGGTCGGGTTCCCCCGGGGGAACCGCACCGGGATGCATCAGGGCCAAGGAGGGAGTGTTCGGGCTCCGGACATTCACCACATAGGCCGGCCACCCATTGCGGGCGCCCAGGACATGGCAAGCAGGGGCAGGGCAGCGAGACCCCCGCAGTTTCCTGGAGGCCTGAAATACCTGGCCCTGGGTGGCCTGGGGCCCTGGTGGCCCACCCACCACCCAGCCCATGGGCCTCAAATCCACCCACCACCGTGGCCGGGAGATTGGCCTGGCCCCGCCCCGAAGAGCAAGGAAAGCGCACGGGTGTCGGGGCCATGCAGCTGGACCTTTATTGTGGCTAATGGTAATCAGCTGTCCAGCCGGGGAGGGATTTGGGGGGTAAAGGGATGCCTCGAGGACAAGCATCCAGCAGCCAGGTACGGCCACTCAGGAAGAGTGCAAAATAGGTGGCTGTACCTGTAATAAACAGGGAGGAAAAAAAGGGGGCAAAACCCTACAGGATACAAAAAATGATTCTTTATATAATATTTTCAAAATTCCAAAAGTGCAATGTGCTCATAACACTTCATACAGTGTCTTCAAAGTTTCAAAAATGCAACGTGCTCATAACATTCCATACATGATTCAATACATATTACATAAACAATCTTACAGGGTAGGATGAATTAAAGATGATACCATTTAAAGGACACTGCCGCCCACACCGGGATGAATGAATGTATGGCTGGTGTTTACTTTTACTTGGTGGTTATAAACAGAAGCTCCTGAAGAAGCAGGCGCGAAATCTGTTCGCAGCCGGCCTCAGATTGAGAGATTGAGAGCGTTCCAGGGGAGAGCGTTCTAGGGTGTGCTATCCCAGGAGGAAGCACCCCCCAGCGATTGTTTCCTCACTGGCAATTACATCTGCACCATGCTGGAATGAAACAACAACTAAGATATTTCTACTTTAAGTTATGACAACATAGAAGGATAAACTGACTTCAAACAAAGACTCAAGCCTATGTAGGCTATTCTCTCCCGGAAAATATTTCATGAACTGGTTATCTAAATGGTATCATCCTTAATTCATCCTACCCTGTAAGATTGTTTATGTAATATGTACTGAATCACGTATGGAATGTTATGAGCACGTTGCATTTTTGAAACTTTGAAGACACTGTATGAAGTGTTACGAGCACATTGCACTTTTGGAATTTTGAAAATATTATATAAAGAATCATTTTTTGTATCCTGTAGAGTTTTGCCCCCCTTTTTTCCACTCAGGAAGAGTGGGCGGCCACGGTGCGCTCGACGGGCCGGCCCCCGCATCACCATCCTGGCTGCCTGGGGCTGGACGCCACCGCTTCGAGGGTGTACCTGTTCGCAGTTCCTTTTCCCACTCATCTGGCTCAGGCTGAGGTGACCAGGTAATGAAGCCGCGCTCCACATTGCTGCTGTCATCTTCCAATGGATATGGTGGTGGCACTTTGGGTGTGTGTGGGGGGTCAGATTCAGGTTCCTGTGGTCACGGCCAGGATGCGAGGTATACAACTGGGGCTGCCAGTGGCCGCATACAGTGGCCAGCTCCTGCAGACGCCCAGTCAGAGAGAGGCAGATAAGTTGGCACGGGCATCCCAGTCGCACCCTGCCGGCTGCAACCCCACCCCCCTGACTCACCCCACCGGACTGCTCTCCCCTTTGTCACGATGTTGTGGACCCGGTCCACTGCAGCGCACCATGGCTCGTCCTTGTCCCCTGCAAGTGGAACCCATAGGGGGCGGTGAGGTAGGGGTCTCGGCCATCATCACCTGCCTGCATGTCCATGGCCCGGGGGTGTGTGAAAGGGTGAGACTAGGCGGTCACCGGACCCCTGACCCGCCTCTTGGAGCCACAGCATGCGGCCTGTTGCCACGCCCCTCCTGCTCTCGTCCCACGCTTGTGCGTGGGGCCCCCTGCTCATGCCTATCGGGCCCCAACATGTCATCCTCATAACGTAGGAGGCTTTCCTTGTCCTGTATGGCAGCATAAAGGATTGCCCAGCAATGGCGCAGCACGTCCGCTATGTCTGGGTATAGTTTGGCCAGGTCCAGTGTGCGCGCCACCCTCTCAACTTCGGCGGTGAGCACGGGGTTCCTTGAGTTCTTCTCCAGCAGGAGTTCCTCCATGTGCTCTGCCCACTCCTTGCGCCACTCGCCTCCCACCATGCCCCTACACCGTGTCCCCGAAGCACTCACTTGCTGTCCGTGAGTGTATGCGGTGGGCCGGACCAGGGGCGGGGTCAGGAAGGGATGGCGGCAGTTCCTCCCGTGCCCACCCATAGGGCAGGTATCGAAGTTACTAGTGATAGACCTGCGGCCGCTTCAAACCCCTTCTTCCCGCTCACAGATCCCCCGGACCGGTCGCTAGTCCGTCCCGTGCGGCTGGCCATTGCCGTCCCTTGCAGGTGCCGCAGATCCTGGACCCCCCTCCCCTCCCTCAGTGGCGGGGCCCTCGAGCGTGACGGGTTGAGATGGGGCCTGGCCAGTAAACTACGAGGGAAGAAAGGGGTTTGACATCCCCCTTGGCATCCCCTTTGGACTCGGGCCTGCCTAATGCAGGGGGGCAGTGGCTATGTCAGGTGACGTGCCAGGGCAGACGAGGCCCACGGCCAAGGTCATCGCTGGTCTCGGGACTTCCCCAGTGGCCAGAAGCCTTGGGCCAGGGGTGCTCATCAGAGCCCCTGCCTGAAGATGCAAGGTGCGCAGGCTACACAGGCCGCCGAGTTCACTCTCTCTGCTCCCCTACTCTCCGGGGTGCGGGGCCTCTATCCCCCAGCCAGAGGAGCCGACCCTCAGGGGACCACTCCCCGTCCGGTGACTGAGGAGGCCCCCATGTCTCTGGCTGGCCCTAGCACCTCACCTGCTCCTGCACAGGTGACGCAGGGCCCACTTCTTCTGGAGACTGAGCCCTACGAGGAAAGGCTGAGGGCCTTGGGAATGTTTAGTTTGGAGAAGAGGAGATTGAGAGGGGGCCATGGTTGCTCTCTTTAAGTATTTGAAAGGCTGTCATTTGGAGGAGGGCAGCGAGCTGTTCCAGTTGGCAGCAGAGGACAGGATTTGAAGCAATGGGCTTCAATGATAAGCAGAAAGGTACCAGCTGGATATTAGGAAAAACTTTTCCACAGTCAGAGTAGTTGAAAGGTGGAATCAGCTGCCTAGGGAGGTGGTGAGCTCCCCTTCACTGTCAGTTTTCAAGAAAAGGCCGGATTAATCTTTGTCAGGGATGCTTTAGGTTGATCCTGCGTTGGGCAGGGGGTTGGACTAGAAGGTCCAACTCTATGATTCTATGAGATGGAGCGCCCCCGAAACAGGGAGATCACAGCTTGAAGGCGCAAATTCAGGCAGTCATAGTGAATTGGTTTACTATACACCAGCTACCATGGACCCCGGATTGGACAGTCTCGGCACCCGGAGGAAAGTGCTGCTCAACCGCCCCCCCCACCCGCTAGCAGGCCTCACCCTCCCCTGGAAGGAGGGGTGACAGCCAACCTCGCTAGCGCAGCCGGCGCCCAGATCCTCTGGGGTGTCCCCTGGCCTGAGCCCTGACAGGGGGCAGGCCCCAGGTGGGGGCTCAGAGGGGGCGACTACTTAGTTGCTTGTCTTACTCCTAAGTAGACTTTTGGACCTGAATATGGAAAAGATCTGCTTTCTGAATAAAAGTCACAGCCAAGGACCCGTGTCTTGCTGCAGTGAACCGGGGATCGGTCTCTTGTATTCGGTCATCCAGAGCCTGACGCTGCCTCTGCAGCGCCGAGTCAAGCTCCTCTCACTGGGCTTGGATGGCTCCCCAGTCCAGGCAGAAGTGGTCCCGGTAGATGCTGACCAAGGACAGGAGGGAGCTGATCTGTCCCTGATCCTGGCGGGCTTGGCGGCTGCTCCACGTGGCCTCGACATACAGCACCCCCGGGAGGTGGATGAGGTGCACTGCCCGGGTGGGGCTGGCAGGAGAGGGCACGAGGGGACTGTGGAGTCCCTGTTTAGGGGGCGGGCTGCACATCTTCCACGGGGGACCAGGGTTCCCCCTAGGGGGGCTGGGTGGTGGTCTGCGGGCTGGCGGGCCGTGAGGAGCAGGAGGTGGTGGCACCTTCGGACTCTGCTGGGCCGGGGAGGGAAAGGGAGCGGCTCCGGGGCCCTGGTCACGTGGCCCATGACCCAACCAGCGCATCCCCCTACCCTGGTCACCATGTGGTGTCAGGCTTGGCTAGGGGGTTCCCTCTGACTCTCCACTTCATCAGCCGCGGTTGTATGAGTTAAAGGTCTGTATTAGATCATGCTCCCTAGTAGTGCACGAGTACAGAGTCATTGCCTGGAATGCCAAAGCCAAGTCTTCCCCGAGAGGTCATACCTCCAGTCCCCTCCCCCCAGTCCAAATAAGAGTCAGTTCAAGTTGGGGCGAAAGGCCTGAGAGAGATGCAGAGCTGAAATGCCCAAGGTCGGTTCCCAGACACGCCGCTCCAGCTGCGCTGATAGCACCACCTGGCCCAAGCAAAGCGTAGCCAAGATACAGTGAAGGAAGAAAGCTGCCCACCCTCCCAGTAGAAATACATTCACAGGTATGGCAGGCAGGCTGGCTGGCTTGCCGGACGTGTGAGTGACCATTGAGAGGGATCGGCTGGAGGCGTGCCAGGACTGGCAATGTTCTGTGGCCGGGGGCCGTGCAGCTGCCACCATGGACTCCCTCTTGAGCCTGGGCTGCCCTGAGGGCTTGCTGGAGGGGCTCGCTGCAGCAACCCACCTTGCCCCTTTGGTCCCCCCTTCCCCTGTGGGATCAGCTCCAGTAGGGCACCCCAGAGGTTGAGGTGGCCGCCTCGCCAGTGAGGGCCTCTACTGCCCCCACTGGAAGGGGACTGTCCCTTGGACCTCCACCAGAACAGGAGGCCCGATGCTGGCCAGGGCTTGCGGTGGGTCCTGGACCCTGTTGTGGATGTACCCTGTCCCGTGCTAACAGCTGTATGGTTGACATGTGGTGCTCCCTGTGCCTGTAGATGGCTTGTCTTGCACACCGAGTCTGAATAAACTTTGCCTCGAGCACTTACTGCCTCTCAGCATTAGTCCTTGCCTGCCGATGGGGGCCGTCTGACATCGCACCCCAGGTTGCTCATCCTGCGGGATGTCCTTGAGCGGGTCTTGGCCTGGCTCCGAGGGGGGGCCTGGCCAGCTTTGCTGGGATGCACCCTGTTACCGGCCCGCCTTGGCAGCCCTGCCCCCCACTGGGCTGCACCTCCAGCCCCGTTTCTTGAGGGGCGTCGCAGCCCATGGCCGTTCGTGCAAGTAGGAGCAGGACTGCCAGCCAGTGCCCTTCCGCAGGTGGGAGCGCCTGCCTTGTGCCCGCCACGCCACGGCTCACACCTCCAGGGCCCGCACCCCCACCTGCAGGTGGCTGCCCCCAGCAGGGCACCGTGGTGCAGGTGTCGCGAACTTTGGGGCGCCTGGTTCCTGGCAGCCAGCTTCCTCGTGGAGGGAGTGGCCTGGGAAACACAGCCTGGCCGTTGGCTACGCTGTTGCTTGCCCCTCGCATGCCTGTCGGTGGGGTGGTGCCGCCTTTGCCTGGTGCTGGCCGGGTTGTCAGAGAAATGGTGGGGTGGGCGCTTTCTGCGTGATTTTATTTCATACAAATCAGTAAGTTATCCAACATCAACATCTATCTGAACCCTTCCTCAAATTATGGAAAAGGAATTAGATATGAAGTACTTTAAAAAATACTTTTTAAAAATCCCCTGTGCTATTAATGATTTCTTCTCTTTGTTATATCTTACAAGATAAATTTGAAAAATATGTTAAATGTTATCTGTCAACAGCTTGATTCAACATTGTCTATTTGGGTTTTTTTCCTGCATGTTTTTTTCCTTTTTTTTTCTTTTACTTTTTGTAATCTTGTTTGTTACATCTGTAATTCAAATGGTGGTACTTTTTTTGTCTGAAAAAATAACAAACTATTTTTTGAAAAAGAGTCTGCTCCAGGCTGGGCTAGAACTGACACAGCCTCTGGTGGTTCTGTCAGAGCACCTCCCCCTATTTCTCACCCTAAAGGTATGACAACAGGTGTCGTCACCTGAGCACCAGGCAGGTGGCTGAGAAGGTATCTCAGGGGGCTGACCATGTGGTGCGGTTTCGCTTGGAGGAGGGGTCGGAACCCTTCTGTGATCTGATCCATGGCTGGAGCAAGCATGAAGTGGCCAGCGTGGAAGGCGATCCAGTGATCCTGAAGAGCGACGGCTTCCCCACTTACCACCTGGCAAGCGTGGTGGACGACCATCTCATGGGAATCACCCACGTTCTGCGTGGAGGCGAGTGGCTGGTCTCCACTGCCAAGCATCTCCTCCTCTACCGGGCCCTGGGCTGGGACCCGCCCCACTTCGGCCACCTCCCCCTGCTCCTGAACGCAGATGGCAGCAAGCTCTCCAAGCGGCAGGGGCATGTTTTCGTAGAGCAGTTGGCTCACGATGGCTATTTGCCGGCAGCTCTGCTGGATGCCATCACCCACTGCGGCTCTGGGTTTACAGGTAATGCAACTGTGGGGGGGTGGGGTAGGTTTGAATGCTCCTTGGGAATTCCCTGTAGGAGACCTAGATCAAGGGGATTCTGGGTGGAGGCATGTTCCGTAGGGGCTAGGTTCCTCAAAATGTGGTTCACAGTCACCCCTGGGCCAGCCAAGCTTTTCCGATTCAGCCAGCCCAGTTCGGTTTCTTCTCTCTGGCTCATCCCTCTTGCTCCCCGTGGCCTCCAGGATCCTACTTCCAGGCAGCAGGGGCTGGGACTTGGAGATTGTGCTTCTCATGGAAAGTGGTACAGAGATGAAAGAGGAGGCTGCAGAAGGGACTCGGGCTCGCTGATCTCTTTTCCAGAGAATCGGATGGGAAGGACGCTGGAAGAGCTGATTGCCAAGTTCGACATGGGCAGGATCGAGAAGCACTCAGCCCTCCTGGATCTGGAGAAGCTGAGTGAGTTCAACAGGTAGGGAAGGGGGAGCAGGCTGCACACCTCTCCGGCTGCACTGTTAATTCTCAATCACCGCAGGGTAGATTTGATTTAAATCACTAATCAGTAAGACTCGATTGAAATCATAAAGACTCATTCCTGCTTAACCTAAATATTTGCAACCCAGAGGATTTCATTTTTAGAACAGCAACTTCTCAGGTTAGTTTTATAGAAAACTAATGATTTTTTTGGTTATTTACCATTTGAAATAGATCATTATGAACTCATTGTGAGGTGACCTGTGTCCTCTTTCACAGGATAATCATTCACTTTTGGACATTTTTTCTGCTGTACTTTATTGGAAGGAAAAAATAATAACAGTAACAGTAACAATTCCAATTGTTTTATTTAACTAAAAGAATAACATTACATAGCATATGTATTCTTGTATTTGCTTAGCATCCATGTTTGTTAACCAACGCGGTTGAACAAAAATATTCCCAAACGGGGTCTCTCTTATGGAATGCTGCCATTATTTCTTTTCTCTTCAAGGGAGAGAATCCTATGATAAATCTCATGCCACACTCGCAAAGATCTCAAGACTTCTGGAGTTTTCTGCTCAGAAAGTTTCACATCCATTTGTACTACTTGTCTCTCTTCGCACTTAGCTCTTAACCGCGGCTCCTTATCCAAATCTGTTCCACCCCAGCCGGTCTTCTGTTCGTTGAGCTTCTTGCAACGCAGCACTTCAGAGGCGAGGAGGAGGCGACTCTGTGAGCATCGCTTTGCAGAGGAGCAGTGGGGCTGAGATCTCTTTCTCAACTCCATGAGAAGCAAGCCTAAGCAGGTCTACGCAGGAGCCTACTCAGGTCTATTCAGTGAGGCTTGCTCCCAGGAAAGTGTTCTTAGGATAGCGCTGTAAATGTTTGTTTAAAACATTTTGCTGTTAAGAGAAGGGATGTTATCTTTGCAGACACAAATTCAGTTTTCAGAACTGCAAAACCAAACATCTGCGAGAGTATTTTCCAGAGAGAAAAACTGCCCAAAATAATCTCACAGAAACCTCTGGGAGAGCATGACACGGGGGCCCGAGTGAATGAAATAGTTTTTTATATATTCCAAGAATAGGTAGCCTCATACCACATAATTAAAAATTAATCCTTATTTCATTATGAAAACCCTTTGGGCTATAATATATCTTAAATAGAAAACTTACCTTTAGATAGATGTTTCCTCACAAAGCATTTTATCAAACAAAATCTGATTTAAATAAAAAACCGGATGTGTGTTATTTCTTTTTAAAAAGTGTTGGTTTCTATCCGCCTTGCCTGCGTGTGCTTTGCCTGGCCTTCCACGCTGCCTTCCTGCTTGAGGGACCTGGGCCTGCCCCCCACCCCCACCCCTTTCCTGCAGCCTTCTGCTTGCCTCTTGGAAGCCTCCCGGGGGGGGGGTCTTCTGCCTCCCTTTCCTTTCCTGATCCTTCTGCCAGAGCAGGCAGGGCGTGGCCACGAAGGGGCGACTGGCCCAGCGGGAAGCCTCCCTCCGCACCTCAGCCAATCCCTGTGGCTCTCCCATTGCCGCGTTTTTTTCAGTTGGCTCCTTATCCCTGGTTGTGGTTGGTTCTCTTGGCCTGGGATGACTGAGTTTCGGGAGGGTTCTGTCTTTGCCCAGAATCCACCTGGACCAGCAGATTGGGGACCAGAGGCGACGGCAAGATCTGGTGGCAGAGGTGCAGTCTTCAGTGGAGCAGGTCTACGGGGAGCGGCTGACGGAGAGAGGGGTTCTCCGAACGGCTTATGTGGAGCAGGTGCTCCTGCTGAGAAGAGTAAGTCAGGTGGGGAACGGGGGTGGGCTCCGCCAAATGCTGTCCAGGCTCTCCGTTTAGATACACCCGTGCCTCTGTGTTGGCACAAGCAGCAGCAGAGGTGCTGTTTGCTGCCATTCGATAATGAGCCTGTGCAGTCAGCTGTCTGATGGGAAGTCCCCTTGACTGTCCGGCTACTGTCTGTCCTTCCTCTGCCAGGGTCATATAAGCCGTCTCCAGGATCTGGTGTCACCCCAGTACTCATTCCTGTGGATCAGGCCCACCGTGTCTTACAAGCAACTTCAGGCCGTTTCGCCAGAGGCGGATGAGATAGGTCAGCTCGTCCTTGAGTAAGTGGGGACAGCCGAGGGGGCTGACGCTTGGCCTTCCCTTTCTCTGACACGAGCTTTGCGGTGCCCCTTGACATAAGACCACTCCCAGGATTGTGTCAATCTCACCTGGTGACGGTTTCATCTGCAAGCACCCTCACTTTGTGAAAACAGACACTGGCCACGTTAAGCTGAATGCTGCACTGTGGTGAATGGTTTCTGGTCTCCCCCCCCCCCCCCAGGTTGCTGGATCGGCCGGCAGGTGTCCTGACTATTGAGGAGCTCAACAGAGATTTGTGCCGGCTGCCAGAGCAGCTCAGAGGCACCCAGTACCGCATCATGATGAAACTCCTCCGCCTGGCCCTCAGTGGACAGCAGGTGAATCCCTGCCCCCAAACCTTCCCTTTTCAAAATATTTTATTGGGTGGTTTGTGCGACGCTTGCTTGGCTTAGGCAGGGGCTGACTTTGGTGTGGCTAGCGTATAAAAAATCCTTTTGGAAAGCGGTAACAAAAAATCTGCTTGGAGTGTGCGCCAGTTCTAGTTCTGCTAAAATGTGGGCAGTGCCATCTCTCTCCTGTAGCGTGGGGCGGGGGGTGTGTGGTGGTAGCACGCTGCCTTGGGCTGGAGCTGCTGTGCTGCTACCAATTCAAATCCCGATGGCTGCTGACGGGAGGGGTTTTTGAGCCTGGCCAGCTGGCCTTGGTAATTCTGCCAAGGAAGTCGCTGAAGCCCCTGGTCCTCCACCATGCGGCTTGGGAACCCGTCCTGCAAGTATGGTAACCTTCATATGTCTTTTAGCAAGGACCCAGCGTTGCTGAGATGATGGTCTCCCTGGGACGCCAAGAAGTTCAAACCCGGATACAAAGGGCCTTGTGCGGCTAACCAGTCTTCTGGGGGAAAGAGACCCAGCGACACACCAGTCCCTGCTGCCTGGAGGAGACCCGCCCGGGGGCATCAGGCCATCTGAACCCTCAAAGACTCCCTCCAAACTTGCAGGCTGTTGTGGCGGATGAGGCTCAAGCCATCCCATAGGAGGCCATGCCGGATTTCCGAATGTGGGAAAACAGTGTCCTAATACAGCCTCATAGGTTGTCGGTTCAACTTTTGCTTGAGGGAGCAGTAATAAAAAGACTCAGTCTAAAGTGGCAAGATCTGTAGTGGTGCTCATCTGGTCCTCAGTGGAGGGACCCCAGCCCCGTAGGCCATGGGTGAGTGGGCTGAATTGGGTCTTTGATTCTGCCAGGATTTAAAACAATAAATATCCGGGGGGGGGGGGCGGAATGGAGGGACTCCAGTCTGGATTGGGGCTGTGGGTTTAGGAAAGGAGGGGATCGTGAACTCTTCTTGCCTACCTGCTGTGGTGCTGTGTCCCAGGGAGAAGCTGCCTCCTTTGCTATAAGCGGCAAGAGGGGTGCTGCTCTTGTTTTTCAACTGGAGGACTTCTGATTGGGAAACCCAAGGGAAGGGGGATGAAATTGCCCCCTTCTTGAGCACTGCAGGCTCAAGCCCCCCCCCCCCCCAATGTACAGTGTTTCTTGCTGCCGGAATTATTTTGAGTACAAAAACGGAGGCCCCTCCCAATGAAACTAGAGCAACAAGTGGAAAACCACAATTGGAGGAAAAATACAAACAACCCAATAGAAAAATAACCCAATAGAAAAGTGACATTGGGCCCTTTGGCTTCTCGGCGTCGCCTAAAGAGAAAAAAGAGATGAGCGGTTGTGATACTTACCTCTTGGATGGTCTTCTCACCTCGTTTCTCCAGCTGCACCTATAAAAAGGAAAAGGGAAAAACGCTGTCACTTTCAAGTATTCAAAGACTTGTATTTCTGGCATTTTGCAGCTTTGAGCATTTTTGCCTGGCGGCGATACAGAACCATTTTGTTGTTGTTTACATCTTGTCTATAGGAATAGTCTGTATATTTATTCATATATGTTAACTTACTTAACTTATTAGAGCACTAGTCACTTTACTGTTCATTAAATTCTAAAAAAAAAATTCTATTGGGTTATTTATATTTTCCCTCCAATTGTGGTTTTCTACTTTTTGCTCTGGAATTATTTTGAGTGGCAGGAAAATGAAGGATTCCGACAACCTGCCAGTCTTCTATTTAACAAGCCTGAGAGCAGGAGGCTCTTTTCTGGTGTGGCCTGCAAGTAAGTCCCACTGGTCTCAGGAGGACTGACTGCTAAGCTTCGGGGGGGGGGGGAGGTTTTAGAGCAGGGAGAGGAAAACGGGAGTCCCCACCCGCCCTTTGATTAGCCTACATCTTTTGGACTTCCGGGGCGACTTCTCGCAGGACCAAATCCAGGCCTCCTACAGACTTTATTGCCTGTTTCACAGTCCTCCCTCACCTGTTTTGCCACTGGCTCCTGCTTCATTAATCCCCCACAGATCTGCTAAGCAATTCAAGGAGAGATTTCTTTGAGTCCATCCCAAGCCTTGAAAGGAGGCCTTTAGCACCAAATTTTTCTCAAGGGAGTGAACAGCCTTTCTCCACCCCACAGACAGACTCATATGATTTAAAACTTTGGCACCTTTTGCCTTTCAGGGAAGCTCCACTCCTGGATGCTGAGGGACAGGCATCCCCCACAACTTTAGTGCACATTACCTTCACAACTTCAGACTTCTTTCACTGGTGCAACCACGGTCCTTCCTATAGGGAAAATCCTGAGAAAACACACTGGTTGTCTTCCTCTGTTTGTGCCGGTCATACGACTGCTTGGACTCTTTAGACACCCTTTCTCCAAAGGAAAAATACCTGGTGGAAGGAAAAGCGAGGGGATTGATTACAAAGGAACAGGAAGAGAACAGAGGCCCCTTCCCTGATAACGCCGTCCCTTTAACAGACCCAAAACGGGGCCACAGAGCAGGGGGGACCTCTTTAACAGCCTGCAAGTTAGCAATATTAAGAGGCTTGAAATCAGCTGTCCTTGAGGCTGTAGATCTATCAAAGCTGTAGAAGGTTCACCAAGAGCCAAATGATGATCTGTCCAGTTTCTTACAGAGACTTGCGCTTGCATTTTGACAGCATAGCGATACTGACCCAGATAAACCTGAGAATGCAAAAACACTAAATGTAATGTTCATTGGTCAGGAAAAAAATTGCAGAGAACTGAGCAGGGGCAGGTCAGGGAAGCCCATCTGGATGAGGGTGAAGATTGACAGGAGGGACTGGGGGTCTAGTGCCTATGCAAAAGACTTCCGTGGACCCTGAGGTCTGCGTAAATGTAGGGGGAGTTGATGTGGAACGCCTGGTAGACTCGGCAGCTGCTTTTTCAACGTTGCCTTCAGTATCTAAAAATAAATGGAACTGTTACAGAACAGCTTTTATTGAGGCGGTTGAAGGAATAAAACCAGAGGTTCCTTTTACTGTTCCCCCGGACACTACTGTGGGAGGAAAACATCTCCGACCTGAACTGGCTGTGTCGTCCAGATGTCCTGTGGCACTTATGGGGAGGGACCTTCCGACTAAGCTACCGGCTGAAGAGCTTTTTAAGGGCGACCAGATGGTAGTGAGATTTCCAACGCACCACAGTGGAACGTATCAGATGGCTTTATTCCAAGCACAAGTTCAGAGCCTGGTGTAAATCCAGAAGAAAGAGTTGGAGGGGGAAGTGCATCCGATAGTCTGGGCAGGCTCAGGAGCTGCAAGAGCAAAACTGAAGCATGAAAAGGACTAAAACCTATGATTGAAAAATGTATTGGGGGGGGGGCTTGCCGGAACGCTGTACACTCGCGTTTAACACCCATTCTAGCAGTTAAGAGACCAGCCCCTCCAGGACAACCCCAGAAATATAGGCTGATCCTGGACCTCAGAGCCCTGAATGCAGCAGTACAGACACGTACCCGCTTCTACCCAACCCCCATACCTTCCTCGGGGGATTACCAACTGGACATAAAATGGTTCTCAGCTGTGGATTTGAAGGATGCCTTTTACTTGTTGAGTCTGAAGAAAAATAGTAGAGACCAATCAAAAGAGGGTTATGAAAAACAGGCAGACAAAAAAAGGTCTGGCCCCTGGAAGTTACAAGTGGGAGACTACGTGTTCCTATTCACCAAAAACCTGCAGGGGGAACCACCAGCCGAGAAGCGGGTGGAAATTCCAGTGGTGGTGATGATCAGTGATGTGACTGTGGGGGTGAAACTGCCAAAAAAAATGGAAAAATGTCCACCCTGTATTTCATTTCAGCCTCCTGAAGAACCCCCCCCCCCCCCCCGGATAAATGGCACCTGAAACGAGGAGTTCCCCCTCCCCCTTGATTGTGAATAGACAACCACACAGTGAAGTTAAAAGACGTTTTGGACTCTAAATGAAAAAGGGGTGAACTGTTTTACCTCATTCAATGGGTACACTTTGATAAGAGTAAGATGGAGTGGGTAAAAGCTACTGATGTTAATGCTCCCAAGTTGGTACACAGATTTCACAAAGCCTACCTGGAGAAACCGGGTCTGCTGTGAGGGGAGGGGCATCTTGGGAGGGGTAGTATGTCAGATGCGCCCTGCTTATCTGCCATGTGTGCCTATTATTCTCTGTACTGGATTTGGGGCCTCTGAGAATGTAAAAAGAACTATCTGTGTAGCTGTCTGTATAGCCACGAGCTGCTTATCTCGCAGGTGGCCTGCTTTCGCTTTCTCAGCTGGCATGGGAACGTCCTTGGAACGCATCTCCCCGAGACATGAAATGAGCTCATCCGTGTCTTCCCTTTCCCTACCCCCTCCAACCTCCTAGGCCCTGCACGCCTAACCGTCTTTATCCCAAGGCGGGTATCCTGCCCTATAACTAACATTGCTTTTCCCCCTTTATGTCACTTCTGCCAATGCTGCAGTCTGAGCGCACTGATACTGATGGATCTCTAATAAAGAAACTTTAACTGGACTCGTAAAGTGTCTTCAGTGAAGTAACTGGGGATATAACTGGCAGAGCCTGACATAGGGTCAGCCTTAGTTAGTAATTGGACGGGAGACTGCCAGTGAAGACCAAGGTTGTAGAGGCAGGCAATGGCAAACCACCTCTGTTGTTTTCTTGCCATGAAAACCTGACTAGGGCTTACCATAAGTCAGCTATGACTTGACAGCACGCTCCACCATCACCGCCACATGTAAATCAGGGCATAGCCTCAGAAGTGCTGATTCAACAAATGGACCCCCCCCCCCCTTGGCGACTCACTGGGTTTTTTTCCAAAGAAACTAGACCCTGTTGCTCGAGGGTGGCCAGCATGTCTCCGTGCAGTAGCTGCTGTTGCAATGTTAGTAGATGACAGCAGAAAATTAACACTGGGCCAGCCGACACAAATATTCACGCCTTACAGGGTGACTCAGGCCTTGGGAACTCGAAGTTCAAAATCTTTGAACCCAGGTGAAAGTATAAGCTCTCTCTGTTAAATTCTCCTGAGTTAACGTCCACTACTTCCACGACCTTAAATCCTGCCCCCTTGCTGCCAGAGCCCACAGAGAACCCAGTGGCACAGTTGCATTGAGGTTTTGGATCAAGTAACTCCAGATCCAAACTTACTGACACCCCTGTCCTAAATCCTGATTTGGAACTGTTTGTGGAGGGGTCCATCTGAATTATAGAAGGGAAACGGCAAACAGGATGTAGAGTTGTCACCCTAGAGAAAACGCTGGTACAAAAACACCTCGCAATGAATAACAACATACTTCGTAAACCGCTCTGAGTGGAAAGAGAGAGGATCTATAACAGCTGCAGGAAAGAGAGTTCAAAATGGACCTAAAATTTATGATCTCGCGGAGGCTCTTGCATTCCCCCTAGAAGATGCAATAATGCATTGTCCAGCTCATCAAAAAGGGGGAGGAAAACTCAGGAGTATAAGGCCCAGAAAGATGATGGTGGGTTATTCCAGAGGAAAAATCTGTATCTAGATGGTTGCCCAGAAAACTACTCATGATACAGCCAGCGGGGGGGGGGGGGTGGCTACCCATGTGGGTGCTCTGTTCAGATTCCCTCAGCGGGGGCCCCTCTCGGCAGAGGAGGTAGTGCGGCCAGCGGTCGGGTTGACTGGGTGTTCGTAATACTCTGTTGCTGGAGGGTGCTCAGCCACTTGACTTTCTCCCTCACGGGATAAGATCACCCCAAGGCAGAGCGCTGTCTCACCAGAGGGTCATGCATCATCTGGTCGCAAGCTGCACCTGTGGAGCTGCTGCCACAGCGCTCAACCAATGGACACCTTCCCAGACATTGCAGACTGGGCTTGGCCTTGGCCACACACCGGCCTGGGTAGGTCATGTGCAACACGTGTCTTTTCCCTTGCAGGCAGATCGCCCCTCGTCCAGAAGGCCAAGGAGCATGGTTGTCTGAGCCCCACCCCCCCGTAAGCCTTCCTGCCATCCACATTGGCAGGAAATACTTCCAGAGAACTTCTGCACCTTTTCCAGTTTAATAAAATGTGTGTTGAAAAACAAGAAAGTGCTGTCTGTTCGCTCGCTCCCTTGACATTGACAGTAGCTGCCACCACCCCCAACTCCCCGTCAGGATGTCTTCTCACACATCCCTGCAGATTTTTCCTGGCTTGGGGCTGGGGTTGATGGGGTGGGCTCTGCTGCCAGAGGGGGCAGGTGTCAAGTGGCGCCCTGTCCAGCTTCTCTGCCCCCTCCCCACCCCTCAATGTAACTTCAGGTAGCGGGGTGGGGATTGAAGTGTAGCCCGTGAATGTCTGGCAGGGCGGGGGGAGGCTCCATTGAGGACATTCATTCTCTGACAGACTGAGCTGCTGGCATCTGATAAGCCAGGCGGAGGGGAAGGCGGAAGTTACTGCCGGGAGGTGGGGATGTGGAGTGACATCTTGGGATTTCCAGGTCTCCTCCTCTGGAAGGATGGAGCACCCTCCATTTCGCTGTTTGCGGAAGCAGGGATGGACTTGGGAAATCTGGCACGGGGAGGGGGTGAATGGCACCCCCCAGAGCAGTTTCTCTGCTCCTACGGGCTGTCAGTCCACTGGGGAGGGGCATCACTCCTAGACTGGGGCGTGGCTCCTAAGGTCCAACCCACATTCTCACATCATTGTGATGCAGTGATGTGTTCAAATGGCACCACCGCACGTCTGTGGGTGCTTTGCACTCCCTTCTGGCCTCTCATGTGGTTTCCAATGGGCATTCCTGTCACTCATTGAAGACCCCCCCCCACATGCCTCTCTGGATCTTGGGGGCTGCTCCCAAGTGCTGCAAGCTTTCTGGTCCCAATTTTCAGGGAGGGGGGACCTGTTTCTCATGGTGGTGGTGGTGGTGGTGGGGAATGGGATTTGCAGGTGCAGAGCTGCGGCCACTGGCCTGGACCTCATCGGAAATGGGGGCTGGATGGGCGAGAGGGTGAGTGTTCGTTTCGGACCTTCACTGTCACCTCTGCCCCCTTCCCTGGCAGGGATGCCTGCTCCCTGACCGGGGGGGGGGGGTGTTTGTTGGTGGGCAGCGGGGATCTTGGCGTCCCCATTGGCTGCACCCCCACTTGTCCCTCACCTGCCTGTCAGGGGAGCAGTGTGGCCATTGGCTGGTGTGAGTGGGGTTGTCAGGGGATCGGCGGGCGCCTGCTTCTGGCAGCAGCTGCACCTCACTTTGCTGTGCTCAGGCGCCGGCGGGACTCTCCTACACAAGTCCATAGGGGCGGGTGCCTCATTTATGTTGACGCACGAGCGGAGGCATTGACTTGGGGTTTAGGACTGAGCTGCGCATTTACCACAGGCTGAGGTCTTTGCTAACTGTAACATGGCAAGTGTGGTGTATCTGATTAAATGTGCATGTAACGAATTGTATGTGGGCGCCCCCTTAGTTGCCCACTATGTGGATGCACAACATAAGGATTCAGATTTAAAATACATGGTGATTTATGTTTGCGGGCTTTGTAATGCTAATGCCATCCAAAGGGACATACTACAGAAAGAACCCCTTTGGATTTTCAAATTAAAGACTTGGATGCCAACAGTATTGAATGCGAACATTGACTTTTCATGCTTTTTATAACTTGATTCTGTTGATGGGGCTTGTCACTAGGGAACCTGTCCCTTGAAGAGGGCTTGACTACCTTGTATTGAGTAGAGAAATACGTGTTAAAAGGGGAAACATCCACAGGCAGCCACACCCCTGCCCAATGCGGGATCGGACCAAGAATGCTTTGGGCCCTGATTGGCATGCCCCAGCAATGCCTCTTCTGCCACCGCACTGGCTTCCTCATGAGGAACTGAGGTATATAACGAAGCCACGTCTAAAGTCATCAGCGTGGCACCAGCTGGGATTTTTTGTTGTTCTGTGATGTTAAGGAAATACACTGCCTTTTAAATAAGCAGGAGTGGCAAGGACTATAGGTTGGAGTAAACTGTTATTGCCCAACAGGGAGTTATGGCCAAGGGAACCCTCCCTTCTTGATCTTGGGGAGAACATAGAAAGTGGGCAATTTGTAGCTCTTATTCAATAAAGCTTTATGAAGTGAAGGTGGAATTTCACCCACAAGCATAGCCTAATCTAATACTATTTTAATTAATTGTGCTATATGCTGCTGACTAGGGACCTGTAATGATTTTAAGCGTGTGTACCTGTGTCTTTAAATGCTTGGTGTGGTCCAGATGAAGAGTGGGGGTGAAAGGGAGGGCTGAGTGAGGGAGATGATTGGCTGATGACTGGGAGTGTGGGCGGAGTAAACTGCTGTTTCAGTTACTGAGTGGAAACAAAAGGTTCAGTCTGGGCAAGGCAGGCAAGCTGTGTGCAGCCTGAGGGTGTCTGAGAGAAATATTTCTGAGAGGAATATGGAGACTGGGCAAAGCAGGAAACCTGCGTGGAGGCCGGAAAGGATTCTTGTTCTAGTTCAATTAGGCAAGCTGTGCGCAGCCTGAAAAATTTATGAAGATCTGAGAGACTGTGCCTATAAATAGAAACTTTTAGAACAGGTTTCCTAGCTACTGTGTGAGAAGCTGAGGGTGAGTGGGCTCCGTGTAGCTGGCTAGAGAGTGGTTCTGGTTAAGTTCGGTGTGGGGCTGTCGGGGGCTGAGTGAATTGCTGTCATGTCATGTCTACTGAAGCCCCCTTCGCAGTCACCTGCATGGAGTGTGCCACGTTTGTTTTCCTCCCAGAAGAGAAGACGGAGTTCACTTGCCAGAAGTGTAAGCTGGTCAGACTTTTGGAAGAAAAGGTTCAGAGCCTGGAGGAGAGGATCACCACCCTTCAGGAGATCAAGGAGGGAGAGGATTTTATTGACAACAGCCTGGGGGTTCTGCACAGCCAAGAAGAGGAAAGTCAAAGAGGAGAAGAAAGAGTCGATCTCCCTTCTGAGCCTCCTCTCAGATCTACGGTACAAACCCGAAGATGTCAACGAAGAAGACGCTCTGGTCCACTTGAGCTCAAGAATCGTTTTGAAGTGCTAGAGATGGTGACGGAGATGAAAGTGGAAGGAGAACCGCAAAGATCTGGAAGAGGGTGTGCAGAGGATATGGGGCCACACGGAAGTGGAAAAAAACGGAAGGTGGTAGTCGTTGGGGACTCTTTGCTCAGGGGTATGGAATGCCATGCCATGTCTCTAGGCCAGATCCCCTATTCCGAGAGGTGTGTTGCTTGCTGGGGGCCAGAATTCAGGATATTACCAACCAGCTGCCGAAACTCATCAAGCCCGCTGATAAGTACCCGTTTGTGCTGATTCATGTGGGAACGAACGACATGGCTGCGAATACTGTCGCAAGAATTAAAGAGAATTAGGAAGCTCTTGGAAGGCAGTTGAAGACATTGGGGGCTCAGGTGGTATTCTCTTCTATCCTTCCAGTCATAGGAAGAGGAATGTGCAGGGAGCGGACCATACTTGAGGTGAATCGTTGGCTGAGATGGTGGTGCCGGCAGGAGCGCTTTGGGTTCTGGGACCATGGGATAGGTTTTCTTAGAGAAGGCCCTCTAGCACATGATGGGCTTCACCTCTCAAGGGCAGGGAAGAAAACGTTTGGAACAAACCTGGAGAAATTCATCAGGAGAGCTTTAAACTGATGCCGCAAGGGGAAGGGGACGATCGACATGGTGATTTCAATGACAAAGTGAAAACAGTGGGGACCCATCTGGGTAGGAAAGGTCAAACAAAGGTACAAGGCTACAAGTGTCAATATACCAATGCCCAAAGTATGGGCAATAAGAAAGAAGAGCTTGAGCTTCTATTGCAAACAGAGGGCTACAATATAGTAGGAATTACTGAGACTTGGTGGGATGATTCCCATGACTGGAATGTGCTAGTGGATGGGTATGAGTTGTTCAAGAAAAACCGGAAGGGTAGAAGAGGAGGTGGAGTCGCGTTGTATGTGAGGAGAGGGCTTGATTGTCAAGAAGTTATGGAGAATGGGGTGGACAGCCCAGTGGAAAGCATATGGGTAGAAATAAGGGGAGGAAGGACAAAGGGTATTATTGTTGGAGTCTGCTACAGACCACCTGACCAGCAAGAAGAAACGGATGCTGCCCTCTTTGAACAGATTGGCAGAGTATCCAGACATCAGAACCTTGTAATTATGGGTGACTTCGACTTCCCAGATGTGTGCTGGGAGACAGGCTCAGCAAAGCGTCATGAATCACGCAATTCCCTGACCTGCCTGGCCGATAACTTCCTTTTTCAAAAGGTGGAGGAAGCTACAAGGGGCTCGGCCATACTAGACTTGATATTAACCAACAGGGAAGAATTGGTAGATGAGATGAAGGTGGTGGGGACCTTAGGGGGAAGTGACCATGTCCTCCTTGAATTCCAGTTGCTGTGGGGGGCCAAGGAAGTTCATAGCCAGACTCGTCGGTTAGATTTTTGTAGGGCCAACTTCGATGAACTCAGAGGCTTGATGAGAGTCATTCCGTGGGGGAGTGTGCTGGAAGGGAAAGGAGCGAGTGAAGGGTGTGCTCTTCTCAAACACGAGCTTTTGCAAGCTCAAGCCCTCACTATCCCAGCAAGACGGAAACATGGTAAGGGCTCCAAGAAACCGATGTGGATGTACAGAGAGCTCCAGAATAAGCTAAGGGAGAAAAAGGAAATGTTCAGGAAATGGAGAGAAGGACAGACCTCTAAAGAGGAGTATATGAGGGTTACTAGGTACTGCAGATCAGCCATCAGAGAGGCCAAAGCTCAGTATGAGCTGGGTCTGGCCAGGAGGGTTCGCTACAATAAGAAAAACTTCTACAGATATGTGAGAAGCAAACACAAGGTAAAAGAGGCAATTGGACTGCTGTTGGGAGTAGATGGATAAACTCTGGTGCAGGACAGAGAAAAAGCAGACAGGCTTAATAACTTTTTTGCCTCTGTTTTCTCCCTGAAGAACTCAGGCACATCTAGAGATAGTAGAAAATGTGGCAGGACACCTGAGTGGCTAATTGAGATTGACAGAGAGGTTGTGGAGAGGCACCTGGCTGCACTGGATGAATACAAATCCCCTGAGCCAGATGGAGTGCACCCAAGAGTGCTGAAAGAACTTTCTAGAGAATTTGCAGAACCCCTGTCCATCATCTTCAAGGCCTCCTGGAGGACTGGGCATGTGCCACAAGATTGGAGACGAGCGAATGTTATCCCAATCTTTAAGAAAGGGAAGATGGATGACCCAGGAAACTACAGGCCGGTCAGTCTGACTTCTGTTGCTTGGAAGATACTAGAACAGATTTTAAAGGGATCAATCTGTAAGCATCTGAAGGACCGCTTGGTGATCCGGGGAAGTCAGCATGGTTTTGTTCCTAACAGATCTTGCCAGACCAACCGGGTTTCCTTCTTTGATCGAGTGACCAGCTTACTGGATCGGGGGAACTCTGTTGACGTGATTTATCTGGATTTCAGTAAAGCTTTTGATAAGGTCCCCCATGACATTCTGATGGGCAAACTGGAAGACTATGGACTGGACTATTGGACAGTTTGGTGGATAGGGAACTGGTTAGAGGACCGCACCCAAACAGTGGTGGTCAACAGCGTTTCATCAGATTGGAGGGAGGTGTCCAGTGGGGTGCCACAGGGCTCGGTTTTGGGCCCAGTACTTTTCAATATTTTTATCAATGGTTTGGATGAAGGAGTGGAAGGGCTGCTCATTAAATTTGCTGATGATACCAAATTGGAAGGAGTAGCAAACACCCAAGAAGATAGAATTAAAATTCAACAAGACCTGAATACTCTGGAGAAGTGAGCAGCTGTGAATAGGATGCAATTCAACAAAGACAAGTGCACAGTATTACATCTGGGCCACAAAAATGGGAAGCACAAATACTGATGGGGGATACACTTCTGGGCAGTAGTATATGTGAAAGGGATCTTGGGGTAAGAGTGGACTGTAAACTAAATATGAGCAGTCAGTGTGATGCGGTGGCAAAAAAGGCGAATTCAATCTTGAGTTGTATCAAAGGGGCCATAGCGTCGAAATCGCAGGAGATCATAGCCCCTCTCTCTACTGCCTTGGTCAGGCCGCACCTGGAGTATTGTGTGCAGTTCTGGAAGCCTCGCTTCAAAAAAGATGTGGACAAAATTGAGAGGGTGCAAAGGACAGCGACGAGGATGATCAGGGGTCTGGAGACTGAGCCCTACGAGGAAAGGCTGAGGGCCTTGGGAATGTTTAGTTTGGAGAAGAGGAGGTTGAGGGGGGACATGATTGCTCTCTTTAAATATTTGAAAGGCTGTCATTTGGAGGAGGGCAGCGAGCTGTTCCAGTTGGCAGCAGAGGGTAGGACCCGAAGCAATGGGCTTAAATTACATGCACAAAGGTACCGGCTGGATATTAGGAAAACCTTTTTCACGGTCAGAGTAGTTCAAAAGTAGAATCAGCTGCCTAGGGAGGTGGTGAGCTCCCCCTCACTGGCAGTTTTCAAGAAGAGGCTGGATGAATATTTGTCAGAGATGCTTTAGGCTCATCCTGCACTGGGCAGGGGGTTGGACTAGAGGGTCTGTATGGCCCCTTCCAACTCTACGATTCTATGATTCTATAGGTAATACTCTTTGAAATCATCAAGCTTAAGAAATACCATGAAACCGATACGCTTTTTGTAAAAATAAGTTTATTTATTTATTTATTTATTTATCTCAGAGTTATTCCTATATCCCATTCCTTTCCTCATGGCCACATAGTCCCATGAAGGAGAAGGGGAAATTTAAATTATTTTGGAATATAATAATTCCTGGTGGCAGCAATCTCCCCAGAGGGGGCAAGAAGGAAAGGGTTAAAGGCTAAATCTAACTGTTCCTATGGGAGTCAGGGATCCCAACCCTTTGTCGTCAAGTGTCAACGCACACTCACAGGTTACAAAATTAAATGGTTTTATTTAACTTCTTCATACATTCAAGGTATCTCTACTCACAGTTCTTACTAAATAACGAGAGAGTGCATCTTTCATGCATAAAGAAGAGGGTCCCCTGCCTGCTGCAGGGGCCTGCCCAGCCACCCTTTTCCGTCCTGGACCCCCAGCACCCTCCTCCATCTTGCCAAGGGAGTGGGTGGGCACATGACTAGGCGGCTGATTCCCACAACTTATCTCAGGGACCGGACATTCCAGTGGGCACTGCCCCCATGTCCTCTGAGAGCACTAGTGGCGGCGGGAGCCAGTGCCAGGCAAACTGGACGGAGGCTGAGAAGGTGCTGCTGTTTGGACTCGTGGTGGACAATGCGGAGGTCGCCCTGAGCACAAACGGGGCGCCTTGTCCCGGTCTAGGCGACGGGCATTCTGGCAGATGGCAGCTGACAGGGTCTCAGCCGTGGGCAATGCTCCCCGCTCCACTCACTCTGCAATGAAACGCTGGAATGATTCTTTTGGGCCTGCAAATGCATGTGCCTCCTCATGTCTCAGGGGGTTCCTTATGAGCGAGCCCTCGAAGAGGGGCTCCCTGGCCCAGAGGCGGTCATGCGAGCAGTCATTCCGGAGGCAGTGGTGGGCGGCCTGGGCATTGAGGTCCTGCCCGGTTAGTATGCACAGGTTCAGGGGGGCGAGGGGAAAGAGACCACATGGAGTGCGGCGCATGTGTGACGGGGCCTCTCCTGTGGGCAGGCACAGCCCAAGGGTCCGCACCCAAGCGATGCTGAGGCAGAGCTGGCAGGGTCTGTTCCCCCACTGGTGGATAGCGGGTCCCAGGATCAGACGGCTCTCCCCCTTACGCAGCAAGACCCTGATGTCAGTGACAAGGAGCCTTAACCGGGCCTGTTGGGGGCCGTGGATCCGGAGCATGGTATGTGTCTGCGGCCCTGGTGCCGGAGGGGGCGGGGACCTCCATGGCCACGGGCCTCGGCAAGGCCCCTCTAAGCGCCGGGCAGTCTCGGGATGGTGGACTGCACCTGCAGATGGGATGGGTGCGCCTGGCCTGGCTCGATGACTTGCGGCAGCCTGTGTTGGACCGCTGCTCATCCCTCGCTGAGCCCTCTTCCCACCCACATCTCTCTCCGGCAGGGTCCATGTGCCTGGAGATAGGTGGTGATGTGATCACCCAGCTGCGCGAGCTGACACCCTCCAGGAGGACCTCTGCGGCCAGAGCGGCTCTCCTGCAGTCGCTGGGCTTCCCTGTGTCGGTGGAGACTGAGGGTGATCCAGGGACTCCGCTGGTTCAGGACACCTCCTCGACAGAGGCACTTGAGGAGCCATCCCAATCCTCAACAGTCCCCCCTCCCGCCCCCCCGCCCCCGTGTGCAGCGGGCCGTGTGCTGGAAGGACCGGCCTCCGCATCCGAGGAGGAGGGGCCCATGGAGGGGGTCCTTCCAGGTGCTCGGGCTTGCGTCCCCCACCCTGCCCAGTGACTTCCCCCGACCCTGGCGGCAATGTGGGCGGCGATCAAGAGGGAGCGGCTAGAAGTGCACGGCACATGGGAGGAGGCGAACAACCACAGCCGGGAGTTCATGGCTGTTGTGTTGGAGTTGGGAGAGGGGCTCCACGCTTCTCAGGCCCGTGGCGAGGCCCTGCCCCAGAGGTGAGCCTCCCCTGTAAGGGGCTGGGCCCGTGGATGCCCGAGGAGGTCAGGGCGCCGGGCACGCTGGTGAGCCCCACCGCCACCTGCCGGGGGACGGGGTGTGGGGCTGTGCAGGCGGGTGGGCCACAGCCCTTGATGTTATACAGCCCCTGGATGCAATGGGCCATGGTCCCGGGGTGGGGTGGGGTTGGCGACCGGGGCCACGGCATTGTGACCAAGGGGTGCGCAGGGCAGTGGGGTGAGTGCAGGGGGGTTGGATGCTCTGGGGTGGGAGGGCTGCTCGCCGTCTTCCTGAGAATGGGACCATCTCTTGGCCGGGTCCCCGCGGGGGCCGGGTATCCTTATTTCAAGCCCTCTGCAATGCCTCCCCGTCCACTGGAGGACAATGGCAGCGACGTAGAGCTTGGCCGCATGACCTGGTTGCTGCAACCGGATGGGTGGGAGTGGCAGCTGCTTCTGGCCACACCCACAAACCGGCACCAGACGGCCAGGGGGCGAGCGCGGGGGCGGGGCGGGCGGTGACGCAGCGCCCGGGCCATCAACGGGCCCCAGGCTGCCCGTCCTTCCAAACGGGCCCTCTCCTGCCATGCCGCCCCGTGTCCACCCCGTGTCATCGCCCTACCCCTCCTACACGCCTCCCCATCCAAACTTCCACTGTGTGGTGGGGCGGTATAATAAAGACTGGTTTCTGTGCAACGGGTTTCTGTGTTCATTGCCTTGGGGTGGGGCCGTGGCCGTGGCCGTGGTGTCTGCATGTTGGTGGCTGGCTCTGGCTAACCCTCCACCGAGGCATCACTTGGTGACTGAGCCCTGCTGCCGAGAATGACTGCTGCCCGGTTCAGGGACCCCCGGGTTCCTCATGACAGGGTGCCTGACTGTCCCATGCCAACATCTCTGGACGCGGCCGCCACGGACTTGACACTGCACTGGGCAACCGGGGGAGCTGCTCCTCAGACCACGCCCACCCCTCTCCTTCCCAACTGCAAGCTCCGCCCAACGCACGGGCCGGGGTGGTCTGCCGGCATGGGCACGGTCTGCCTGTTGCTCTGGAGGCTGCCCGGGATCACGTGCTGCCCACTGGCTGCGCCTTTCCTGGCCCCTCCCCCGGCTGTTTGCCAGGAACAGCACCTGTTGGCTGCGGCTGGCGGGGCCCACGCATCCGATCCACCCACAACGCTTTCTGCTTCTTCCAATTTGCCTCTCTGGTCCACTGCCGCCGCCGCCGCCGCACTTGCACTTTGTTGGCACGGGATCCGGCCCAGCGGCGGCGGCGTTCCACCTGTGCTGCCGCGCCGGCGTTACGGCCGGCCATAGGATTGCGCAGTAAATTTGGCAATGGGCTTAATACCTTGAACCTGCATATAAAATTCACTGGGGACACAAATGTCAACCAAATTAATTATTTGTATGAGATGGTCTATAAATCATCTATTCACTCCCTTGCAGTGAGGCCATACAAAAAAAGCACCGACAGGAACTCCTATTTATTTAATACCTTCCACCACCCATTCCAGCTTAGGAACAACAACAACAACAACAACAACAACATTCAATTTATATACCACCCTTCAGGATGACTTAACATCCAATGTCCCTTTGGGGCAGTTTTTGGGCATTAAAATGAATTCAGCTTCTGGGCTTGATTATGTTAAGGCGAGCAGGATTGTGACCGAAAACTTTGAACAGAGGGCTACCCAAAACATATAGTGGAAAGAGCTTGCCACAAGGCAGCCGTGATAGACAGGGCAAGATTGTTACAGATGAGATCCAAACAAAATGACCAGCGTATCCATTGGACTCTTGAATACACTGGGCTGTTGGCCCAGATCAGTCAGATTATTAAAAAAAAACAGGCACCCGATAGAACACCTGCCAGGATGTACACAGATGCCATTTGTGGGCGATAGGCACACCAAAAACTTGAGGGAATATATTGGTGCATTCTGACATAAAGGAAATAGACACCCAAATCAGCCCATAGGCCATTCCAGATGTGGCCATTATAAGGTTTGTGGATTGGCTCTGGAGGGTAATTGTATCAACTTAGATCAGAACAGGACCATCGCTTTAAAACATTTTGCCACGTGTAGTTCTGCTGGAGTGATTTATATCATACTGTGCCCCTGTCCTTTAACTTATATAGGCAGCACTATGCGGCCAGTATGTATTAGGATTCAAGAACACCTATCAAAGATTAGACATCATGCCCTAGAGGCGCCATGAGTGGCTCACTGGGAGGAGTGACATCATCGGGACAGAGATTTACGTTTTTCAATAGTGGAGTCCCTATGGGAGTCTCACTGGTGTTTTCAGCTTGATTCTAGAGTCCCCAAAGGGTTTAATCAAGAGTTAGATTTGTCTTGCTTCCTTTAGGTATGGTCCCTTTAACGTTAGTAAAAAGAATGTGTAATTAACCCAGTATAAAGGTGCCAAGAGTAACCACGTGCTCACGGAAGCGTCCTTTCTGTCTTGTATGAAGGCTTTGGGTACATCCAGTGATAAATTGTTCCTATATAATTGTAAGTGAATGCTCACGAATGAAACAGATGTTTCTAAATATGTTTATTTGTATGTATTATTATTGTACATATACTTTGTTCACGTCTAGCAGTAATTACCCCTGAAAAAGCACGTTGGTGTGAAACAGACTGGGCTATCGGTCTGTCGGGCTGAGCCATCTCCAAGGATGTCCCACAGGCTGAATGAACCTGAAAACACAAGAGAACACCAGTTCATTCATTTATAAACTGATACTTACCTGTATTCTTTGGGCACTCCGTGTTGGACTTCTTACCTGGACCTGTAGAAAAAGAGAAATTTATTTGGTCGTTTACTACATGGACTGTTCCTTTGATAATCATTGTTGATGTACCTTTAAGTGAGATTGAGTGATTGTGTATTTATGTACTAGGCTTTTATGCAATTTATTGATGTTTATTTATGAATATTGATTATTTATTAGGTGTGGCACTTCTTGCACTTACTCACTTTGCACTTTATATATAAAAAATCTATATAAAAATCTTTTTGAGCCCGTCTTAACATTGACTGCTGTAAGATTGATGTGAGTCTGTGTGGGAGACTTTTGGTTGTTTGTGTTTGGGTTTCTCCCACAGTAGCCTCTCCTTTGTATTGCCAAGTTACTGGAGTGCCAAGGCGCCTCCATCAAACAGCTCTGGTGGAAATTTCCAGTAGGAAGATACTAACAAATGCTGGCCGTTCTGGGAGGCTGCAGGGCCTAGCAACAGGAGGGGCTCCAAAAGAGCAGGAGGCCTGGGAAGGGCAGGGAGCGAGCGGAGGGGGTGGCTGAGGGGAAAGAGACTGCAAGGGCAGCGGCCTAGGAAGCAGAGGAAGGAAAGGAGGGAGGGATGAACCAAACAGCTGAGGGAGGGCGGGGCGCAGTGTGCAGCATATGTTGGCACTGAAGCTTGGTGTCAGGCTATGGATGACAGGATACAGCAGACAGATCTCCGGACCGTTGCAGCAAGACACAAGTGCTTGGTCAAATGACTTTTATTCAGAAATCAGATCATTTCCATATACAGGTCCATAGGACTACTTAGAAGCAAGGTAGACCTCTAAGCAGCAAGAGTAGAAGTTGACAGGAATGACATCATGTGAGAGAAACTTCTCTTTATACATTCTAGTTTACTCCTTTCTCCCCCCCCCAACCATAAGTGACAGCCTGCTTGTGAGGCTGCCCCTTTTTCTGGGGGCGGTTGCTAGACCAAGGACTTTTATCCTTTCAAAGCTTTCTGATGAATTTAGAGGTGTGATGTACTTCATAATTATGGTTGTTGTGGGTCACAGTGACACTGAGAGATCTCTGTCTTTTGGTGCTACACCTCTGAAGATGCCAGCCACAGCTGCTGGCGAAACGTCAGGGACTACAATGCCAAGACCACGGCAATACAGCCCGGAAAACCCACAACAACCATCGTTCTCTGGCCGTGAAAGCCTTCGACAATACATACTTCATAATTCTTCTGGAATTTGGGACAATGCACCTACCAAAAGAAATCTGGCCGTGAATCCACTGTGAAGAACTCATTGGGCCACCTTTTCTGACTCTTAGGTCAGAAAAGGACCCAGTTCATGGACAAAGAAACATGGGATCCAACTTTTCCTTTGGCTGCTGTGTCACCTGTCAGGATCTTTGGTTTGCAGGTGGAATCAACCCAGCCTGTCAGTCCCTGGCAGGTAGAAGCCCACCTGCAGTGAATACACGTTGGCTCCCTAAGAAGTAGCTTTATTAGAATCCATACAGTTCAGGTCTGCCCTCCATCACGGAGTTTGACAGAAGTGGTAATTCAAATCAGGCAATCTCTGTTATACTTCATTTGGCACATAGCTTACACAGGTTCTGTGAGACTCAACTTAGTTGTGACTAAGAATCAGACAGACAACAACTTATTCCTAGCATTTGGGGTTAGTAGTTGAGGTTGGCATTTACACTTCAAGGTTACAGCTAGCCGAGACTTGCCTATTTCTCTAAGAGAAGGGAGAGGCCCTTGCTTGGGTCTTTAGTAACATCTGCACTACAGTTATGCAGGAAGAGAGAGAGAGAGAGCATATTAATTAATACACATTAATACAGTAGCATGACTTTAGCATGTCAGCAGCAGTAAGCAATAAATGTCAGCAACACAATCATGGCATGTATGTAGACAGACAGTCGTTCTTTCAGGACCTTGTTTAATTAGCCTGCAGCTGTCAAAATTGTGTCCATTTTTGCTAATTGGCTACCTATTAGTTACCGAGCTCATTTCAGGGTATTGGCCGTCAACTGTTCACAGCCTTGGCCCGACGTACCTGTGAGGCTGCCTCTCCCCCTCATGTTCCTCCAGAGCAGCTTCGCCCATCTGAACAGGGTCTCCTGCAGGTGCCAGCCTGCACATGGGCGAAATCAACAGCATGCCCACTCATGGGCTTTCTCTGTGGTGGCCCCTACCCTGTGGAACAGCCTGCCTGAGGAGGTCAGGAAAGGCCCTACTCTCCTGGCTTTCCGCAAACGATGCAAAACCAAATTATTCAAAAAGGTTTTTGTGTTGTAGGGAGGGGTTTCAGATGCTCCTCTAATGAGTTAGGGACCATAGACTTCACCACTATGTTGCCTTAAGTACTCGCTGTTGCTTTAAACATGTGCTCCTATGTCAGCCCTAGAATTGCTTATGTTCTGTTTCATCATTTCTTCAACTCTGCACTGGATCCTTGCTAATGCTGTGTCTTTGTAAGCTTGTGTTTATTTACCCTATGGCACTGTTTATGAAATTGTCCTTGATACGGACTGTATTTCTCTCACACTTTGTAATCCGCCTTGAGTCTCGATGAGAATGGCGGACCATAAACGGCATAAATAAATACATTCATCACGAGCCACCTCCCCCGTTTTTCCTACACGGGCCTGCTGCTGCCGCCGCCGCCCTTGTCCTGCCAGCTGGTTTGTCCCGGGCTTTGGTGCCCTTGGCGGCGGTTTTGCACACAGGAGAGACAGACGGGGCCGAGAAAGTTGCATGCGCGGGAGGGGGGGGGGGGCTTTCGCGCAGCTGGCCAGGGCGCCACACTCCACGCCCTCCGCACGCAGAGTTGCCGGGCTCGGGCCAGAGCAGCAAGTCACGCGGCCTCGGGAGCAGGGCAGGAGGGCGGTGGGGGCGACAGGCAGGTCCTCAGCCGAGCATCCGCACGGGCAGGAACCGGCTCAGCCGAGCAGCAGCGGCGGGATACGGACCCACACAGGGGCGCTGCATTCAGAGAGCGCGGGGCGGGGGGCGCGAAAGCGGCTAGAAATAATCCAGCCCTCCCCTGCGTCCAAAGACTCCCAGGCGCGGCTGATTTTCTGCTATGCCGGCCGTGCGCGCTCTCCCTCCCCTCCCTCCCTCCCTCCCTCTTCGGGCCTCGGGGGACCGTCTCGAAGCCGCCGCCGTTCACCGCGGTAGATTCGAGTGGGCTGGAAGGACCAGCTGCAATTGGCCCCCTCGTGCCTTCTCGCCCTATCAGGTAACCAATCGTAGGATGCCATACGCCAGGAAATAGGTGGCTTTTTTGAACCAATCCTGGGCCACTTCAGCCAGCACGGAGCCAATCCCCAGCGTGTAGGGGGTGTTCCCGGAAATCCCGGAAGGAAAGGCAGTGACGCCGTCGAAGGCGGAGATTGGGCGTTCGCAGCTGCCCTCAGTTACGATGGCGGCCACCTGAGCGGGCTGCTGAGCCTGCAGGTAGGGCGAGGCCCCGCGTTGCGCGCAGGGGTGGGCGGCGGGGTGGGCGGGTCGCCGGGAGGCAGCGTCGCCGGGCTGTGCCCAAGGGGGGGGCCAGCTGTGTGGCCAGGGCCCCTGTTTAGAGGCGGGGCAGGATCAGGGGCGCCTCCCTGCTCTTGGTCTGGTTGTGTGCAGGGAAGATGCCGCCTTAAGTTGAAGGCCCCCTACCCATAGAAAACTGGCACAGTGGAGCGTAGAAACCTTTTGTTTGCTGCGCTAGCTTTCCGTTTGCTGGGTGGTTTTGTGCACGCTGGCATCTGCCCCACCCGCCTCATGAGGCCCCGCCGCTCCTGCCTCGCCTTGTTTTTGTGCATGCGCGAAACAGGCCCGGGAGACTTGGGCTTGTGTCCCAGTGCATAGAGAGAGATCTTGGCTGCCCTTTGCATACCTCCCCTCCCAAGGGCGCTGTGTGGACAGGGGTGGGCGTGGGGACACGTGTCGTCCTCTGCTCTGTGGAGGGGGATCCAACTGAGAGGTGCTTTGGGGATCTTTGCCTTGCAGGGGGCTTTGCAGAGGCACCTTTCTGGCCTCTACTTTGAGGGCAGTGGCTGAGCTGTTTACACAGCTGGTTGCTTTGGAACTTCCCGCTTCTGCTTCCTCCGGCCTGAAGAGCCTCAGGGATGTCTGTCCCCCTTCAGCCCTTCCAGGCTCCTGTCCTTACGGCTCTGCCCCTCGCGAGGAGTGCTGTGGGCCGGCATGGATTTCTCCAAGTTCCTGGCTGAGGACTTTGAGGTGAAGGCCTGGGTGAATGGGGCCTTCCGGGCAGGGCAGCAGGAGGCACAAGGCAAAGTGGATGCCCAGGCAGCCACCCTGGTGATGAAGCTGCAGCTCTTTATCCAAGAGGTCAACAAAGCAGTGGAAGGTGAGGTGCTGTAGGAACCCCCCCCCCCCGCTGCTGCCTTCTGGGGTTCCTCTCTGGTAACTCTGGGCAAGGGAGCCAGGCAGGCCCCAAACGCCCTGAATCTGTGAGTGCTGCCCTCCCCCTGCGTCCAGGGCCTGGGCCAGCTGGCTGTTTTCCCGCTTGCCCTGCTGGTGAGATTTCTCCGTGTTGTCAGTGTGTTTGTGGCCCCTGCTTCCCCAACACTGGAGGCTTTGCCCAGGGGATGGTTCCCTTGCCTTCTCACAGAGACGAGTCAGCAGGCGCTGCAGAGCATGCCCCGAGTCCTGCGGGAGGTGGAAGCCCTGAGGCAGGAGGCAACTTTCCTGAAGGAGCAGATGGTCCTGGTGCGGGAAGATATAAAGAGGCTGGAGCAGGACACAGCTCAGTCCATGCAGGTACTTGCGGGGGGGGGGGGGGTCCGAGGTATCGTCCTTTCCCTGGGGCCCGTGTTCCTTGGGAGAGCACACCCATTTGCCCATCTGCCCCCTGGCTTGTCACAGAGGTTGGGAGCATCATCTGTCCCTGCTTGCTGTGGTTGCAGTTGCCATGTTAGCCTGTTGAAAACCACAAAGAAACAGTATTATTTGACTCTCTCATCTGGACTTGAAGAAGGAGATTTGGAATACGATTTTAACTGGGTCGAATGATCTCCTTATACAAATTAACACTGAGGTAGCTAATTTCAGTCAGCATAGTAATAATTCACTTGCGCAGTTGTTCTGACCTGGTGGTAGAAGTGGGCTCAAACTGGACCAGTTTCAGACATTACTGAAGCCAGGCTGGATTGAGCCAATTCTCTGGTTTGAAGAGACTGTGGGGAAAATAACAATGGGTGTGTGTGTGTGCGTGTGCGTGTGCGCGTGCGCGTGCGCGTGCGTGCGTGCGTGCGTGCAGGCAGGGGCTGAGAGCTCCCTGGGTTGGAGAAGTAGGCAGGCCTGATCGGGCAGAGGCAGACACTGGCCTTGCCACCTCATTTTGCGATCGTATGTTGTCTCCATCTCCTAGCCTGTAAACCACTGCGGCTTTGAAAGCATCAAAATGTTCACTTGCACCCGGGTGCCACTCCAGGGTAAATGGTGTGCAGAAGAGGGTCCCTTTCTGATGAGGGATGCAGCTCTTCTCTGCCCTCTGCGTTGTTCTTTCCATCTTAGGTCTTGGTAGAACTGGATCATGTGAAATCCAGGATGCAGCTTGCAGCTGAGTCACTCCAGGAGGCTGACAAGTGGAGCACCCTCAGTGCAGATATCGAAGAGACTTTTAAAACCCAGGTATCTTCCCTCCACCCACCCACCCCTGACTGTGAAGGGGAGGATGAGGAGGTTGCTTTCCGGTGACAGCCTGGCAGTGAGGCACCCCTTCAGATCTGCCCTTCCAGATGAATGGAGGCAGTGCCGAAGCTGGAGCAGGCGACTGTGACAGGGGGCCTGGGGCCAGCGCTGCTTGTTCCCTGGGACAGCCAGCTGGTTTTCAGGCGCTGTTTCGGAAAGGCTTTCTTTTCTTTCTTGGCTTTACTCGAAGCTGGCTGGGGGTTCTGCTCAAGAGGTCTTAAGTGTGTCTCGGTTGTATGTCCAATAAAGAGCCACTTTTGTGATTCCTTGTGAGTGGCCATGTGCAGGATCCTGGTGTGGCAGAAGCAGCCATATCATCTCCAGGCACCCTGGGTTTTGTTCTGTGCACTGATTTTGCCTGCACTGGCCGCTGAACGCTTTCGCTTTCTTTTCAGTCTGGAAATTAAGTTCTTTGTCCATTGAGACAAAATCAAAAGGATTCAGCAGCCAGCACAGATTGTATTTCTGCACAGACAGCAATGAAGCAATGAGGGGAAGGGGGCTAGCTAGCTGCTTGAAGTAGGGAGACTTGCTGAATGCCGCGGAGAGAGGGGGCTCTTTGCTGGTTCTGGGGGAGGCTAACCAAGCGCGGGGCTCTCTTCTCTGTGGACAGGATGTGTCTGTGATCTCAGCCAAGCTGACCAGCATGCAGAACAGCCTGACGGTGCTGGTGGACACACCGGACTTCTCAGAGAAGTGTGTGCATCTGGAGGCCCTGAAGAACCGGCTGGAGGCCTTGGCCAGCCCCCAGATCGTGGCGGCTTTCAACACACAGTCTGTTGGTCAGTAGGAGGCAGCAGCCTTGGCAGGGGGGGGTGGGAAGGCGGGGCACGTCCTTCTTGCCGGCTGGAGTCCAACCAAGAAAAGGGCGTGGGAACTGTGTGTGGGGGGTGGGGAGGTCATGCCTGCCTAAAAGACTGAGTATTTAAATCCCAGACGGGGGCTTCCTTCTGTCAGACCTCCCTGTGCTCCCAAAGTAGAAAGCCTCAGAGCTTAAATCTGGTGCATAGCAGGAATAAATAAGACCCCTGCTGTTGCTGTGGGGTCTGTGCCCCTTAAGTGAGAGCTGGTAAGTTGCAGGGAGATCTGGGGGGGGGCCTTCCCAGTGCGGCAAGTGGTGGTCTTTTGGCTGTATTGGGCCCCCTTCCAAGTGTCCAAAAAGCCAGCGGCCTCCTGCCCAGGGGAAAGAGTCAGCCCAGAGCTCTAGGCCAGGGCCCATGCAGCACTTGGTAGCTGGTCCCTTCCCTTTGAACCCAAGCCTGAGCACGTCCTTTGTAGCCTCCAAAAACATCTCCTGGCCAGGTGATATTTGAGTTGTAGCCTGAGAGGCCCTCTGTGGTTTGGGTTTAATGTCCGTGGTGAAAAGTGACTCTCTTCTTGGCTGTGATGGGTTGTTGATTTGTTCTCTGCATTGTCAAAGGAGGGGGCAGGCTGGACAATGAAGTGAATTCATCTGCCTTTGGCCGTCACCTGAGCCCCACTCTCGCATGCGCTCTCCCTTGGTGCAGTGCTAGGAATCCACCAGGAGGGGGTAACCTTGCGCTGCTCAAGGGAGTTCTGCTTGGAGCTGCTGCCTCTGAAGCACATCAGAAGGGGCCCTGCAGGATCCCACGAGTGGAGTCCATCCAGTCCACTCTTCTGTTTCTCCTAGTGGTCAGCCAGACCCCCCCACCCCCCACGGATTCCCCCCAGCAACTGGCATTATGAGAGGGACAGACCCTGTACACAGAGGTTCCATTTAGCCGTGGGTGGACCTCTCCTCTGTGAGTTTGCGGCTTAAGGTAGCTAAACTGTTGTCCATCACTGACATCGTGACACTGAGGGCCACAGCTTGATAACTTTCTCAGAAGAAGAGCTTCTGGTTTGTCTGTCCTCAGTCTGCTGCTCACAAACTGCACTGGGAGGGAGAAGAAGGTGTCCCTGTGTGTTTTCTCGGGTGTAATTCTGTCTGCAGTCTTCCCTCTCCCACCACTACCTTTCCTCTAAACTGAAAATCCCCAGCTCTTTTGCCTCGTCTCGCAGAGAAAGTGTGCCAACTTCTTGATCTTTTAGGTTGCCTTTTCTGCCCCCTGCCCAGCTCAACCATATCCTTATACTAAAATGTGCAGCTGGAATAGGACGCAGTGTTCCCAACGGGAGCACGCCATGGATCTGTGCTGGGGCACTGCGGTGCTGGCTCTCGGTCCCCTCTCTTTCCCCAAATGATCCCTAGCACTGCCTTGTATTTCCTTCCTGTGCCACACACTTGGCTGCTTGGCCCAGGCTCTCCTCCTGGTGACACCCGGCTGCGTGCGTGCAGAGTTAGGGCTTTCCACCCCACTGGCACCACTCTTCTGCCCACTGGGCTGCCTCGGCGCCCGCTCACCCAGTGTGGAGAGATCCCGTGGGAGCTTGGCCAGCAGCCTTCAGCTTGAGGCCTGGCTGTCTTAGCTCTGGGCCTGTTTGGCACATCAGTGGACAGTTGCTAGCCCCACGGCCTCTCCAGATCCCCAGCCCAGGATTCCAGGCCTCTGGAGCGGATGACCTTTGGGTGCCCCGATCGGCTGATGGGTCCTGTGCTGGTGCTGCTGCGTTTCAGATCAGGCCCAGGTGTTTGTGAAGGTCTTCGCGGAGATCGACCGGCTGCCCCAGCTGCTGGCCTACTACTACAAGTGTCACAAGGTATCCTGCCCCTGGCACAGCTGCCAGGTGACCCCCCCCCGATCACGCAAGGGTGGGGGCTGGCTTTGACTGCGAGGCCCAGGTGTGTGTGTGTGTGTGTGTGTGTGTGTGTGTGTGTGTGTGTGTGTGTGTGTGTGTGTGTGTGTGTGTGTGTGTGTGTGTGTGTGTGGGGCTGTCTGGAGCAGTGTGAATGGGGAGGAGTGGCCACCAACTCCACATGCTGCCAGACCTGGTCAGTCCAGAGAAGCAGAGGAAGGCTCCAGCCCCCTCCCCGCCGCCACCCAAGAGAGGCTTTGGCAGTGGAGGAGCTGCGTTGTGGGCAGCTGGCCAGTTCCTCGCCGTGCTCCTCTTCCCTGGGACACAACGGCCACACCCCCTTGAGCCTCTGCCATGGGTCCCTGCCAGGCGCTTCAGGTGCAGAGCTGGGGCGGTGTTGGTTTCATGCACCTTAATGAGCAGCATTCCAACTTTAATTAAATGGCCTCTCTGCCTGGGCCTGGTTCATTTTCCACATGTGGAACACTCTTCAGCGTCCATTTACAAAAGGGGGGGAGCGTGGGGTAGACTGCAGGCAACGCCCTCTTAAAGGTGAGCGATCCTCGGGGGAGTGGTGGTTTCTCCCGGCTCAGATCCCGTGCTCTGCCCTCCCCATTCTGCTGGGTCCTGATCCAGATGGGCTGGCGCGGGCGTTTGCAGACTCCCACCTGATTATCAAAGAGCCTGTGGTGGGGTGGGGGCTGTGCAGAGATGACTGAGCTGGTGCCAGGTGCACAAGTCTATGCCCTTGTGGGCAGCAGGGATGGCAGGAGCCTGCCTGGTCCCATTTTGTCCAAGGGCAAAAAAGGGCTGCTTGGGGGTGCTGATGCCAGCCCCTTTTTTGACTGAAGGTGCAGCTGGTGGCCATGTGGCAAGATCTGTGCCAGTCCGACCTCCCTTTGGACCAACAGCTGATGGAACTCTACGACATGCTGCTGGGGACGTGGCACTCGGAGCTGCAGTGGGCCAGCCAGGTACAGCCAGAGGAGGGTGTCCGAGCAACTGCCGTCGGAGCCAGGGTGGGGGCTGGCGTGACCAAGGGGGAGGAGGTGAAGATCGGGTGGTAAAGCGGGGACTCTGAACTGAAGCTTGGCCGCTGTGTGGTCACTTTCATCATCGAGATGCGGCCCAGGTTGGGGCTCTTGCCAGAGTTCAATGCCCGCCCTTTCTGTTACAGCCCAGGGCATCCCTTCTGGGTTTTCCTAGCCAGCTTGTGCAGTTTCACTAGATTTGCATTCCAAAATAGCATGCCTGAAGATTTAATCACACGTGGAAGGTTGCGTCAGATTTGATTCTCTTAAAGATCCTCCACTGTTGGTATATTTTCTGTGCATCTGTGACCGTGCTGTGCCCAAGTGGTCTCTTACCATCCTAAGAAGTGCTGTCTGTGTGTGTTTAGAAGCAAGTTTCTAGCCCCTGTGGCTGCAGAGATTTGTCTGGAGAAACGTGTAGAGCTCTGTGAAGCCTTTCTAATAGGCGGCATTCTGTATAGGTAGTGAAGGAGAGTATAAATTTGCAGGCCTGTTTTAAATGGCAGGATTGATACCCATTAAGTGCAGAGTGTTGATCTGCCTGGATATGTCCTCCTCTAAAGCTGGGCATCTTGGCGGGAGGTAGTGGGGGGCAGCAATGCTGCCCTCTCAGTCCTCCTGTGGTTGATCCGGGGTGTTTTCCCCCCAAAGTCTCTGCATGTCTGGCCGGCTCAGATTCGCCCTGCTGAATAACCGTTGCTAGTGAAACGGGCTTCCCGGTGGAGAATGCATGTCCCAGGCACAAACACTTTGCTTTTCAGGAAGGGGCTTACTTGTTCCATGCTGAAGGCTATTACCAGATGTTCCCTTGCCCCCCTCTTTAACCTTGAGAGGATCCAAGAATGGGCCCCAGACCTTGACTGCTGGCTGGCTGGCTGGGAGTTCTTCTTTTCTCTGTAGAAGGACAGAGCGGGCCCAGCAGCCTGGAACGCTCCTCCCTCGGTTGGGCCCTGGCTTTTCAGCCAGGTAGCTCCACGAGGGCTTTCCAATTAGAATCTGTCATGATACCGGAGCCGAGTATGTTGACTAGGTGCCCACAAATTTATTTTCTTTGTTTCAGTCCACTTTTCTTTGTGAGACTAAGGGCAGATTACGAAAATTAAAAAACCAAAGCCTCTTTTCAAACGGGGTCTAACTGAGGGAGAGTGTGGCTTTCAGAGGGAGGGAATCCCCCCCCCTGCAGGAAATGTGATGTTCTTCAGTGGTCAGTTTTGGCCCCGGTCCTCTTTTCCAGCCCCAAGGGGGGGGGGTTCTGTCCTAACCCTCCACACTTTCCAGCCTGTGGCTGACCCAGCTGTCACACCACGAGGCGTCACCTTTCCCGTCCGGGAACAGAGCAGAAGGGAAGCCCGCGGCTTTCCAGCAGACCTTTCTGGGTTATGGCTTTCAGTCCATAACCACCACAAGGAGATAGGGAGCCCGAGGGGGCCTGTTGGAGACCGACCCTGCCAGTTATGACCTGAGCTCTTGTAGGCAATTGCCAGTTTCATCAGATTAGGCGGATGGGTCCTTTCACCCGTGAAGAGTAAAGCTGATGTTTATCTCAGGTGTGACGGCTTTCAGCCGCCTTGGCAAGGAGCCCTGCAGGCATTTCTCGGGTTGTGCTGACCTTTGCCGGTTGGCAGCAGGGGATCCTCATTTGGTGCTTTTCCCAAGAGCTGGCTCAGTGCGTGTATGGGTGTGTGTGTGGGTGGGGGGGGGTGCGCATGAATGGCAAGGGCGGAGGCAAGTTCCTCTGGGTAGTGGAGGCTCTTTTTCTCAGCCACTGCTGCAGGCTGCCAGTCCTGTTCAGCAGCAGTGGACCAAGGGAGATGGGGATGGTTACTTTGCCATCCTGGCATACAGGGGACTTCGTGCCAACTCATTTGGAGGGGTCGCACACGTGTTGAAAGGACAGCTGGTTAATCCATCCTTAAAGAGGGCGTGGTATAGATCAATATGCTCAACAGGATGGGACATCCTAATAAACAGTGTAATAGGATTTGGATAGCAGAAATCTAAACATGGAGCTGAAACAAAGGACAATCATAGAGCTGGAAGGGGCCTTACAGACCATCTAGTCCAAGCCCCTGCCCAATGCAGGAACAGCCTGAAGCACCCCCGACAAGGATTCTTCCAGCCGCTCCTTGAAGACGGCCAATGAGGGGGAACCCACCACACACCCCAGGCAGCCGATTCCACTGCTGAACTACTCTAAACGTGAAACAGTTTTTCCTAACATCTAGCCAATATCTTCCTGTTATTTTGAGTCCTATTCTCTGTTGCCAACAAGAACAGCTTCCTCCCCTCCCCTAAGTGGCAGCCTTTTAAATACTGAAAGAGAGCAATCAGGTCTCCCCTCAACTTCCACTTCTCCAGACTGAGCATTCCCAGGTGCCTCAGTCTTGCCTCGCGGGGCTTGGTCTCCAGGCCCCCGAGCATCCCGGTTGCTCTCCTCTGCACCCGTTCCAATTTGTCCACATCCGTTTTGAAGTGAGGCCTCCAGAACCGCCCACAGTGCTCCAGGGGAGGCCTCAGTATATGCTGAGACAATGACATCCTGGGATTTGGATATTGTATCTTTGTTGATAATATCCCAAGATTGCATTCACCATTTTTGCTGCTGCATCACATTGACTATTCATATTTAGCATCCCATCCAGTATGCATGCTTTGCCTTTTTGTTACCCAGGTGGAGAACCCAGCACTTATCCATGTTCAGTTATTCAAATCTGCCCACTTTTTCAGTGTGTTCAGATCTCTTTGAATTCTATCTCTATCTTCAAGGGTGTTTGCTACTCCTCCAGGTCTGGTCTCATTTGCAAATTTAATGAGCAATTCCTTCACATCCTCATCTAGATCTTTTATAAAAATAGTGGAAAGCCCTGGGCCCAGAACCAAGCCCTGTGGCACTCCACTGGATACCTCCCTCCACTCAGACACGATGCCACCGAGAGCTACTTTTTGGGTGCGGCTGTCCAGCCCGTTCCCTGTCCATCTAACCACCCTAGAGTCCAGTCCACAGTCCACCAGTTTACCTATCTGGACATCATCAGGAATCTTGTCAAAAGTTTTTTTTAAAATTGAGAACAACAACATCGACAACATGCCCATGATCCAGTAAGCCTGTCACTCAGTCATGAAGGAGATGAGGTTGGTCTCGTAAGACAGTTGGGGACCACCTGTGCTGACTTCCTCATATCACCATGTGTCTGCACCAGTATCTTCCCTGGGACTGAGGACAGGCTGACTTGGCCTGTAGTTCCCAGGACTGTCCTTTTTCCCCTTCATTGAAGACTGGGATGACATTTGTTCTCCTCCAGTCTTCTGGCACATCACCTGTCCTCCAAGAGGCCTGGAAGATGATGGATGACTGCAGTCTCTTTTGAAAGTTCTTTAAGCACACAAGTACACCCTATCTGGCCCAGGGGATTTGTACACAGAAGCAAGGTGCTTCTCCATAACTTCTTTGCTCGTGTCAACCAGCGGCCCCGATGTCATGCCTTGCTTACTACCTTCTTGAGGTGGGCCTGTTCTCTCCTTCAGGGAGAAAACTGAGGCAAAGTAGGCATGGAGCCTTTCTGCCCTTGTTCTGTTCTTTATCAGAGTTTCTTCATTTTTACCCTGCAATGGGGATCTTGCCTCCTTCATGTTCCATTTGCTGCTCATGTATCTGAACAACGTCGTCTCGTTGTGGCGAGCCACCTTGGTCAGTCTCAGCTGATCTCAGTGCCTAGATGCCCCTAGTCGGCTTTAGATGCATTTCCTTCCCTCAGTTTCTTGGGCATCTCCTTTTTCTTCCTTAGCTCATCACAGAGCTCTCCATTCATCCACATTGGCTTCTTAGATCCTCTACCATCTATTCCATCTATCTGGAATAATAACAGCTTGAGCCTTCAACAGCTTTTAGGGGAGCCCACCCTTCACTCACTCCTTCCAGCATTCTTGTCCATGGAATAACTCTCATCATATCTCTAAGTTTATTAAAGTTTGGCCTAGTGAAATCTAACTTGTGAGTTTGGCAAAAGTTCCCACCACTTTTACTCCATCAACCAACTCTTTCTTGTTGGTGAATATCAAGTCCAGTATGGCCGAGCCCCTTGTTGCTTCCCTCATCATTTAAGATAGGAAGTTGTCAGCCAGGCAGGTCAGGAAGTTTGTGTCCCTGGACATGTAGCAAAGTTGGAATCCCAGCACACGTCAGTGGAAATCCCAGCACACGTCAGTGGAAATCCCAGCACACATGAAGTTGAAATCTCCCATAGCTATAAGGCTGTGTTTCTTGGATACCCTATTAAGTTGCTCATAAGAGGCAGAATCTACTTCATCACCTTAGTCTGGTGGTCTGTAGCAGGCCCCCAACCACAAAACTGCTCATCCTTCCCGCTCTTATTTTCACCCAGACACTTTCCACTGGGCTGCCACTCTCCTCTTCCAGTATTCCCCGACAATCAAGCCCTTTCCTCACATACAGCACCATTCCACCACTTTTACGACACTTCCTGTTCTTGAACAACTCATACCCATCTGCTACTGCATTCCAGTCATGGGAATCATCCAGCAAAGTCTACTAAGTCGTATCTTTCCATCTGCATTCCTAGATCAAGCTTCTCCTTCTTATTGTCCAAGCTTTGGGCACTGGAAGCCTTGTGACGTTTCCCATCTTTGACCTGGCCTTCCCAGCTAGGCTTCTGCTATTTGTTCTCCTTCTTCCCTGAAATTCCTATGCCCGTTGTCTCCATTTCTCTGCAATGTCAGTTTGACGCTCTCCCGAGGAATCTCCCCAGGTCCCTTCCAAACACATTCTTCCCTGTCCTTGACGGGTGGAGTCCGTTGCATGCAAGCAGGCCACCTTCAAGAAAAGGTCGTTGTTGGTCCCAGAATGCAAGCAGCTCCTGCTGGGACCATGAACGCAGCCAATGGTTCACCTCCATAATCTTCTGTTCCTGTTGCATTCCTCTTCCTCTGACCAGCAGGATCGAAGACAATACCACCTGTGCCCCCATTCCTTTCAGTTGCCCCTAGGGACTTCATAGTCAATCTTAACGTGTTCAGTAGTGTTCAGGGCCATGTCGTTTGTTCCCACATGTACTCACAAATGGGTAATGGTCTGTTGGTTTAACTAGCTTGGCCACCTGGTCTGTGATATCCTTGATCTTTGCCCCTGGCAAGCAACACACCTCTCGGGCCTTGGGGTCAGGCCTGGACACATGACGTTCCATTCCTCCAGGCTCTTCACTTTTTCTTCTAATAATACTATCAGTACATTAAACATTAACACGACACATTAAATGATGCAGAAATTACATAGGAGGGTGATACTTGCATCAGCCCACAGTACATAACTATACGCAGTAGTATAATACACAGTCCCTGTCCCTTTACCAAAACCTCTTTCTGAACCTCCTCATTACAGTACAGCTGTATTATGGTGGAGAGTGCCCTTAAGTCATAGCTGACTTATGGTGACCCCTGGCGGGGGTTTCATGGCAAGGGACTAACGAGTGGTTTGCCATTGCCCACCTCTGCAACCCTGGTCTTCGTTGGAGGTCTCCCATCCAATTACTAACCAAGCTGAGCGTCTGAGAGCTAATGAGATCAGGCTCACCTGGGCCATCCAGGTCAGGGTACAGGCATATTACCTGTCTTCAAAAAACCCCTCCTGAATAATTCAGTTGTGTGTAGTTTGCTGAATGCCAGGAGAGGGAGCCTTCTTGCCCTCCTCAGGCAGGCCATGTCATGTTTAACACTTAATACTTTGTACAGGCAATAGGTTTATTTCCAACTTCTACCATTCCTAGTCCTATTATAACAGGCTCTCTTGCCTGCATCTTACCTAAGCTTCCACTATTCCAAAGGAAAGATTTATCTTTTCTCTTGGATAGCGTTCAGCAATTAGTTCAAGACCTGTCAAACAAAACTGCTCTTTTGAACAGTTTGCTTATCAGTACATTTATTTATAAAAGGTTCTTTATTGCTTTGCCGCTTCTCATCAAGGTACACAGACACCTGTTAGAGTTTTATTTTCTTTATTGAAAATATACTCTTAATTTTTTAATGAAGCAAGTAATTAGAAAACATATGATTATTAATGTAAATCCTACAAAAATAGAACACAGAAAGGCAGTAAGAATTAAGCTTGCTAACATTTCCTAATAAACTCTTTAAAACAATCAAAGTTCCTATGAAATGCATTAAGATTCTCATAGCATACCAAGCAAGGATAAATTCTCACCTAGAATTCTCATGAGATATTTTCCAATCAGAACTGTAATCTATTATCTGAATTTTGCATGCTTTGTAGATTATCTTATGCAAATATCTAAGTTCTTTTCATGTAATAGCATAAACAAACTATGATTGGTTTAATGCTTCATTGAATATTCATAATTTCTATTGCATAACCTTCTAATTAGCCAAAAATTGACGTTATAGCCAACTTGCAAAACAAAGCTATAAATCTATGCGAAATGACAGAAAGAGTTAAGATACTAGACCACTATTGGTCCAGTCTCTGATAAAGAAACATTAATCTAGATGGAATCCACTATTTTTAATTAGCTGTCAAGAGATGAAAGCACACCTGTTTTGGTTACCCAACACTCTGAAAAAAACACACAGACAGTTCATGCAAAGTTGAGGAGTTCACCCAAAATACAAGTGCATTACTATGTATGGGCTTGGTACTGATTCGTATAATGTGCTTTGATCTATATTATTGCAACACTATTACATTGTTTATTAGATCTGTCATCCTGTTAATTGCATTGAGTTACATTGTGTAATCTGCTTTGAGTTTCAGTGAGAAAGATGGACTAGAAATAATGTCAATTTATTGTTTAGAGGTGCCTGGATTTTAGCTGTCATATTGGTTTTATATTTCTTATGATTTTTTAATTGGGTACACTCTGTTGAAAGCTGCCCTGAGACTGCTTGTGGGAAGGACGGGGTGTAAGCCGAATTAAGTAAATAAAGTAAATAACATTACACCAAGTTGGGGAGCCACAGCACAGGAAGCCTGTGGGTGGGCTGTTGTTGATCCTGCCCGTTTGCAGGGTGGCACCCTCCGAAGGCCTTGCTCAGATGAGTGAAGCTCTCGTGGCAGGGCAGAGGGGGGGGAGAAGGGGGGGCCAGAGCTGGTAGGTGACAGCCAGTGCCAGGAAGGTCTGGCCTCAGTGGTTTGCAGAGCAGTGGCCAGGAGGCCCGCGAGGGAAGAGCTGGGCTGGAAGGCGGGTCGCCAAAGGGGCGTTTGCTGTTTTCCTGGGGTGGGGGCCTCAGGTGGCTGGCCACGAGCCCCGCAGCTTCGGGATACAAAAGCGGATCAGTCTCTTGGTCGGCGCTTGGCCTCCTGCTTTGGAAAGTCTGTGTTGGATTCTAAAGTTATCTGAAGTCAGTGTTCCCTCTTCCGCTCTTTAATGGCCACTCAGACTTCAGTGACCAGTCGGCATCCTGCATGTTCTAGGACAGTGATGGCGAACCTTTTTGAGCCCGAGTGCCCAAACTGCAACACAAAACCAACTTATTTATTTCAAAGTGCCAGCACTGCAATGAAACCTGAATACTGAGGTTTTAGTTAAGAAAAAGCAACTCATACAATTGTCCCAACTAATTAACCTCTCTCTCTCTCTCTCTCTCTCACTCACTCACTCAGGAGCCACGAATGAAAGTAAAGCAAGTTAAATCAAAGCAGTTTGCCCTTCTTTAGACCAGCAGCCCTGCTTGCAAGCTCACTCACTCACTCACTCACTCACTCACTCACTCACTCACTCACTCACTCACTCACTCACTCACTCACTCACTCACTCAAGAGCCATGACTGAAAGTAAAACAAGTTAAATCAAAGCAGTTTGCCCTTCTTTAGACCAGCAGCCCTGCTTGCAAGCTCTCTCTCTCTCTCTCTCACTCAAGAGCCAGGACTGAAAGTAAAGCAAGTTAAATGAAAGCAGTTTGCCCTTCTTTAGACCAGTAGCCCTGCTTGCAAGCACTCTCTCTCACTCTCACTCAAGAGCCACGACTGAAAGTAAAGCAAGTTAAATCAAAGCAATTTGCCCTTCTTTAGACCAGCAGCCCTGCTTGCAAGCTCTCACTCACTCACTCACTCACTCACTCACTCACGAGCCATGACTGAAAGTAAAACAAGTTAAATCAAAGCAGCTTACTCTTCTTTAGAAAGCCAGCCCCAGAAGCCTGGCTACTGCCTCCGCTTCCTGCTGCTAAAGAGACGGGCAGCAGGGAGGCAGCCTTGAGGAAAAGGAATCACGTGGGCAAGGCCAAAACCCATGTGATCTCTGCTCAGAGCTACTGGAACGCCGTTACATGCGTTCCCCCTCCAAATGAGCCCTGGACCTAGTGATCGGCAACTTGGCTTGCGTGCCTACAGAGAGGGCTCTGCGTGCCAGCTGTGGCACACGTGCCATAGGTTCGCCATCGCTGTTCTAGGCCATGAGCAAGCACTGGGTTCCTCTCCCCTGCGAATAGCGGCCTTGGCCCCTTCCCTTGTGATGCACTTGTATGCTCTCTGAGCCTTGGTGGGTGACAGGGACCGCTTGGTGTCCTGGCACATTGCCCATGGCTTTTCTCACAGGCCGAGGATGGGATTTGTGGGCACACATTGTAGGAGACACACTGTCCAGAACCTCTTTCTCTGGGGAGGAGGTTCTTGACAAGCACTTAGTTTGGGGGTGGGGGGTGGGACAGATGGTGCTTTCCAACTTGGCTACTGTGGCACAAATCTGGGCGCCGTGAGCACATGCTAGGGGTGGGGAGTGCCAAGATCCCTCTCCTGCACTCCAATCCCTGCAGCTTCTTGGGTGTGGCAGCCAGCATGGTGTGAGCTGTGTATGCGCACGCCACCCTCACCCAGGGCCTAAGGAGCTGGGATTGGCGCTCTCCGTGCTGCTTGTGCTGCCAGAACATGGGCTTGGTGGCTGTTGCAGGGAGCCCGAGTCTCTTGCTCCCCCGCTTGGGCAGGAGCAGTGCTGGGATTTGGGCAAGAGTCAGACACGTTCCAGGGCTACCGCTCACCTCACATGTACAGAGGAATTAGTGACAGAGAAAGTGGGTGGGTGTCGAAACCTTCCTCAGAAGCCACTGGGGAGGCCCCTGGAGCCCGCTTGGGACAGGGTGTGCCTGTGGCTGTGGCCCCAGGACTCCCTGCAAGGGTTGGGTTTTCTTCCCAGCCTCACCCTAGGCTGATGCGTGCAGGCCCTGGGCCCTGCCTGGACCGCCTGCTGCGGCTGGCATCTCGCTCTGTCTCCTGCAGGTCTTCCAGAATCCCCACCAGGTGGTGACTGTGCTGCTGATCCAGGCGCTTGGTGCTCTGGCACCCTCCATCCCCGTCTGCCTCAACACTGCCCTGGAGCGGGCCAACCCCGAAGGCAAGCTGGGCCAGCTCCTGGGCCTGCATGCCGCCACGGCCTACTTCGCACGTGGCCTGGAGGTGGCTCTGCTTCCCAGCTTGAGTAAGCGTGCCCTGGCTTTCCCTGGGGCCGGAATCTGCTCCTCCCCGCCCTCTCCCCCCGCCCCCGGCCACAGGTTTCTGTATGTGGGAGTTTTTACAGGAACACAGTTTGTTAGCGTTTGTCTTGATGGTATTTATAAGTTACATAACATTTGTACCAAACTTTGTTTACCTTACTCCGGTGTGGTATTGACACAGTTCTCTTGAGTGTTTGCTGAAGTGGAACCTTTCTGATACTACCTTGAGTAAACACTGCTTGGCCCTTCTGCTTCTTGCAAGCACCAGTAACCCTCAGCCTCTTGGGGTCGGGAGGCACCTTCCTCCTCCTCCTCCTCCGGGCCTGGCGAGGGGAGAGCAGCACTGGCTGGACCACCGCTGAGGTCACTTTGGGACAGGAACGGATGCGGTTCGAGGGTGTGTCCCCCGCCCCCGTTTTCAGGTCCAGGGCCTCATGGATGCTTCCAGCGAGGGCTTTGGGTCTCAGCAAGCAGGACGCCGTGCGGGGAACACCCTGCCATGCTCTGCTGGGGTGTGGCGATCCCCGATGGTGTGTTTTCAATTCTCTGGCAAGGGTGTGGGGGACCCTAGGAGACCAAGTCACTGTGGGGGCCCTCACAGCCAGCCAGCTGCTGCATATTCTGCTGTTCCAGGTTGCTGATTTTGAGGGGTTTCCCCCAACAGTGGGGTTTGCTAGCAGCTGCTTTTCTGTTGACTTGAAGGATCCTTCTGGGCCCAAAGCTCTTTCCTTTGGATTTGGGACCACAAAATGTGGATGGTGCCTAGAACGAGGGCTGCCTGTACTCTTGCCTAGGAGCTGAGTGGGGGAGGCCTCCCTGGGGGGGGGCAGACCTTGGAAAGTGGAGCTACCAGTTGGTCACACTAGCCGAGGTGACAGCTTGGCCAGAGAATTTCCTGAGTTTGGTGGTTAAGAGTGGCGGGCCTCAAAGCTGGAGAGCCGGGTCTGATGCTCCACTTGAAGCCAGCTGGGGGACCTTGGGTCAGGCACAGCTCTCTCAGAGCTCTCTCAGCCCCACCCACCTCACAGGGGGATTGCTGTGGGGATAACAACAACACACTTTTTAAACCACTCTGAGTGGGTGTTAAATTGTCCTGAAGGGCGACACATACATCAAATATTATAAAATATTATATTGTTTTCTATATTGTTGTGACCTGCCTTGGATCCCAGGGTGCCTGGGAGAATGGCAGGCATGCACATATTTTAAATAAATGAATGCATGATTCAAAAAACCGCCAAGGCCAGCTGGCCCCTTCCCTTCCCCTCCATGGTGGGTGCTGAGTTTCTCTTCTTGGCCCTGCAGGGGAATGCAACCTGGTGAAGGTGACGGAGCTGGTGGAAGCCATCTATGGGCCCTACAAGCCTTTCCAGCTGCAGTATGGTGCCCTGGAGGAAGAGAACCTCCTCATCCAGATGAGTGCTGTCCCCCTGGTAGGTGAGAACCCGTCCTGGTTCTGTCTTTGGCTGCGCTGAATGTTACCCAAACGTAATAAGCCAAGGGAAAAGCAACGAAATCGGGTTGTGCATAACCTCGTGAAAGCGGCAGTCTTTGGCCTCTGCAGTGTTGCCTTGGAGAGCAGGGGGGCTCTGTTGGCTCAGAGCGGGTAAATGGCAAAAGCCTCCAAGCCAGTAGCCCGGTTTGGGTGGGCAAGGCCTTGCTGGCGCTCTGTGCTCTTGGGAGGCCGTGTTGCGGGAGAGTTGCCTGCCTGCCTTTGTGAGTCCTGTGTTAAGAATCGTGGTGGTGGTCAGGCGGGCTGAGCCAGCAAAGAAGAGGTGGTGGTTTCTCCGCCCCTGTTGTTTGGGGCCTTTGGGAGGGTGGGCAGTGTGGCTCTCTGGCCACCCTGGAGGGGAGGCTGACTGGTGCTTTGTGGCTGTGTAGGAACACGGTGAGATCATGGACTGCGTCCAGGAGCTGTGCCAGTCAGTGAACAAGATCTTTGGCCTGTCCCTGCTGGCGGTTGACAACTGCCTGAAGCTGACGGACGGGCTGGGTGTGGGTGGCCTCCTCAAGGCCCTGCGAGCCCTTTTTGGCAAGTAAGTCCATGGTTGTGACTGGCAGGGGGGGGCTGGCACAGGGGGGCAATAAGCAGGTTAGGGCAGGGAACTCAGCTTGGCCTTCTTGGCAAAGGGTTCCGGAGCAGCCAGCACCCGGGCCTGCCTCCGAGGAGCGCTTTCGGGTGCGCTGGTGTGTGGCTCAGTCCCGTCCCGTCCCGTCCCCCCCCCCCACGAGGCGGGACTCTTCCTGTGGACCTCTTAGGCCAGTAGTTCCGCTTCCTGGATGGTGCCGCTCTGCTCTGCCCCTCCCCCAGGTACGCCTCGGACTTCAGCAGCACCCTGCAGTCAATCCGGAAGAAGGGCAAGCTGGACGAGATCCCTCTGCATTCGCTCTTCCAGGAGGACTGGACCACTTTCCAGAGCTCAGTCCGGTAAGCCCTGGGGGTGCGGAAGTGGCTGTGCGTCCTCCTTCTCTTCTGTGCCCGTTGCAGTGGGTGCATCACAAGGGCTGGGGTCACGGATGGCCTCCCTGGCTCATGGAGGGTCATCGGCTGGGCCTTCCCCTCCCCTCCTTCCCTGATCACAAGCAGAGAACAGGAAGGCACGAGCCGAGCGGGACGGGCTCTTCAGAGTCTCTCCCAGCACTGATCCAGAGGAGTGAGCCGTGTTAGTCTGCAGTAGCAAAATAGCAGAGTCCAGGAGCGCCTTTAAGACTAACCAACTTTATTGTAGCATAAGCTTTTGAGAGCCACAGCTCTCCACGTCAGATACAAGAGATGCAAGATGCATCTGACGAAGAGAGCTGTGGTTCTCGAAAGCTTATGCTACAATAAAGTTGGTTAGTCTTAAAGGTGCTGCTGGACTCTCTGCTATTCTCCCAACACTGACTCTGGAAAACAGGGTGATGCGTTCCCTGCCCCCTCCCTCCCCAGGGAGAACCCAGAGCCTGGCTTATCCCCGTTCCGGCAGTCCCAGAGGAAGCGGCCGGTCCCTTCTGGAGTGATGGTGGCCGTGGCGGGCCCAGGGGACTAACGGGTGCCTTTCCCCTTCTCCCCTCAGAATCCTGGCTGCCTGTGGGGAACTCTTGCGCCAGTGTGGAGACTTGGAGCAGCAGCTGGCAAACAGGTGGAGGCAGGGAAGGGCAGGGGGTGGCTGTCGAGGGCCTCTGTAGTTGCCGGTTTGGGGCTTAGAAGGGGTGCGTGTGCGTGTGCGTGTGCGGGGGGGGGGCCTTGGTAAAGACTGGAGCCTCCTGCAGCTCCCTGTCTGCCGTCTGACAAAGGAGGGCGGCCCTTCACAGCCCTTTTCATCAAGTGTTGTCTTTCCCCGGCACGTGGTGAAGAAAAGCCTCAAGTGTGCCCTCGCTTTGCAGTCCTGTGGATTAATCAACCATGCTCGAGTTGACTGATCTGCTGGCCCAAGCCCCCCTGGCTGTGCATGCAGGCTTTGTTCAGCCGGGGCTCCTCTTCCCGCACACTCGGCTGTGTCATCCCGTGTCCTGCCCAGGAAGCCTGCAGAGCCCTCCTTTCTGGGCCTGGGTGCTGCCTGGGAGGGGGAGCCCCTCGGGCCCACCCCCAGGGCCATTTTGCAGCTGCCCCTCCTCCTTGTCCGGTCGGTTGCAGGATCCTCTCCACAGCTGGCAAGTACCTTTCGGACTCATACGGCTCCTGTGGCCTGGGCAGCCTCCAAGAGTCTAGCTCGGAGAGGCCCACTGCTGTCAAGAACCCTTGGCAGGAATACAACTACCTTCAGCAGGAGAGCCCCACGGAGTTCGCTGCCTTCCTGGAGACCCTCTATGCTCTCAAGGTAGGGAGGAGGCCGTGTGCCTGGCAAGCGTCCCTTAGGTGGACTGCACTGAGTTAGCTGGCTCTCACCTGAGCTTTGCACGCATCGCCCCTTGGAGCACTCTGCCCCACCCCCTTGCCCCATAGGGCAGCTCCCCCTGTGGGTACGGGAGTTGAGCAGAGCCTCCACCCATGCCGCACAGAGCTGGTGTCCCCTGTCGCTGGACGGCTCTTGCTTTCTGCCAGATCTCTCGTGGCCTGCCCTTAACCAGAAGGGTCTTGAGCCAGATGTGCAATGCGGCCAATGAGGAAGTGGTGCAGTGTCAGGACTGGCTGTGTAACGAAACCTCAGAGCTCACCGCTCCACCATATGCACCTAGAATGGTTGCAGATGGGCACTGACTTCCGCCCTGTCCGGAACATGCACAGCATCCGAAGACTGGATCCCTTGAGCCCAGCTGGGCCTCTTCTTGGCAGTCTGTCTCCAAGGGCTTTCCCAAGCCTGCAAGTGAAGGTCTCGCGGTGAGGGCAAGCCAGAGTCAACCATGGGGTCTGCCTGGCCCGATGAGGCGGAAGATGCTGAGCGGCTCCCCTCCATTCCTGGTGCCAAGCAGGCTGCTCGTGCCCTGTGGCTTTGGGGGTAGGGCTGGGAACGGCAGTGAGGCTGTCCAGGATCTGGCTTGATGGTGACTTTGGCTTCCCAGGAGAAAGGGACCAGCCACAACCTCCTGGCTGCTCCGCGTTCTGCCCTCGCCCGCCTCAACCAACTGGCCCACCAGCTGGCCTTTGACTCCATTTTCCTGCGTATTAAGCACCAGCTGCTGCAGGCAGCCATGACGGAGGTGAGCGTCGTGCCTGAGGAACCCGAGGGTGGGTCGGTGCAAGCGGGAGTAGGGGGTGCCCCCCTTGCCCTGCCCTGCCGACATGCTCTGCTCTGCTTTGGTTGCTGCCCAGGGCTGGAGTACGGCCGGGCCGGGGGAGATGCTGACCGATGACCTGCCCAACTTCAGCCTCACGCCTCTGGAGTACATCAGCAACGTAAGAGGAGCTGGGCAGGGGGTGCAGGGGGCGGCCGGGAGCCCCCCGGACACCTGTCTCGAGCAGAGTCCGGAGAGGCTGTGGGCCTGCGGCTTCCCAGCCTTAGAGAGTCGGAGGCATTCTCTCTCTCAGCCTGGAGATCCCGTTTGGGTATTGTGGCTCCTGGCCAGTGAGGAGACCATCTCTGTGTAAATCTGCCCACCCCCCTCTCAAACCCATCTGAGCCCGTGGTCCTCTCGCCTGGACCCAGGGATTTGTGCAGGCCAGTCACAGCCCTCCCTTTGGCCTGCCTTGACTCCAGCACCAGCCCTGAGGGGGGAGGAAAGGAGGCGAGTTCCTCTTCCCACCGCTTGCCAACTCCTCACCCCTCCCCTTCGCAGGAGCTCTTTGGAGCTGCTCTCCAGATATCCCCTTGCTGGGTGGGTTTGAGTGCCAGCTCTGGATCTTTGTTTGTTTATTTATTGCATTTCTAGACCGCCCTCCCCGTCGGACGGGCTCAGGGCGGTGTGACAACATACAATTAATAACATACAGTTTAAAAACAATAAAAACATTATGAATAAACATTAAAGCATGTAAAAAGCCATATACAATTAAAAAAACCCCTCTTTGGCAAAGGTGGTCTCTCTGCTGGCTTTCTGCCTCCAATAGCATCTCCGGGGTGTGGGTGGGAGAGGCACCCACGGGGGGAGAGCCCTGAGGTGAAGCCAAGACCTCTCAGAAAAAGAGAAACCATGAGCTGGGACCTCCAGAGGCACCTAGTCCAACCCCCCCCCCCCCCCCGCCTAATGCAGGGAATTCACAGCCGCCACCCCCCCACTCCCCCTGCTCGATGTCCAGAGGAAGGCAAAAAACTTCCAGGCTCGCTGGCCAATCTGGCCCGGAGGAAGATTCCTCCCCGACTCTAGAGTAGCGATTGGCATTCCCCTGGGCATGCAAGAAAGGGCCGCGGGGGCCTGGTGCGGGTTCATCCCTTCCTGCCATCCCCCTCTCAGCCGGCATAAATTCAAAGAGTCTCATAGAGTCCGCATTCCTGACAGGCGGCCACGTAGCCGCCGCTTGCGAGGAGGAGGCGGCTTGAAGGGCCTGAGAGTGGCCCTCCTTGTGGGCTCATCAGAACCAGCAGCCAAGAGGGCCATCGATGGGACTGGCGAGGGGGCAGCAGTTGTGCCCAGGAGGCAACTGCACCTGCCCTGAACAACCACCTCTGTTTGCGCTCATGCTGCGTGGCAGCCTGTTTCCGGGCTGCCTCTTCCTGTGTCTTGCTGCTGGTCCCCCTTTCAGCCCTTCTGCTTCCGCTTAGATCGGCCAATACCTCATGTCTCTCCCCCTCCACCTGGAGCCCTTCGTGACGCAGGAGGATTCGGCCTTGGAACTGGCATTGCACATGGGGAAACTTCCCTTTCCTCCGGAGCAAGGTATGGGGAGGCCCCCCCCAGCCCTGCCTGCTGTTCCCCTTCTCCCGGAGTCTCAAACCCTCTGGTCACAAGGCCCCCCCTCACCTTGTTTGGTGGTCTAGGCCAGCCTTCTCAGGGGCAGAGGAAGAGGCTGGGTTGTGAAGCTGTCCTGGTTGGGCTCTAGAGCTGCTAGTCTTGCCTGTGAGTGAGTGAGTGAGAGGCCGTGGCCCAGGCGCGTGCCAGTAGTGTGGGACCAGGGCTGGGGTCCTCCAGGATTGGGCAAGGGATAACGAATCCCACAAGGGGCTGTTCCGTGCAATGCAGAGGGCGTCTGGGACAGGCTGCTGGCTGCTTCCTCCCGGCCTGTGCATTGGCTCCTGTGGCAGCTGGGACCACCCCCGCCCCCCCCCCCGAGATGGGCACAGGCTGCCCCCTTTACTCCCCCCCAGGGGTGACAGCGTTGCTCAGGCAGCCATGCCCTCTCTTTCCCTTCAGGGGATGAGCTTCCCGAACTGGACAACATGGCTGACTACTGGCTGGGCTCCCTCGCAAGGGCCACGATGCAGACCTACTGTGAAGTCATCCTGCAGATCCCCAAGCTCACCCCCCACGCCACCAAGCAGCTGGCCACGGACATCGGTGAGGCAAGACCAGGGCATGTCTGTGGTGGCCTCTCAGCAGATGGCCTCTTCCGTTCCCCTGGGGCTGCTATGGGCAGGGTAGGCGGGCTCAACTTTGCCCTTGTCCTAGCAGCAGCAGAGCCCACAAAGGGGAGCTTGCGCATGCTGGGGGTGTGGGTGTGGGGAATGGCTCCTGCTGAGTTGCTCACTCTGCTTTGCAGACTACCTGGTCAACGTCCTGGATGCCTTGGGCCTGCAGCCTTCCAAGGCCCTGCAGCACACCCTTCTCCTGCTGAAGGCCAAACCAGAAGAGTACAAGCAGGCAGCCAAGCCTGTACCCCGGCGGCTGGCCAGCACCATCGCAGCCATGCGGGGCCTGGAGCCCTGAATTCCAGGGTGCGGAGCGAGAACTCTGAAGCGCAAGACTGGCTGTGCGCAGCACGAGGACAGCAAGGGCCCCCAACCTCCTGCCTGCTGCAGAGGGGGGAGCGGAGAACTCAATAAACGTTTTGCGGAGGCAGCTAGCCCTTTGTGCCCTTTGTTGGGGGGCATGCTCGAGGGTCTCTGCAAAGGATCTCTGGAGTAAAGCTGGTTTCAAATGACCGGGGCGGGGGAGAAATGGGTGGCTGCACCCTCACGAGGCCTTGAATGCCACGCGGCTGCAGGAGGGCCAGGTCAACTGGGCTGCTCTAGCTCTGGTGCTGGCGGGCGCAGATGCTGCCTGACCCCACTGCCATGGCCTCTTGCGCAGGGCTGGTTTTGGCCAGCAGCAGTCCGGTGCGGGCCTGCCAGGGCTGGGCATGAGCAGGGAAACCAGTTCCATTGCTTGCATTGTTGTAAGCTGCCTTGGATCTCAGTGAGAAAGGCAGACTCTAAATAAAGTGCTGAGCAGCCATTCAAGGTGGGGCTGAGTCCCGGACAACTGCCCACTACACGCCTCTTTCCTGTGCCAACTGGGAAGGCAACTCTGTGAAGCTCCCTTGTTGATACTGTGGAATCTGTTGCTCATGTGTCCTTTCCTGGGGGGGGGCAGGAAAACCGCCGCTCATTCCTGGTTGGATGAGGAGGGCAGACAGGTGGGCGCTCAGCCTTGGTGTCTGTACTTCCCCCAGTCCAGCTGCATGGGGGGGGGGGCTTGGCCCAGCACGTGGGGTGGGGCTTTTTCAAAAAGCACCTGGCTGGAATGTGGTGTCCAGTGGGCAGGGGATCCAGGATTCCATATTCCGCACAACTCTTCAGCATTCAGCACTCTGCCAAAGTGTAAATATTGGCCTCAAGCTGCGGATGGTGGTGGTACAGTGGTGGAGTGGCAGCTGGCCACTCCACTGTGTTGCAGAAGCAGCCTAGTGAAGCTTTGCAGAGGCAGGCGAGGACCCCCCCCCCAAAAGCCCCCTGGGCTGCTACTCCCTGGCAGGTGTTCTGCTCGGCTCTTTCTGTGGGGGAGACCTTGGAGCGGTGCTGATGGGAAACCCAGCGGCTCCTCCAGCCAGTGGAAGTAGTGGAGAGCGCCAACTGGATGCTGCTGTCTGGGGCAAGCATGCTTCCGGGCTCCTCTTCCCAAACAGGCTGTATATTTTTTAGGGCCTGCTCGTGGCTGAACGGTTGCCCTTGGAGGGAGGCAGGGGAGGGGAGAGCAGAGGGCCCTGTGGGAGGGGTGTGGGGGCTCAACCCACATCTGGAGGTTTCTACCCTCTCCCCCCTCCCGCCTTTAGGGACGTCCTGCATGCATGTCTGGCATCAGGAAGCCACTGGTCAGCTACAGAGTGGGTGCAGCAGTGGGAAGAGCGTGCTCGGGGGTCGCCTTGGGCTGGAGATGGTATGACCTCCTTTGGAGGGTCAACAGTTTAAAGGGCCAGCTGTACTCACATGATCAAACCCCAAAGGCTGTTCGCCCTCCCAGCCGTGCTTCCAGTTCCTTTCCATCAGGTCCGAACTGAAACCTTCAGGTGATCCTGAGACACTCTCTTGTCGGGGCTTCTCTGGAGAGTGCACGCGAGTGAAGCCATCAGGGCACAGCCAAACTCCTTTGGCGCGTGCACAATTCTATTGTCTGAAAGAACAGCTCTGGCCCTCCGAGCACGGCGCACGGCCCAGCCCCGGCCAGAGGCAGGCTGCTCCTCCAAGTAAACAGCGTGGCTCTCGGGGGAGTGCTGTGACCAGCCAGCATCTTTATTAGCCTGTGATGTGCCGCTGCTTTTCCCAACACACATTAATACAGGGACTCTTTTCCTGCGCGGGGTGTGCGTGTGTGTGCGTGTGCGCGGGGGAGCACTGAGCACAGGCTCCGACTGGATCCAGCCCTTTGCTGCTAGCCCAGCATGAGAGCCCCTTGGCCAGCTCCGGGTGCTGTTGGATCCTGCTGCTGCTCGCTGGTGAAGGGTGCTCCCCTCCCTCCACACACACACACACACACACACCCTTTTTGTATCAGGCCACCAAAGCTTTGCCTCTGCCCCCTGGTCCACCCTGCTAACGCACACCACCCCAAGCTTCCCAAAGTCTCCCGTCCACCTTTGGGCTGCGTCTCAGGGAGCCAGGGGCATGACGAGAGCAGCGCCCCTCAAACTCCTGCCGCACGAACACACCCGCTGCAGCCAAGGATGCTGCCCTCCTGAGCGGAGACAGAGAGAGTGTGGATGGGAGTCCCCAGAAAGCTGCATGGATGCCCCGTCTTTTGGGTGCCGCTTCCCAGAGGCAAAAGCCTTTTAGGCTCTTTGTTGTTCTGATATGGATGCCTCCCCATCACTGTCCAGGTCCCCAACATCTGGAGGGGAGACGCGGAGGGAGTCATAGTTGGGGGGAGGGGTGCCTGGTTCACACGCCTCCTCTTCCTCCTCCTCTTCCTCCGGGTTCTCAGCAGCCCCCTCTTCCTGGAAGGCCCGGTTAGTGTGGCCCTCCACCCTCCGCCCCACCGTTGGAAGGGCCGTCTCGGGGCCCGGGGCCTCCGCCCGCCTCTGCTTCACTCCTTTGCACCAGCCAATGAGCTTCAGGATGGTGATCCACAGGAAGTCAATGATGATCTCTCCAAACTCTATGAGGCACAGGACGGAGCCCCCCATCCAGAAGCCAAACTGTCCTCCCAGGCTCGAAAGGAGCCAGACAATCTGGAAAGAGAGAGAGGGGGGGGGATGAGGACGCCTTGGTCTCTGAGGAGCCCATGGGAAGAGCAGGAGCGGCGGCAGGCTAGCGACCTGGTCGTTCTCTTGCAAAAAATTCCTATTTTATTCAACTTGGATTTGGGTTTGCCGCCTCGGCTCCAAGTGAGTAGAGGCTGTTAAGAGTTGTGACTCAGCACCTGAGACTCTGGCTGTCCAAGATTTTGGACACGAGGAGGGGAACATTGAAAGGAAGTTTGCAGATGAGAGCGGTTCAGGATCGTGAAAACCAAAGTAGATTGTGAAAAACGTCAGGAGGATCTATCAAAGTTGGATGAGCCGGCAACAACGTGGCAAATGAAGTTCAGTGCAGGTAAGCGTAGGGCAACGCACACTGGAACTAAAAATCCCAGCTTTTTAATACAGACTGATGGGACCGGAACTGACTGAGAGAGAGATCTTAAAAAGAGTTGCGCTGGACAGCTCAATGTAAATGTTGACTCTGTGCGCAGTAGCGGCTAAAAAGGCCAAATCTGTGCTGATGATGATTAGGAAGATTATTGAAAATAAAAACAGCCAATATTGGAATGCCTCTGTAGAGATCTATAGGGCGGCCCCATTTGGAATACTGGCATGCAGTTTCGGTCACTATCTTTTAAAAAGGACGCTGCACAGCCAGAAAAGGACGGTTAAGGCGTTGGGCCACCTTTCCTATGAGGAAAGGCTACAAAGACTGGAACTTTTCCATTTTTTTTAAAAGATCAATTATGGGGCACGAGGCGCAGGTTCATAAAATTATGCCTGATGTCTCCTTATCCTGTAAGACAAGAATTCCAGGAAGGACGAACGGCAAAACACAGCCCTGGGAAAAGCAAGTTTATAGGAAAGCCAAAGACCGCTCCCACCACTCTCACAGTTGGGGGAGGGCTTTTGCCCTGATCTCTCTCGTCTTGGAAACCATCGAGAATATGGCCTACAGTGGTTGGATGAACAAAGGGGTCCCAAAGCCGCCCCCTAAAGCTGCTTTTGGCTGCAATGGGATGCTGGAACTCCAGCAAAGGCCAGAGTGCGAACATGCCCCTTACTGTTGTAGATGCTGCCTCTGAGATGGTTCGGTAGTTGTACTCTTGAAAATAGATGTTCAGCTTGATGATTCCGCTTCTGCAGGGGAGCAAAAGAAGGGAGAATTCCTCAGATCAAGCAAGGTCTTTCCAAGGGCTGCCTCTCTACACCACCACTACCTGCTGTCTCCCTAGTCTGCCCCCCCCCAATTTTTTCTGAGAAAACTGTGCCTGGCAGGAATCTTCTAGGCAAGTCCTGGGGAGGAGGGGTGATTCTGAAGCCCCACCAACAGCCTTCCCCCCTTCCCCCCCCCCCCGAGCTGCCATCCTGCACTCTCCCTCCTGTCCCAGGGCTAAGGAAACAAGGCAGCCGGGGGGCGGGGGTGGGAGCAGTTTCCTGCCTCTGTACCAGTAACTAAGATGAAGCTGCCTGCATTAAGAAGAGCTGTGCCAGGCAGCTTCACAGAGTTGCCTTCCCAGTTGGCACAGGAAAGAGGCGTGTAGTGGGCAGTTGTCCAGGACTCAGCCCCACCTTGAATGGCTGCTCAGCACTTTATTTAGAGTCTGCCTTTCTCACTGAGATCCAAGGCAGCTTACAACAATGCAAGTGAAAATACAATATAATTGACAGCTCAGACATTCACTGGGCAAAGGACAATAATGAACAACAGTCTGGACATTCAGGAAACAGATAGGGAATGCTAGCAGAATTTTTTTTAAAACAAGCGTAAAGCCAAGCACAGAGATGAAATCTATCTGAAACAAAGCAGCACTAATTTTCATGTCATGTTTAGCAGCGTGGAAGCTCGCTAGTAGGAGCACACCTACGTCAGCAGACCATGCCCAACAGCACAGCACTTCGTCTGGGTCCCTACCAAGACATCTCTCTGAGCTATTTCTTGTGGCACAGTCATCATCTGGGTAGAAAGCCCTCCTGAATAATTCAGTTCTGCATGGATTGCGGAAAGCCGGGAGAGTAGGAGGTTTCCTGACCCCCTCAGGCAGGCCGTTGCACAAGGCAGGGGCTGCTACAGAGCAAGCACGTGTGCGGGCAGCTGCTGCTTTTGCCCCACTGTAGGGTGGTCTCTTCAGAAGGCCCTGTTCAGATGAGCGAAGCTGCCCTGGCAGAACACGGGGGTGGGGGGGGGAGAGGTGGTTGCACAGATATGAGGGGCCGAGGCCACGAAGGGCTTCGATGACTGTGACTGGAGCCCAGTATCTGATGGGAAACCAGTGGAGCGACTGCAGAACGGGAGTGACGTGCATGCTCCATCTACCTCCTGACTAAACCAGCTGCAGCGTTCTGCAGCAGTTGAAGTCTCCGAGTTAACTTTCAGGAGAGACCCTGTGTTGCCTTCCTTCAAGTAGTCGAGTCTCAATATTACTGGGCCACGAATCCAGGTGGCCACATCAGTCGTGTCACGGCAGGGGGGGGGGTCCATCTTCCAGGCCTTTTTTGCCACTGTGTTTACTTGCTTCCCTGGTAGCAGTGCTGGATCTAATATAATCCCAAGGCTTTCCCCTGAATTAGCCAAGATCAACTGAACTCAAAGGTCAGAAGGCACCACTTCCTTCAAGATCTCTGCTTTTCCAACCTGCATCACTTCTGTCTCTTCTCTGGTTCAATTTCAATTTGTTTCCGTTCCTCCAGTTGACAACACCTGGCAAACACCTCTACAGCGCCACCAAGGGATTTGGAGAACGAAATTTAGAGCCGAGTGTCATCCCGCATATTGTTGGCATCCAATTCCATAGCTATGAATGAGTTCTTCCAAAGGCTTTACATAGAGGCTGGACAACATGGGGGATAAGATTGTGCCTTGTGGAATGCCACAAGATAATTCCTGCTCCAAGGACAGCTGGTCTCCAAGGGCAACTCTTTCAGTCCGTCCCATGGGGAATGATTTAAACCAGTCCAAGGCGCGTTCTCTGATACCTAACTTACTTCTGCCTTCAAACGCCTCAACAGGCTGGCGTGGTCTCCTGTGTGGAAGGCTGCAGACAGATCTCGGAGGAGGAGCAACAATGAAGCAAGGCCGCTGGCCACGTTTAGGGAGAGGCCGTCAACTCCAGCCCCCAGAGCTGTCTCTGTCCCAGAGCCTGGTCTAAAACTAGACTGAAAAGGGCCCAAAGCACCAGAGGTGTCCAGGAAGGCCTGGTCAGCTGCTGCTCTCTCAACTACTTTGCCCAGAAAGGGCAGCTTAGAGACTGGGCAATAATTGGCAACATCATTTTTGTTTAAGGATGATTTTTTAAAGTAATGACGACCCCCTCTTTGAGAGGCTGAGGAAAGGTGCCTTGAGTGAGTGACTGATTTCTGATAAGACTTCAAGGGCTCCTTTATGTGGTCTTTGCAAGATTTTAGTAGCCAAGATGGGCAAAGATCCAGAGGACAGGTAGTGGCCTTCGGAGAGGCCACAAGTCTGCCTGTACTCAACCAAGGTTTGGGGGGGGGGTCCCCAAAGCTGTGGAAACAGGGAGACCTGCTATAGTCTTAGACACCCAAGTGGGCTTCAGTACTGCCTGCTGTGCCCTGGAGACGATGAAGGAAAAATGATTTATGGGAGGGAAGAAGACGGGGTTCCTGTAGTTTGTTCCGTTATGAATAAGCAGTCTCTGGGAATATAGCTGCCCCCTTTTAAAAGGTGTTTTGTGGCCACCACTAGATCCAGTGGCAATGAGTGCCACAGATCATAATGTGCCTCTCTTGGGCCTTAGCTAGACGGATGCCTGCCTTCCCGCACTCTGTCCACCTACAGCTCAGGGAGGAGCTTGACTTTACTTGCCTGTTTAGAGTGATGGTTTCTGACTTATCCCTTTCGTACGACAGAATTCTGAAAATCCAGTCCTAGGAAAAGGAAAACAAGAGCGCTCGAGCCACTAGGTGGAGAACGGCTGGCTGCTGATGTGCTTTTGGAGGGTCCAATTCCTGTGTGGTCCAATTGGAGGGTCCAATTCCTGTCACCATGCAGGTGAGAAGACTGCGGGAGGGAGAGGCCCTATGGGCTTCCTCCTGTGAACGCCCCAACAGGAGCCCGCCTCCCCCTTAGACACTTCCCACAGTCCTGCAGCCGGCAGGCAGAACCTTTGCCGCTTCCTGCCTGACCCAGCTCTGTCAAGAGCAGGCCGCAGGGCAGAACTAGGCCCACAGAGAGCTGTTCCCAGTGCCTGCTGCAGGGATCTGCAACTGGGCATCTTTAGGACCATTCAAAGGTATCATTTGGTGGTGGGGAGCCATCCGGAGGAGTGGTTTACTGGGCTAAAAACCACTCTCAGGCACTTGCTTACGTGCATAGTGCGCAACTGGGCATAAGGCACTCTGTAGACAACTACCAGAGCTATTAATGAAATACTAAAACAGGCTTTTCACTTTGTGCTTTCTGTTGGCTTTATTCTTTTTACTCTAGCTGCCCAGCTGGTCATGACATGTAATCCACCCACCCAGAGCCTCCAGGATCCAGTGGATTAAATACACAGGAATCTACCCCAGCTCCACGGCCTCGGTAGGGGGCCCAGGGGTCAGCTCCTGGCCTATTTCCCAGAGTCAAAGGAATGTTTCACCCACCTCAGAAGCTTCAGACGGCCAGTCAGCCATGGAGATGGTCATTTTGTACTGGGTGTTGCTGGAGCGAAAGGAAGTAGAAAAAGGAGAGTCAGAAACAAGGACTTCCATCTTGATTCCTCAACCCCCTCTTAGTCCTTGGATCCGCACCAGGCGAAGTCCAGCCTTTCCCTCCCCACTCTGCCCTCTTGGAGCCCCCCCTGCTCTTACTTGCAGGTCTCCTTGCAAGACTCAATACAATACTGCCGGTGCTCCAGGCTCCCACGCAAGGTGGAATAGCAATATGCTGTGGGGAGAAAACAAAGAGCAATCTGTCCAGTTGGGAGTGGATTGCAGACGATGCCTCCCTACTGGTTTGTTGCTGCTGCTCTGAGGAACGTCAAGCTCAGAGTCGGACAAAGAGAAAACAGTATTTCAAGAGCGGCTTTTGGCTCGCCAACATCCTCGCTAGATCCCAGACTCAAATTTCCCACAAGTGAGGCGTCCTTTTCACAACTGAAACCTAAGAGCAAAACTTGTTCCGCTCCCTCTCCCAGACCATTCCCCATGCTGTGGCACGCTCCTTCCCTTCCCAGCCTTGGCAAGTGTTGGCACTGCCAACCTATGCTGCCCTTACCCCAATCTGGATAGTCGTCATTGTTGCAATAGTCTGCTCTCGTGGGCCGAGGGAAGGCAGCATGGGCACACTGGCATATGTCCACCATCTGTCGTTGGAAGCAGGAACGCAGGCATGCCTAGAGGAGGGGAGGATGCTGGGTGAAGGCAGGAGGGGTAGGGTGCCAAGAGCCAGCCTCTGGCCTGGGGCTCAGGTTCACCCCTCCCCCCCCTTCTGAACTGAGCAGAAACAGAGTCAGGGACGGTAAAGTCTCTGGCACAGCACAAGAGCACGCCTGGTGCTCTCCACGTGGCACTTTCTCTGTGAGGTGGTCAGCTGGGCTGCAGTCCCCCAGGGGAGGCGGGTTCTCTGCCTGTTTGCCCTGCCCCACACAGAGAGAGCTGACAGGGAGGCGGGAAAGAGAGACGGAAGAGCGAAGCTCCCTCCACCCCCGCCAGCTAGTATGTGATCTCACCAACCAGCCACTTTTTGGCCTCCTTGAAATTGTACAGAGAAGCTCGGCGGGAGTTTGGGTAAAAAGGCGACTCTTTGGGCTGAGCACAAGCGCCCCAGTGCCACTCACCTGGATGGAATACATCGTTCTGAACTGGCTTTTGGCAGAACTCCCCTCAGTTCCATTTGACGTGCAGTTGGCACAGGACTTCACTTCCTCCTAGAAGGGAGAGAACTTAGATCTGCCCTCCCCTCTCTTCCTGGTTGCCTGCCTGACCTGGTCCAAACCATTCACGTTTCCCCAGCCTTTCCTGTGAGCATCTGTTCTGTGTTGGGGTCCTTTTGGCCTACCGATGCCGGTTGACCCCCGAGGTGCAATTAGTGACAGAGCAGGGACAGGGAGCACCCACACGGATCGGAGTCCATCCATCCTGCCCTGCAGGGGCACGGGCGTGGCGAGGTGGCTGCTATGGTGGTATTGGGATATGTTTGTGCAATTTATTCTGTAAACGCCCACTGTGGGCCAGCCCTGCCTCTTAATCACAGGCGGTCTGTTGTTATCCCCAAATTCCATTATGACTGGAAACTCAATCCTTTTGAAACGAAAGACGAATCTCATGTCTGAGCCTCAATCCTGGTTTTTGCACGGAGTGGCCAGAGTTCAAGGGGTTCTCAGCACAGCCCCCAGCACCCCCCCCCCAATCTGGGCCGTCTCAGACATTCCCTTCTCCGCCTACATCTAATCCTGAATCTTCCAATGGCAGAAGCTATGGAATTTAGACAATTGAATTGTTTTTATTTTTTGTATGCTCATTTTAAAAAAAATCTCTCATAACACCTTAAGTGATCCTCAGGAGTGGCCAGAATTTCAGGCTTCTTTGCATATTGGGAGATTTTTCAGCTCTAGCTTGGTGACAACTCTTCAGAAGTGGAACGCTCTTTCTCTCTCTCTCTCTCTCTCTCTCTCTCTCCCCCCCCCCCCACACGGCCAGTGTCCAAGATCTATTTACCATTCCATTCAGACATGGCGTTCTTTCCCTCTTCTCACTACACATCTTTAAGTCCTCTTTGGGTGAGCCACATGGGCAAAGGAAAATAAGGACTGTGAGAGCAAGGATGGTTAATGGGGGGGGGGAATGGGATTCCCCTGAAACCCAGTTCTGGGAATCCCCTCATAAAACTGAAAGTGGCACTTGTCAAGAGTCAAAGCAAGGCTAGTGGCAAATGCCCTACAGTTAGGCAGAACCCAGGTGTGCCACCCGCCGCCCCTCCCCGTTTCTCCTGCGCCAATGGATGCAGAAGCTGGGGGAGGGGAAAGGACAAGGACCCCCCCACCGATCACAGCTGGAAGGCCGGACTTGGAGTGCAGCCGCTTCGCAGGAAGACTTTTGGCAGAGCTCGGTGGTAGAACGTTGTGATTATTAGAGTCCTGCCCCCCCCCCGCCGCCCCTCGGCCGTGGGCAAGAGGACAGAGCCCGCTTGCTGTGGAGGGCCTTTCTCTCTGTTAGGGAGGCGGCAGGTGCACCTCCGTGCTGCACTGGGAGGACTGAGATCCTCCTCCTCTGCTCTGCCGGCTGCTAGGGTGCCTGTAAGCGACAGGAGCTGGGATTTTGTGGCACCGACAAGAATGTTGGGAAACTCGCCACGTGGCTGGCTTCACTGAGGGCAGCAGAAGAGCAAAGAGCGCCGCAAGAAGGGACTCCCCCAGCGAAAAGCCAGGCTCCGGAGTGTCTGGGACGGACGCCTTCCCTTCATTCTCCTCTGCAGTGATTCAAAGGGGCTCACAGCCAAAGCCCTACTGGGCCAAGATATTCCAGAGGAGACACGGGCCCCGGGGGCCAAGACTCTGCTGAGGCCGGGACCGGAGGGAACTCACGGCCAGATGCCTCAGCGGCTCTTTCAGAGATCCCTTGACCCCCACCGTAGCCAGCTTGTTAGCTCACAATGGCCGGCCACCATGCTGGATAGAGGGTTGGGTTGGGTTGATTTCCACCTGTCTGCTCGTTGTGTTCTCGCTCACAGACTGACTTTTCCCACATAGCACCTTTCCTGGGGGCTTCGGCATGAAGGGTCTCCTTTCACACAGGAGCGGAGTTTTGGGCCAGGCTGCTAGGAGGAGAGGGGCACAACATATTGCGCCATCAGGGAGGGAGGCGCAGGTCTCACTCTGGCCATTAATGACCTGCACATCATGTTTGTGCTTCCTGTACTCAGGCAAGTAACTGAAGGTTTGCAGCTGCTAATGGGAAAAGCAGCCCCCGCCCCGCCCCCCCCAAGGGACAGCCACGTTCAAGGGCGAGGCCCCATCACCTGCACGGCCTGAACTTCCAGGTAGTTTTCATAGAGGTTCTGCACATCTATGTCAGACCCATTGACCGTGCAGTCATTGTACGGATACTCCAGGCGTTTGAGTTCATCCTGCAAAGGAGAGAAGTCTTCAGCGCAGAGGACAGGGAGCCAGTTCTCGCTGCCAAGCACAGAAAAAGAAGGGCCCAACCTCTACAAGGAGATTTTGGCTTCAGCTAAAATAAGGAGAAGGTGAGCGGGGGGAGCACACCAATGCAACCACAAGGAGAAAGTGTGCAGAAGACCACCCCTACCGCCCGCACTCTGGGGAAGCATTCCAGGAAGCCAGAGAGCAATGGCTCCCGTCTCTCTGGCTTCAGCCAGGGCCAGCTCGGGTTATTTTGTTCCCCCAATTGAGGGACGTCCACTGCCTGCCAGGAGGGGGTGCCACCTGCCGCTTGCCAATGGAGACAGCTTGAGCCCCCACAGCACATCAGCCCCCTCCTCACTGGGCCTCCCCAAGCAGGAGGCTGGGCCAGAGAGCCGCAATGGGCACGGCCTCCTGCCCTTCCCAGGAGCCAGCAACTGGCCAACATACTGCCTCCCCTCTGCTCTCTTACCACCATCACCCCAATGGAGGTCTCGGTCCCAGCCATGGCAAAGATGCCCTCGTCTTTGAGGAACGGGAAGCTCTTCTGCTCGTGCAGCATCAGCCGGGCCCCAGCAGTCGAGGTGAGGAAGGGGAGGTAATCTGTCTGGTTGATGTCCAGGATGAGCTTCAGTCCTGCGCGAGCAAGAGCCAAGAGTCAGCCCCTACCCCCCAAATCTATGGGAGCCTGCAAGGAAGCAGACCCCGAAGGGACGGCATAGGGAGGCCTCCACTGTCCTCATTGTCTGGGGAAATGGGGTGGGGGTGAAGCAGTGTTCGCAGCCAGCGCTGCATGGAAGGAAGGGCTGGGCCCCATCTGCCATGGAGGGGTGGGGTGGGGTGGGGCTCCCCTTCAGAGCTGCCTGGGCAGCGGCAGGGAGAAGTGGATCACCTGTGCTGGGGAAGGCTGCTTTGCTTGTGGCAGATCACCTGCTTGGTCCGTAGAAGGTTCCCCAGGACCTTGGCTTGGGTTCTCCCCCACCCCCCGCAAAACAAGTGCCTCCATCCTGCTAGGGTACCCACCAAACTCTGCCCCCGGATTGGAGGAGATGAGCGGCTTCTCCTCCATGCCCCAGTTGAAGATGTAACAGTTGCCATGGTCTGGGTGGTAGAGCTGTGAGAAGTTTCTACTGGAAGGGAGGAAGGGTGGGCTGTAAATGTAGGGCTTGCTCAGTCCCCTGGGGGAGGCAACCTGGGCTCACAAAGAAACTCTCTTGCGGGGCATGTCTCACACACACAGAGGCCACGCAGGAGCCTCTAGCCCCTTCTTCAGTAAGCAGCGTACTGCCCATTTCCATCTCGGGCACACAACAAAATGCAATGTGGGATTGGCTCCTCCCCACCACATCCCGGCCAGGAACCTCCCAAGAGCCACATGGGCAGAACGGGCCACGTGTTGAGCTGGTAGGAACCAGAAGCCAGAAACAGGCAGTCCGCAAGGGGATCAAAGCTCCCGACAACTTAAGCCAAGGAGCCCAACTCAAGACTGGAGGGGAAGGCAAACAAAAGGGGGCCCTTTCAAAGGACCGGCTTTCCCCTTGGACTTGAGCATTCTGTTTCCCAGAGCGGAATCCAGATCTCTTCCAGAGTGCATGGACCTGAACACCCACCTTGCTGACGGATTGCGCAAGCAACAACCTGCCTCTCCAAACAGAGCTTCTACTGTGGGAAAACATCCCCTGCAAAATCCAAGGACAGCCAGGCACTTAAACGTGAGTGTTTGGAGACTGACTTTTCGTTTGGTGCCAAGCATCTCCTTCTCTGCTCTTTGGCGAGCAGCTAGGTAGGGGCTGGCCGGGGTGACTCAGTGCCCAGGACCCAGACCTAGCCTTGGTGACTGGTTTGGCAGGTGAATCGCAGCTCAACCAGGGCCAAAACCATTTCCACCCCAATCACTTTTCTGATAGAGGTCTCCCGAGTGCCAACCTGGCGAGCATAGAGCAGGGCAGGACACAAGCGCCACTGACAGAGCAGCACTGGCGGGCCGAGAGCAGCGACACTCCCACTGTTACGTGCTCTCTTTCTTTCTCTCTCTCGCTCTCTCTCTGAAACCCGTACCCTGAAATGTGGAAAAGGTGCCTTGCCCTCCAGCCTGGTAGGCTCCCTGAATTTCAGGGCTCCATCCACAGATGAGAGGGTACTGGTGACATCCCCTCCTTGGGAAGGAAGCCAGAGCTCAGCGGAGCAAGGCCTAATCAAGGGGAGCAAGGACTTGGACACCAACGAAATGCCAAAGGGCTCTCTCTGGCCCGGCCATCCTACAGCCAAGCAGCAAGGGCCCTGGGCACACTCCCTCCCTGACCTAACCCCGCGGCCGCTGCCTCTGGCGCGTCCCCCTCCATTTCCCCCACCGACCGTCCAGGGAGCCAGTCTGGTGTGCGCACCTGAAATTGCAGGGCCGTGCCCCGTACAGACACGCCAGGATCATGTCGTTCCGCTGGTAGCCCGCCTCCTCCTTTTCTTTCATGGACATTCGGGAGAAGATGCTTGTTGACTGCAAGACGTACCACTCGGTCACTGCCTGAGCTGCGCTGGTGAAATTCCGATAGGCACATCTGGTGCCGTTCTTACTGCACTGAGGAGGCAACCAGAGGAACGCAATTGAGGGGGAAATGAGAGAGGGGTGATGCAGGTGGCAGATCAGCCAGGAGCTGGAGCCTCCCTGTTCAGGGGCAGTATACCACCAGAGGCAGGGAAGGATAGGGTATGGCAGTGCCTCCCGCCGCCTGCCAGACGGCTTTTGGAGAGAGGATCTTGGATGCCGTGCATCAGTTCAGTGGAGCAGTGCTCATGTTCAGCATCCAGCAAGGAGGTCCGCTTTTATCCCCCTCTGCCGTGTGACACGCACCCACGTCCTGTGGCCCTCACCACTCACTCACCAGTTTTACAGCCAGCTTGAACTTGGATGCATCTGAAGTGGTAGCAGAGGAGAAGTTGGGGAGCCCTCCAGAAACACTTGAGCTGTTCCCCAGAATGTCAATGACAACTGGGTCAGCCCCTTCGCTCTCCGCGATCACCACCAAGGGCATTTTCCTCCACAGGTCCAAGTTCAGGTTCTCGGTGGCATTGGCTGGGGGGGCTGCAGTCCCGTTCTGTGGGCCAGACAGCAGGAGCCTCTCAAGGGCCGCTTGGGTGAGGCTGTCCACGTCCTTCAGGCGGTTCTTCACCTTTGAATACCTGAAAGCAGCGAAATGGGGGGTGGGGGGTGGCCTGAGGAGGAGGCTCCAACCCCCCCCCCCGCCCCCAACCCCAGCAAGGCCTCTGCTCAGGCCATGCTAACCTCAAGGGGGGAGGTGCAACTGCGCTCGTGCGCACACGCACCCCTTGCACGGCGGGTGTCCATTCCCAGGGCCCTTGCAGGAGAACCGGGCTGTGCCCTCTGCCCCGGCTCTGCTGCTCCATCGCCCTCGGAGGTGCCCACTGGCTGCCACCTGAAGTAGCGACCCCGGAGCCCATTTCTGAGGTCTGGGCTCAGCCCTTCAAGGCAGGGAGGGAGGAGGAGGAGGAGGTGCAGAGAGTGTCCCTCCCCCCCCCCCACAGCACTGCTCAGGTGGGCGGGCTGCCGGGCTGGATCTGGACAGGGAGGAGCTCCTGCTTAGCCTGGCAAGTTCACTCGGGGCAGCCGGCCCTTCAGAGGGTCCCCTCTGGATTATTCATTCAAAGCGCAGCACAGCAGGGCACCAGGAAACAAATGCGAACACACTTCAGGATGCTGAGGCCACACACCTCTTGCCTGACGTACCTGGGGGCATTGGCACATTTCTGCCTCTCTCGGAAATGACTACGCCCAGCTAGATATATCCAGTCTTTGGTTTTTCTAGTCTCCTTCTATCAGCCTGAGAAGCCACGGTCCCTGAAGAACTAGCCCCGTGAACAGGCTTGGACCCCTGGCTCCTGAAGGGCACCGGCCAGCGTGGTGTAAAATTCTGCTCTGCAGCACCCCTGAGCATGTGCCCATGCCAGCTTTGCCCACAAAGAGTGGATTCAGACAAATGCTGCCCCTGGTGCATGTCCAACTTCTGCATTAACGTCATGGTGCTTGTCCAACTAAAACCCACCCAGCCAATCTTTGGAGACCGAGCCAGAGACCACCCTCGGCCAGCCCAGCCCAGATGGTGCAGGCTCCGCCAGCCACAAAGCCCCAGCAAGCCCACCCTGGCGCCCGAGGGGACTCACTTGAAAGGGCTGGCACTGCAGATGGTGACGGCCGGGAAGGTCATGCTCTTGAAGCCAATGGCCAAGGAGGCCGTGACGTTGTAGGAGAGGTAGGATCTGACGAGGATTCCCCACTGCCAGACCACCAGGGAGGCAAAGAGCAGCGTCAGGAAGAACCAGACGGCCTTCTTCTTGGGGCCTTCGCGGATGATGCGCTTCGGTCCGTGGGTGTTGGTGTTGTCGCAGTACCAGACCAGGAGCTCCCGGTAGGTGTAGCCAGGGCCCTTCTGGAGGCGATGCAGCGCCTTCACAAAGTACTTCTTCAGGGTCATTTTGGAACCTGCCCCCAGAAGATCACAAAGAGTCACACCGACAAGCACCCCCGGCAGGGTTTCATGCCAGTTCTCTGGGGCTGGACTGAGGCTGCGCTCTCCCGGCAAGCAGGTGCTTTCTGGGGCAACCACTCAGACCATGTGGTTAGAAGCTCCTGCAGGGCAGCCAGAGGAAGCGGCAATGGGAAGGGGGGGGTGCCCCCAAGTGTGGGCGAGACGGGTGGTCCCGGTCCACCCACGGAACTGCAGCCAATGAACCTGCCTTTAAAGTTGGGTGTTCCTCCAAAGGCCAGCTCTGAAGCCGCCTACTTCAGCCCCACCACCGGAGGAAGCGGGCAATTGCCTGCCCCAGCCATGCCAGCCTTTTCACCAGGGACAGGAAGCTGGGTCAGCAGGGAACCAAACAGGCGGGGATGGCGCTTGTCCCTCCAGGGTGTGTTGTGTGTGTGGCCCAGAGCAGAAGCGGCGCTGGGAGGCCACGGACTGGCTGCTCTGGGCCCTGCCCGGCCTCAGGGCTGGGCAAGGGACTTTGCCGCTGCAAACTAGGCACAACCGTCAGTCCCAAGGCCAGCCCACCTACCAACACTGCCAAGGGCTTGCTGTGGCCTCGGAGGAGATTCCCGTCTCCTGCTGAGGACCGTGTATCAGTCCTCAGCGCGCCACCCCAACCGATCCCTCGGCTGAGCCACTGATTCTGCTTGTGCACATGCGACTGTCCAGAGAACGGTGAGCATCGCCAATGCACGCAACAGGCTTGTTGGGAGAATGTGCATGCTGTCAACGCTCCCCCTGCTCCGCTGCATGGGGGCTCAGTCTGCACAGAGCCCCCTGACTCACAGGCCCTGTGTGCAGAGTTGCACACGGCGCCAGGCCTTCGGAGATGTATCCCGTCCCTTCCAGATCACCTGTTCTGGGCCACAGCATTAGCAGGGAACGCTGCCCAAACCAGGCCCAGACCTCTCACAGTCTCCTGCACGTGAGCAGGTGCCTTTGGCGACAGGTGGAGAAGTGGGCTGGTGGGCTCCCTCGTGAAGGCAGGAGGCGGGACGCAGAGGCCGGCCGTCCCCCACAAGCCTCCTTCCTGCTGGAGAGGGGAGATTCCACAGAGGCACCAACCGCCTGGCAGGGGAAGGGACAAGAGGTTCTGTTTGCTACATTCTTTCCTTGTCAAGATACCATCAGTACATTTTGTTCTGCTGATGAGGGGATGTGGCATAGTTTGCATTGGCCTTGCGAGCCCTAAAGCACACATCTGTCTGTAAGGTGAGAACGCATATTTCTGCATCTTTACATCCCTAGGTGGAAGGGCAAAAGGCAAAGAACGGCGTGCTGTGTAGACAAAGCTGCAGAAGTTTTAAGGTTTACACCTTAAGGAAAGCCGGAAGCCACCGCAGGAGCGAGGAGAGAAGCCGTGATGTTGACTGTCATTCTAGAGAGCTGGGAGGGGAGGCCAAACAGGGGGCCGGTGCCTTTGGCGACAGGAGGAGAAGTGGGCCAGTGGGCTCCCTCGTGAAGGCAGGAGGTGGGACACAGAGGCCGGCCATCCCCCACAAGCCTCCTTCCTTGAAATAGCCCCAAACAGGGCCATTTCAAGGAGGCAACTGGCAGGTCACTTCCGCCCAGTAAAGTGGAGGGAGAATCAAGTCCTGCAAATTGGGCCCCTGTCCTAACGGGGAGTGCACCAAAGCTTTAAAGGGGGCCTCCAATTTCAGGGCTTCTCCCAAATTCCTGCTGTGGCGGAGAAACATCCGTTGCCAAAGGGACACAGGTAAATAGGAACTGGCCCAGCCAGAGCACATCCCAATTGACCCTGGCAGGTTGCCCAGGATGGAGGCTGCTCGGCCAGCCCAGTCAGTTGACAGTGCCACAGCAGAGTCCCTGAAGGAATCCCAGAGGGCAGCTGCCCTCCCTCTTCGCTGGGCATGGCTGGGGTGTTCAAGGGGAAGAAAGGTACCACCACATCGTGCTCTGAAAGCTGACAGTCAACCAACTGGAAGGAGTTCAAAAGGAGACTGACACTTTTCTGGGGGGGAAACGGACACCCTCTGGAAGTGGGCGAGAATTCTTCCCAAAGGGGGTGCCAGCGAAGAGCCAGAGAGGACACCTAAGGAAACCCCAGCTCAGAAACTCCCGCTGAGGTCTGATGCAAATGATGCCGCAACTGCCCCTGTGAGCATGGCCCAGAGCGACAGGATGTTGCATCAGGCCCTGAATAGGAGACGCCAGAGAGAGCAGCCGAGCTCAGCGACTCGGCTTCAGCAGCTGCCAGAGCCTGGGCTGCTTCCCCTCTGCGCTGCCGTTCAGAGGCACGTGGCTTCTGAACTGACCCTGCCTGGCTCTTTTTGTGGGCAGGGCTGGATGCGAGGAACACGTGCAGGGCTTCTTCAGAGCCACGGAAGCCGGTGGCCGTGCAAGGCAGCAGCCACGCAGGTCCAGGCCAGTGAGCCACTCGGGCCCAAAGCCTGTTTCCCACAGTGCCCCCCCACCCCCCACCCCGTTTCAGGACCCGACTCTGCCTGGAGCCTGTTCTCAGTCAGATTTCTGGGCGGAGGGGAGCCGCGTCCTCAAAGTGCCGGAAAGGGATTGTCCCCTCCCCCCAGGCTCTCCTTTTTTAAGGGGTCTGTTGGGCTGGCCGTCCGTTCTTTCTGTTCCCAAGTCTTTTGGGGTGCTGCTCTCCATTGACATCAGGGACTGCGAGCTTTCTAGTTCCCCCGAGCTCTCTGCCTGCCTGCAGGAAAGAGGAGCTGCCCAAGCGTCCAAACAAGGCCCTGCACAACTCCGCTTGTGAACTGATGCGCGAAGGGGGTGCCATTCATTCGTGCTTCAAGCTCCAAAATGTCTCAGGCTGGCCAGGGAGGAAGATCCATTCTCAACTACCCGGGACCCAGCGCCTCCTCTGGGACCAACCAGCTTGCAACAGGTGGATCTGAGGCAGGCAGAAATCCCACTCAGGACAAACCACCCCCTCCGTGGACGGCCCTTTCAGTTGGTCTTACTCATCACAACAAGATGAGCCTCATTGCCCTGTTTAGGCCACACCCTGTGAGCCTCTTCCACAGCACTGAAGGAAGCCGCCCCCACCCCTCATTCCTCCGGGCCTGCTGGGGACGGAAGCTCTGCTTCCAGGGCAGCCAACTGGATCCTGGACACTCCTGGAGTGGTGGGGGCCATGCATGGGGAGTGGGGAGAGCTCCGTGGGGACCAGAGGCCAGAGAATCTGTTCTCCAAAGGCGCCATCTGCTCCAGGGGAACTGACTTCTGGAGAGCAGTTGCAATTCTGGGAGAACGCCTGGCAGGTAGCAACTCTCGCTGTTTTTTCAAAACGGGACTGAAGCGCGTTATCTGCAACACGGCAGGGTGCGTGGATGGAAGAACCTGAACCCACAGCTCAACCCAAGAATTGCTTGGGGTAATAATTTTAAGTTGTCAAAATATTCTTCTTCAACAAAAGATTTTTAAAATGCCTGAAGAGATGCCCTCCCATGCAGCCGGCGACCCAGTACCAGGACTGAGGGGAAAGAAAGCCTTCTCTCGGCAATTCTGAAAGCAATGCCTGTCTCTGGGCGGGAGCTATCTCCTGCTGCTGCCCCCCCCCTTGGGACAGCCCCAGGTCTCTGCCTGTGGCCTGCCTGCTCTCATCCGGTAGGGCTTTGGGAGAAAAAGGGAAACAGGAAGCGCCCAATTTCTGCAATGCACAGGCTCCTCACTCCACAAAATGCGCCCCCCAGGCTGATGGGAAGCCCACCCAACAGCTGGCATCCCTGAGCAGGCATGGAAACTGGCCAGGTAGGGTGGGGAGAGCCGCCCAGGACTCCCCCCTTCCCAATTTCAACCACTTTGAGTGGTTGAAACTTTGGCAGATCCAGCTCCACGAAGGCGTGGAGAAGGTTCAATATCCTTTCGGAACCCAAAGGGCCAGATCCTTTTCTTGGGAGTCATGGCAGCCAAACCAGAGTCCAGCAGCACTTGAAAGACTAACGGCGTCTTCTCCAGCACACGTTTTTGTGAACTTGTGCTGGAATAATACAGTTTGTCTTGAAGGTGCCACTGAACTGCAGTCTTATTTTGCTGCTGGAGACTAGTGGCCTCAGCGAGCCCTCCAGAATGGAAAGGGAGCCAATCCAAAAAACCGTGGCGTGGGCAGAAATTCAGATTTGGGGATCAGCAGCAAAGAGAGGCTGAAAGACCTTCCTTCTTGTCGGGGGAGGGACCAGGCTGTCCAGGAGAGATTAAGCAGCTGTTATGGTGCAGCTGGGCAGCCGTTCTTCCCCCATGAAGGACTTCAGGAGGGGACTCCCAAAGAGAGGCAAGGATCCGTTCCCCGGGTCCGGGGAGTTCGAAGAGTCTGGGCAAGACCTCTCCCCAGGAGCTGACTGGAGCAGGGTTCAGAACTCCGGGCCACACGAAGCACTGGCAGCGGAAGGCTGGAGAGACCTTCCTCCACGTCCCTTGCGTGCAACCCTCTCCCTTGTTTCTCCTGTACGACGGCCGCCCTGGCAGCATTCACGAGAGCTGGGCAAGCAGAGCCCACCCCCTCCGCCTCTGCTGCGGAGCAGGGGGCGAGCCACGCCCACCTCAGTAACTGAAGCCAGCCCTGAAAGGCTGCTGGCCCAGATCTTGCAAACCTCACAGGCTGACCAGCGGGCTGCGACCAGGGCAAGGGAGACGTTTGCGCAGCATGCAGGATCTGTGACCCAGCCTGCCCAGGCCGGGCTTCCTTGGTGGCCTGAGGCAGGATTTGTTCTCCCGTTTAAAACTCTAGATGTGGCTGTCAGGGCTGGATCAAGGGGGGGCAGGGGGGTAGTCTGCCCCTGGTACCGCCACGGAGGGGGCGCTGGGAGCAGCTGCCAGCTGCCAGGAGTGTGCGGGCTGCAGTGCGGGCAGCCTCGCAGCCCCCCGCGCTGCCTTTTGCCTGCCCTGCAGGATAGGGGGTGGCTGGCTTGCCGTGCGCTCCCTGTCCTGCAGGGCAGGCAAAAGGCAGTGCGGGGGGCTGCAAGGCTGCATGAGCCATTCGCCTCTCCGCAGGACAGGGGGCAGGCGGCCGCCCCGTCCTGCAGGGAGGCAAATGGCGCAGGCGGCTTCCCAGCCCTGCACGCTGCCTCCGCCAGTGCACCGCATGGGCGGCATGCACCACCCTGTGTGATGACATCACAGAAGTGACGTCACCATGCAGCGCTGGGAGCACGCGCATGCACACGTGCGCACAAGGAGTCGGACTAGGGTTGCCCTGTGCGCCGGCAACCCTAGATCCAGCCCTGGTGGCTGTGTGCACAAACACACTCACATGCCCCCTCCCATTCATTCTGGAAAAGGCTAAACAGAGGGTGCCGCTTTTAAAAGCCAGATCTGAAGAAGTCCTGGTGTCCCAGCTCAGCTCGGCCTCCGTCAGAAGGGAGGAACCACAGAGGGAGGGAGGTGCTCCACCGTGTCATATCTACCACTGGACTCCAGGCTCCATCTCAATCCTCTTTAGCCCTTCTCATGCAATGTTACAGGACTGCCCTAGCGGAAGAAACCCGTCCTAGCGGATCCCTGGGAGGCAACGTCCCAATCTGCTTCCCATCTCCTCCCACCCCGGGAAAAGTCAAAAGACAAGCAGAAGGAAAGGGAAGGTCGCCTGCAGAATCTCCGGCTTGGCCTTGAGTGTGCCCCTACCAAGTCCCACCCACATGGCTAGAAAACAGCAGAGCTCCCTTCCCGTCTCGCTCACACAGTGGCAGCTGCAGGAGCTGGTCACTGTGGAGGCCGGAGCCACTTGCCCTGCCCTTACCTGGGCCACTCCCATCTTCTTCTGAAAGAGGCGGCAGATCCATTGCCATCTAAACCTGGCAAGAGGGCAGAATCACTCTCTGCTTCGAATGCTGCAGGGAAAATGAGCTCGTTCCCGATGACTTGAGTCCTGGGCAGGGCCCTGAGAGCGTCCGTCAACAGCCTCCTTATTGGGCTGAATCTCTCAGTCCTTCACCGCGACGGCAGGGCTCAGGGGCGGATCAAGTATCAGTCCCTCGCTGATGTGTCCTGCAACACAGAAAGGAGAAGGGCATCTTAGGCATCCTCTGAGCCCTCCAAAGTACCTTCCTTAAGACTATGCCACCCACGCCCCAGGCAGCACGGGCACACAGGGGCGCATTCTTGCTGTCTGCCCTTGGGAGCCGGGGGGATGCGCTTCCCAGAGGAATCGGGGAAGACCCTCTCTCTGGTTGGGCTAGCGGCTGGGTTTAAGTAGACAAGGGAAGCTTTTAAGTTCCCTGGATTTTTACCGGGTTGACTGTTTACTTCTCCTGAAAACCATCAGTGTGACCTTTCAGAGGAGGAAGGGCAGAATCAAACACCCAAAAACAAACATACAATTCTTCAAGCTCGTAAAGCTGAAAAGCGGTTCCACAGTTTCCTGTTTTTTCATCCTGCATTACAAAAAGAGTTGGGAGAGCTGAGTTCATCTGCAGCACCTCCGGCAGTTCAAAACAGAAACATCTGGACAGGTGGAAGAGACCAGCTCAGGTGGGACCATCAGTCCCAGAGAAAGAAGTGCCCAGTGCCGAAGAAGAGAGGAAGGGAAAGAGACAGGCCATAAACAAGGAGCTGGGACTAGAGGCCCAAAGGGGATTCTGAGGAAACGGAAGAGGCCCAGGGCCGATCCAGTAGCGACACGAGGGGACGGGGTAAGCAAGAGCGCCTGCTTGCACAGGAGGAAAGTACAAGCACCCTTCAGTGACCTGAGCCTCCAGGTTTGCACTTTATTGCTGTCCTCAGAAAGTAGATTTCTGAGGTTGTGGGATCCACTGCGACAAATAATCACTCAGGTTTGATGTTGCATCAAGGAGAGGATGAATGGCAAAAAGCACAAACCCCCTTTGGGCCTGGAGAAAGGTGCTGAGGCTTTCCTGGCATGTTGAGCTGAGTGTTTGGCCTACCTAGTCTCTGCCAGGGGAGCTGGCAGTGCCAAAACACTGCTTGGGAGTGTCCTCTAGGCAGGTTCCATTTAAGAGATTGGGATTTGGTAGGGAGGTTTGCAAACAAACAGCGCTGCTTGTGAACCTAGCCCCAGGCGCTCCCTTCAGACTAGCGGAAACTGGAGCCTGCCTGGAGCCCAGACCCCCCTGGCCCGTGGGGATGAGAGGCAAGATCCTTACTGACTCAGGCTGGGGGCTCTGCTGGCCACAGCTTCACAGCTGAGAGCCCAAAGTCTTTGGGTGGGAAGAATAACCTGCCAAAGGCACTGCAGAGCCCCCACTGAGCTCTCGGAACTCGCACTTTTGCTTTGCAAGTGGGTGGAACTGGCTTGCTATCGACGGGCCCAAAGGGTCCCTTCTGGTCTTTCAGAGCCAGTGAAAGATGAGTCGTGCTCTCAGCCTCAAGACTTGTAAGCACACAACAAAACTGGCAGCGGCATTTCTAGCAGCCCCGCCCTCTCCGAGGGATCAACGCCAGCCTCAACCACTCGGCTGGAACACCTCTTCTGTATAGAGGGCCTTTCCCAGAGGCCTCTGATCTTTCTTTATAGATCAGGCTTTGGATTTTGACTGAGGGGGCAAGATGTGCCCCCCCTGCCCCCGCCTAAGCCAAGCAGGACTTGATCAGGCCAGTGCTCAGACGGGGAACTTTGTGGGACCGTGCCCCCCCCCCCATGTACACAGTGCCTGGAGTCCCCTGATGGAAGTCAAGCGGGGCAGAATTAGAACCCGGCCCCAGCGAGAGCTCCACTGCTTTGCAGGAGAAAGCGCAGGCCTGGAGACCTCCCCTATTGTATGGGGCTGAAGCGCTGCTCTAGTCCCTTTCACACCACCAGAGGAACCGGCTCAAAATATCAAGCTCCAAGCCCAGGGGAACGCTAAAGGCCACCAGGACTTTCGGGGTAGAAGCGCTGGAAGGGCACTCTGACTCTTGAAGGGTCATGCCCTGAAAATCCCGGTGGTTCTCGCGGTGCCCCGGGCCCCTGTTCTGCGGCAGACCCACACGGCTGCCCCCCTGAAACCCGCTCATCACAGGCGTCCTCGCCCGGGGGCCCTTGGCTGGGCGCATTCGCGAGGGCCACATGGGAAAGAGCCGGGACTCTCTTCCGCCACCAGAGGGAGCCCCCGGCCACCCGCAGCCCCGCAAGCCTCACAGCCGAGCGGCCAGCAGCGGCCGGGAGTTCCGCAGGCGCCCTTCAGCCCTTCTCTCCAGAGCGGGGTGGGCCAGAAAGACCAGTCCGGCCCGGCCCCCAGGCAGGGCTCGCCGAGCGGGCGGGACTGGCCAAGGCCACCCAGGGAGCCTCGGCGGCACAGCGGAGGTGCCAGCCCGCTCTGCCGGAGGCTGGGCGGCCCTCGCAGCGCAACACCGCGCCGTTTGACCGACACCCCTGGCCGGGACGCTCAGGCGGAGCAGCGCCCCTCTCGCGCCCCGGGACTTCACGCAACCCAACGAGAGCGGCCGAAAAGCGCCCGGGGGCGAGCGGGGCAAGGAGCGCTTAAGCGGGGGCGGCAGCAGGAGGCGCGGGCAAGAGCGCGCTCCCCCGGCCAGACGCCCCCGCGTTTCTCAGAGCCGGAGGCGGCGGCGTCTCCGCTGCAGTCCCGACGTGAGCCCCTCGCCCGCCCGCCCCTCGACGGCCAAGCCCCCGCCCGCCGCCGCCTCACCTGCGCGCTCCCGCCCGCCGCTCCAGCGCCCGCTGCACAGCGCTGCAGGCCTCTCCCCGACGGGGCGGCCACCGAAGCGCGGCGAGGGCAGGGCGAGCCTGACGCCCCTTGGCGAAGTGGGCCGGCCGGTGGAGCTTTCCGCGACTGGGGAACTGCGCCCGCCCCGGTCGGTCCCGCGGGCGCGGAAAAGTAGCGACCCCGCCCGGCGATGAGGGAGGGGCGGGGGCAGAGGCCAGGGCCTCCCCGGCCGGCTGCCCCTCCTCCGGCGGCTCCTGGAGCCGGGCTGTGGGTGGCGGGGCGGCTGCTCGCTTCTAAGCCCGAGCCGCGCCTCTCCCCGCCGCGTGCGCAGGAGCCGGGCCCAGGAAGGCCTGCCGCCCCCGGGCCTACGAGGAGGGCTCGGGCAGCGTCTCCGGCCCTTCGGGGCCTCCGTTTCGCGCCTGCGGCAAGCTCGCCGCCCTGCGTCAAATGGCCGGAGCCGGCCCCGTCCAGGCGGCTCCGGCTGGACTCGCCCTGTGGGCCTCGCCCGGCGCCCCGCCAGACGCGCCCCTCCTGCCGCCGGTGCTTCGCCGCTCGTGCGCCCTCGACGCCTTCCTTTCCCGCCCGGGAGCTTTGCAGTCCGCCGTCGCTCCAGGCAGAGGCTGCAGGCGCCTCTCGGCGGGCCGGGAAGCCCTCGGGGCGAGTCGTAGCTGCGAGAGCGCCGGGGCCGATGGCTCTCGGTCCCGGCGCGGGGTTTTGCAGAGCGCCGCCGGCCCCCCTCCGCCCTCTCTTTCGGATTGCTGCCTGGGGATCGGGCCCAGGGATCGGCGAAGCGGGTCCCCCGCGTTCAGTTTTAACACGGAAGCTCTTCCCAAAAGAGCCCTCGAGTCTCCCGCGGGAAAGCGCAACCTCGGGCCCCTCGCTCGGCTGCGCTCTGCCCTGCGCCCGGGCCCTTGTGCCGGCCCGGGCCTTCCTTGTGTGGCCCTTCGCAAGGGCAGTCCGGCTGCCTCTTGTCAGCAGGGTGCGGGCCGCGCCCTCCCGCAGGCGAGCCTCGGCCGGCTCTCCGTCTTCCGCGCCTGCCTGGCCTCTTAGTTCTGTTCTGCTCCTTGCGCCGTTCCCATTGTCTGCAGAAGGGGCCTGTAGGCAGCAAACAGCCGGAGAGGGCCCAGAAGCGAGCATTTTCCTCGGGGGAGGCTGAGGCTAATCTAGACAACACAGAGCTCTCCCCGGAAACCCAGGGTTTGCCAGCAGGGTCAGTGCCCGCACCTGGAATGGCCTCGGGCATCTCCTTCGGCACTCCTGGCGCTGAAGCTCCTGATGGGCCGAGCTTGGTTTGCTTCCCCGCCGTGGCCCCTAATGCCAGGAGCGGCAGAATGGCAGACTCCCCCGAGGGAGGAGGCGCCCCTTCGACGGTGGGCGGGGCTGCCTCACAGGCAGTTGGGGGCAGGGGTGGCAAGGCTTGGGGGGGGTCCCAGGGGGAGTTCAAGCTCTGGCCGGCTTACAAAATGGAGGGAAGGTGAACAGCAGCTGCTAGACAGAAGACACAACACACACACACAGCAATTGATGCAGCCACCCTCATAGCTCAGGGAAAAGGCCTAACAATAATGGGGGGGGTCTGTTTTCAGACCCGTCACCACTCCTGTGTGCACCGAGTCGGCCTTTTCATCAAGCTGTCCTCTCCGGCCCCAAGATCTCTTTCCCTTTCAGTCTCAGCCATTTCAGACCCTGTGGGCCTATAGTTAAAGTGTGCCTCACATCAAGCCTGCACTGAATTTCGCTTGAAGGGGGCTGGCAGCCTCCCTCCCAGGCACGGGTGGGGTCAGGTCTCCTTTGTGTCACCTTGGCCATGCCATTGGGCGATTCCAGGCTAGAAGGCAGTTACAAAACACCAGAGGATGTGACTGCTGCACAGAGGAGCCTCCTCCCACCCACACCTTGGCCTCTTCCAGTTTCTGCCAGGCTGGGTGTCGCCCTAAAAGCCGCCTCGGCCTTCGCTTCCTTCTCCCTCAATGCCTCTCCTCCCTCTTGGTGAGTGCCTGATATTTGGCATTAGCAAGTTGCGGCCTGTGGAGGAAGCTGCTGGCTGGGCTGTTGTTTTCCACAAGGGAACGCTGGGCTCCCTGTTAATAAAGTAATAAAATGCAGCTGTTCAAAGTTCAAAAAGTCCCCAGGTCAGTGCCCCGTGAGGGGGTTCATCTAGGCCTGCATCCACCAGCCCCAGGAGTCACCCAGTTGCCCTGGAAGGTCAAATAAACCGGGCACCAGGGCCAAGCCCGCCCCCACTGCTGCCCCCCAGCGCTGGGGTCCGGACAGGGAGGCTTCCTTGGCCCTCTTGGCCAGAAGCCCCTGCCAGAGTTCTCCGCCCTGCGTCTGCCTGGCCCAAGGCCTCCTGGTGTGAGGTGTCCACGAACCCCCGCACCCAGTTCCAGATCTATGGCTGCTCTTTTTTATGGGGTTTCTAACTGAGCTCCAGGGCACATAGCCCCCCCCCCAAACCTCAACACTGCCGTGACACTCCACACTGGAGGTCCTGGAGCTGCAGATGTTGTTTAAAATTGCTGTAAAACAAGACTGGAGAAAGCTGAGATGGGGGGAACCCGGGACTGCGACGGGCTGCGGACGACGTTCTGGGTTCCCCCTACAGCTTCTTGAACGATGGCAGCTCTGGACTCGTCTGCCTGCAGGAGCGGTTCAGAACCGGGCTCTCTAGCAGCTCAAGTAATTTAAATCCTTATCTTTGAAATCTACTCAGGTGTGGATGGTCTTCGCAACTCCAGCCCCGGGGAAGAAATTCATTAGAAGTGTTGCTATATCCCCTGATTAATTCTCACAAGAAGAGTTCTGAGTCACTTCTTGGGTAAAACAGGTTGTAATTATGAGGCGATCTCTTACGTGCAGGCTGAACTCTGGTGGTGCTTTGAACCCAAACAGGAAACTTGACACAGCCAAGCATCCCTCCGACAGGGGAAGTGCCGCCTTTTCTCACACAAGGGAAAGACCCAAGTGGAGAAAAACCTGAAAGCCTGACGCTGTCAGGACACTGGCCAAGCAAATGGTTGTCCACAACGCAAGAACAATTCAGCCCTGTTTCCACAACATCGCCTTAACACTTCGCACTGAACACAATTGTTTGGGGACAAACAGGCGGTCCGCAGCTGTATTTGTAGCCAAGGCATCAGATTGCTTTAGGAGATGGACGGTCCACAGGTTGTCTCCGTGAGGCTTCTGCCTGGGATTGGGAGGGGCTGCTTGGGCACCCTGGAAAGGAATTCCCCCCAGCCTCAGACTGGGCTGATCATCTTTAGTTCAGGCTACAGTTGGACTCAGTCCAGGAACCAGAGAAAATATCATGGACTCTAGGAAGGGAGGAATACCCCTGGGCCCTTAGAATCATAGAGTCATAGAGTTGGAAGGGGCCATACAGACCATCTAGTCCAACCCCCTGCCCAGTGCAGGATCAGCCTAAAGCATCCCTGATAAAGATTCATCCGGCCTCTTCTTGAAAACTGCCAGTGAAGGGGAGCTCACCACCTCCCTTATTTGGCAGCATCAAGGGGGAAAGGCCTCTAGGAGACTGGACGGGACTTGAGAAAGGGGGCTTAATGGCAGCTGTGGGGAGATTGCGGCCTTCTGCTGGCAGAGGGGCTGCAGCTAGCCCGGGGCGCATTCTGCCAATCCAAAGAAAACCACCCTGTTGGGATGCTTTGCATGGCTGGTGGAGCGTGTCCCTTCCGTGGCTGAGCGAGCCCACCACCACCACCTGCGGTGTTTCCAAACCCTCAGTGGACTCCAGCCCTGAAGTCCTGGCCTGTTCTGCTGAGGGGGGGGGGGAGATAGTGGGGCTCCTGCACACGCTCAGATACTCAAAATGCAGAAATGAGTGGATCCAGGGATCCAGGGATCCACTCGGTTGGTCATCAAGCTGCCCGGTGTCCCGTTTTTTCCTCCCTTGCAAAGGCACAACAGGAAAGCCGTTTCTCTTCCAGGAGGTCTGTAGGGGTGAGGTCCCGGTCTGTCAGGGCAGCTGTAGGGAAACAGTGGTCCAAATGGACCCTGAGCCGGGGGGGCCCTCGCAGAGCCCCAACCCCTCTGGCTTAGGGGCCTCCAGAAAGGCTGCTCGTCGGCATGAGTGAAAGGGGGATTCCTGCCATTGGAGTATGTGCAACTCATTGGCACCACTGGGTGAATCAGGCCTGCTCTGCGAGTAGGGCAGCAGCATCATTAATATTCAACTATTCAAAGTAGTGTCATAGAAATGAGGAACCACCTCTTTCCCAAGAAGAGCAAGACGTCTGTCTCCAACGCAAAACTTGCAAAGGAGCGGCACAGCCCTGGGAGACTTGGCTCTCTGCTGGGCCAATTGCACCCCTGTGGTGGTGGTGGGGGCGCGGGGGGGGGCTCTCTCTGCGACACACGAACCCAGACAGGCGTGCTGCTGCAAAAGCGTAGACTTCTGTTCACCAGGTAGCCAGGAGCCTCCAAAAGGGAATGCTGGGCTCCCTTTTAATAAAGTAATAAAACACAGCTGCTCAAAGTTCAAAAAGTCCCCAGATCTGAGCCGTTCTTTGGCCCTAGGCCATTTGTAGGAGAAGCCACTGATGTCAAAGCTACTCTCCCTCCACACACAAGCAAACTCTTTAAAGATGAATCCAGATCTGTTCTGCAGTATCATTGGCTGGCTGGTGGCCCTCAGTCTCTTCTCTCGCGGGGAAAGGCCCGTAGCTAAGACCCGTAGAAGAAGAGAGCACCTCCTCCTCCTCCTCCTCTTTTTGAAAAAAAGGGCTCCTGTGCAAACCGGGGTTTGTTTGGGCTCTGGCTGTCCCTAGGCATGGAGGAGCGGCTCCCAAGCACCTTTTTGCCAAGAGAAGCAGCTCATACCTGTGACAGAACCAGGGCGGGGGGGCATCTTTGCCAGGGGCCTCCTGTTCAAGGCCTCCTCAGCAAAACGGTCTTGCCTCTCTGCCGAAAGGGCGCTTGACATCTACTGTACGTGGCTGGGCTCACTTCCTTGGGTGCTAGCGGGGAGGGGGCAGGATTTATTTATTATTTATTTATTTATTTATTAAACTTCTATCCCACCCTCCCCACAAGCGGGCTCAGAGCAGGTTACAACAGTAAAACATAATTCACATTAAAAACTTCAATGAAACCACAGAATTCCCGTTAACGCCACCCCCTGACAGCGACCACCTTACGCCCCATCCCTGCCAATAACACACAGAGGGGTGGGCAAAAAGGAGGGGGGACGGGCCTTTCAGTCAGCTGGGACTTGTATGGGGGGCCAGATGGTCACACGGCCCCCTGGCAGGAGGCCGGTTGGGAGGCTTTCCGGTGACTGTTGGACCGGCCTCAACCATGTGCCTGGCGGAACATCTCAGTCTTTCAGGCCCGCCGGAATGATAGAAGATGCTGGCAGGCCCACCTTTCCTCAGGACTGCCTGGTCTTACTCTTTGACCAGTGTCAAGACCTTTGGGACCGAAGGCATCCCAGCGGAGGCCTCACCTAGCCAAACCTGCCGGGAAAGGAGCTCCATATCCTCCCAGGTAGTCCATTGGGTTGCCAAACCTGCTCTCCTTGTCCCGCAGTTTTTCAGCCTGTTCTGCCCAAACCTGCCTCCCTGCCTCTCCTTGTTTGGCTCTGCTGGGCCAGTTATGCCAGAGGGGGCTGGGAGCAGAAGCCTATGGAGCCTCTTGTGCCCCCCCCCAATCATGTATTATGCAAATTAACTGGCTGGCCCGCCTCTCCTCCTTGGAGTGACCTTGCAAGGCCAGCGGGGGCAAAGAGGAGCCCCTAAGAACAGGGAATCTGCAGACAGGCCACCACCTGCCAGGGCTGCAGGAAGTGCAATAGTGCTGAAGGTGAGGGGTGGGTGGGTGGGTGGGTGGGAGACTGTGTGCTGTCCCACCCCCACCACAGTTGGCTTGAAAAAGGGCCCAGGGGAGGGCTTTGCCTTGGCTCTTGGCTTTTCTTTGGCAGGACTGGCTTCTGGGCCAGGGGCTGGGCTTTGCAGCCAGGGGGAAACCAACAGGCCTATCCCAGCTGGTTCTGCTAACTTTGCCAGAAGTCACGGCTGCTTCTGGACAGTATGGTGCAGTGGTTAGAGTGCCAAATCCTCATGCAGCTCTTAAATGCTTCTCAAGTGAGTTTGGGCCTCTCTCTCACCCTAACCTACCTCACAGGGTTGTTGTGAGGGGGAAATGGAGGAAGGGGGAGCTATGTGTGCCACCTTTGGTTTCTTGGAGGAAAGGCAGGCTATGCATGTGTTTGGTCAGCCTTCATTCCAGTCGGCCTCTGCCACTCCCCTTTCCTTCCTTATGAGATTGGCCCAGCATCCGCGAGTCTATGCGGCAGATTCACAAATGCAGAGTCTGGAACGTTCCAACGCTTCCGAGCTCATGGACATCTGAGCTGATCTCATGTGCCCTGCAGGGTATGAAATTCTCCGCCAAGTGAATAGGACTGTTTGTGCAGCTGGAGAAGCAGGGCTCCGGGCTTGCCAAAGCAGATGCTCAAGTGCATGTCCTAAGACTCTCTGGTCCTTTCAGCAGGGCAGAGTCCAAGGCAGGCTCCCGTTTCACACCCGCATACGGCCGGCCGCCCACCTCAGACTTGATTGCCTATTTCATGTTAGCTGACAGGCAGGCAGGCAGGCAGGCAGGCAGCCTCCCCGCTGGAGTTCCAGCTGTCTCTCTCCAGGCGGGCGTTGCAAATGCTCCTTGCAAAGCAGAGGAACTGCTGTCCCGTGGCCAGGGCAGGGGGCAGCTGTATGTGGGCACCTATCGGGCATCCCTCCTGTGAAGGGGCAGTTCTGGGAGCAGCAGGCCGTTTCCTGCCCGAGGGGCAAAGGGCCTTGGACAGCTGTGGGACTGAGACCTCTTGCCACTGACGCAGGAACAGCTCCAGGCTGGTTCCAGCACACCTTGTCTTTCTAATCTCCTTGCTTGGGACAAGAATTCCTTGGGCCAAAGCTCAGAGGCAGATCAAGCTCAGGTATTTCAAACAATTCCACCCTCTGCAATTATCAGAGGAACAGAACACCACGAAAATCCAACGCGTTGGCAGGGGACGCCACCTCTGCCCTCCAGGCAATGTTCCAGCCACTTTGTCTCCCCCCAATGGGTGGGTGGTGAGGGTCTCCACCCAGGGATCAGAACACAGATGCTGGCGGGGGGGGCACGTTGCCAGCTCCTGGAGTTCAATGCCTGGCTTGCTGCAGCCCTTTTGCCTGTTCCAGCCCAAATCAAACCGCCTGCCAGGTCTCAGTGTTTGTGGCTCATTCATGAGGCCTCTCTCCCTGGGCTTCTCCCCAGGCCTCCCGGTTGCCCATGGCCATTGGGGAGGAGCACGATTGGGCATTCCCAGCTCGGCTGCGTTTTGTGTTTGGCACCCTCAGGACCTCTGGGAGAGCTCCAGATACTCATGTTTGTACAGTGGGGAGGCCACCTCTTCCCAGCCACATGTCAGACTCCACATTCAGTGGTGCCCAGGGGGGCCACCAGGCGTGCTGTCAGCCAGCCCGAGTCCACCAGGCCGTCCTGCCCCAAGATGCTCTGGCCGTGGCCTGCTGGGACCTGGCTGTGGCGCGGGTTGCTCTGACCGACCATCCCAAGGGCCCCCAGCTGATTTGCCCAGGTGCGGGCAGGGCATCTTCTGACATCACCTCTAACGCTTCCCGTGCTTTTCTTCAGGTTCTCTTTCCCTCCCTCCCTCCCTCATCTAGGCCGTTTGCGGTCTAGATTCTTCTGGCGTGATTCCGGAGCTCAGGAACAGCTCAGGCTGCTGTGGCCCCAGGCAGCCAGAGACACTCCTTGCCAGCCAGAGGCCTCTCTCGTCAGCTGTCACTGACTGGTCCTGTTGATTTCCCCAGGATGGCGAAATGGGGCAATTGGGCCAGTCACGGGTGCACGGCTTCTGGGTGAGTAAGAGAAGGAAGAGGCTGCTCTGAGGCAGGCTGGCCTGGCGTCTTCTGCAATTAGCTGGGTGGGGACGGAAGTGTGGGCCAGGCAGCGCAACTGCTGGGGCAAGGAACGTCCTTGAGGTCGGCAGCACCACCTGAAGGAGCAGCTGGCAGGACTCGTCGCTCTGCCTCTTCTCCGTCATCCCAGGCACGTTTCCTTCTGGGCCAGAAGGCCCTGCCCAAGGCCCTGCCTGCCTGCCTGCCCTCCCCTCCCCGTGTAGACCAAAAAAAGATTTACGATTAAATGCATATTGACATTTGGTTTCTCACCTCCCTTGACTCAGTAATGCCACTGAAAAGCACCACCCAATAAAACCAAGCTACAATGGCAATTAAAATGTAAAGTATTGTTTACTAGAGTAGATGCAGACTCTTCTCTTGGGCCTGCTTAGCTGCAGCCATTAAAAACCAGCCCAGACCAGACCAGGTCCTGTAGCACCTCCAGGAAAAGGCTCCAGCTTGCCTGGAGGGAGGGAAGGAGCTCTGGAAATACAGGGTCTGCCCTGCCCTGGAGGAGGCCTCTCCCTGCCTGGGCCCTCTCTCTGGACCAGGCAGGCAAATGGGCCGGGAAAGGAGGGTGGGCCTTTGCCAGTAGCTGGCTGCTCAGAGGGAGCTCCCGCGGAGGGGGCCTGCTGCTCAGGGTGGACTCTTTAAGATGTGAGACGCTGCAGAAGTGGGAGAAGTACAGAAGAGACAACCCGGATGGTCAGGGGCTGGAGCACCTTGCCTGGGAGGAAAGGCTCAAGTACCAGGAGCTTTTCCATTTAGAAGAGAGACAACTAAGGGGGCGGGGGGAGGTCGTGACAGAGAGTTATAGAATTATGCACAGGGGGGGGGGGTTAGGGCAGAGAGAGGCGTTTTTCTCCCCAAATCCTGGAACTTGAGGGTGTTCAATGAAACACATAGGTAGTAGATTCAGGAAATAGTTATTTACACAATGAGTAACGAAGATGTGGAAGTCGCTGCTAGGGGATGTAGTGACAGCCACAGGCACAGATTGCATTAAAAGTTGATGAGAGATTAATGGGGGAGCCGTCTCTCGGGCTACTAGCCACGGGGACTAAAGGGAGCCTCCACATTCCGAGGCAGTCAACCTCTGAGTCCCAGTGCCAGGAGGCAACTTTGGGGGAAGGCCTTGGACTCCGTGCGCCGTCTCTTGGCCCTCCGGGGCAACTGGCTGGCCCTGTGTGCGAGGAGATGCTGGACTCGATCAAGTCTCCCAGGTCTGATCCAGCAGGGCTCTCAGGATGTCCTCAGCAGCAGCTGCAAGCCCAGCGTCTGCTGGGGGGCCAGGAAGGAAAACGCCGCCTGCCTCTTGTTCTGCAGTTGGTAGCTGGGGATGGGCACCAAGGTGCCCGTCTCTTGTGTACATTTACCATTCTGAGGGGCAAAGGCTAGAGGGCGTTTCCTGGGAGATCTGCCTCTGTCAACCAAGCCAGGAAATGGTGGCAAATCCCCAAGGAGGCAAGCAAGGCCCCCCCCCACACACACACAGTCATTACCCAGGAAGGGGGAACGTGCTGCACAATTGCGACTGATGCAGCTGCTGTCAAAAGGAAAGCAACACCCCAGCCTGGTACGGAGCCAGTGGCAAAGGCCGGCCCCGGCCCCCCACCCTCCCTAGCCCTGCCTGGCCCCAACTGCCACTGATCAGGTGGCACTTCTGGTAAACACACCGGCTGACAGCCCACACCCTGGGCAAAGCACCGAGAACAATGGATGGCACCGAACCTCCCTGCGATTGCAAACTGGATGCTCAGAGGTGCCAAGAAGCCTCCAGGAGTGGCTCTGGCTCCCCAGCAATCACATGGGCTCAGGATCATCCATTTTGTTAGTTACATGTATAGGCATTTGCACCCCTTGGGAACCCTCAATGGCTTACAACACACCATTTAAATAAACCCTCCTTGCTGCGCACGACACCCCAGGCTAGGCCTGTACCCTGCGGCCTGGCAAACCATGGGCTGGAGTCGAGGGTGAACAGTCCGGCTCGGCAAGTGTGTGAAGGGAGCTGGGGGCTTTCTGGGGTGTCAGGAGGTCAGGGGGCCCCTCCTTCCTGGGGGCAGCAATGCTGCAGGCTTTGTTCTGGGACCCACCTGGAGGCAAGCCCACTGCCTGTTCCTTATTCTTGGGGAGCCACAGAGGAAGAAAGGGGAGGGGGTCTCACGGAGATCTTTCCCGCCTTCCCACTCCCATTGCAAAGAGAGAACTTTTTTAAAAAAACATTTATTCAGAATCTCTCCCTCTTTACACACTTCCCAGGTTCGGGTCTCTGCAGATGTTAAATAATTTCACAGAAATGAAAGGCAAGAGAATGCGCTGAACACTCAATTAGGGACCTACAAAACACCCACGCCCAGGCTCTTCCGTGGATGGGCCTCGCAGTGGGGCATACTGGGGTGGGGGGGGCGGTGGGGCTGCTGCTTAGACCACAGGCGTTGCCAGGAGCAGAGAACCCCCTGCAGCGGGTCAGAGGGGTTCCTGTTGCTTACGTTGCTTATGTCCCTATTGCTCCGCCTGATTGCAGCTCCAGAGGTGGTCACCCCTGCCCTCCCCATCACCCCAGCTAGCTACCCAGCAACATCACACAGGGTTAGCTAGCCGGCCAGGCCTTCTGGAACACCGTCTGGCCTAGCTTGCAGGAAAACTGTGGCAAGCTTGGGGGGCGGGGAGGAAGGCCAGTTCCACCGACAGGCCACGGGCGTGGCCTGGACTCCACCCACAGCACGAGGGCTGGCTCACCGCCTGGGCCCTGAGAGTGCAGTGGCCCCCCCAGGTCTGCTCACAGGAAGCACAGCCTACGCCCGGCTCGGCCCTCCTGCCACGCTCACACAACAGCCCCCAAGCCCCACCCGAACCCTGCCCTCTGTCCCACGCTTGTCCTTAAGGGGCTCTGCCCTGGCAAGTGTCAGGCATCTGGCCCTCAAAGGTGCTGTCCAGGTGCAACGTGCTGTAGGTGGGCGGGGGTGTCCGGGGAACTTGGCTATCCCGGGGCAGCGGCAGCCGTAGGGCCGTATTGAAAGTGGGCAGGTCGTCGTCTGTGGTGCAAGTGGGATTGTCGTGGCCCTGAGAGCCTGGGGGGCCATCCTCAGGGCACGCTCCGGGCTTCAGGCCTGGCCCGCCTCTCTGGCCCTGCCACCATTTCTTGGCCTTTTGCCAGCGGCGACGTAAAATGATGGAGGAGGTGTCGATGAAGAAGACCTCGATAATCTCGATGACACAGACCACGGAGCAGCTCATCCAGAGGCCCAGCTGGCCCCCGAAATTGGAGAGGAGGATGACGATCTGGGGAGGAAGGAGGAGGGTCACACAGCCACGTCCGTGGGAGGGGGGAGTCCCCAGAGCGTGGGCAGGGAGTGTGGCACATCCTTTACCAGAACGTGGCAAAGCCAAACTCACGCTATTTGCCGGGTTCTCCTCAATCAGCCTCTCGTTCAGGTCTTTGTAGAACACCACGAGGTTCGCCAGGTCTGTCCTAAGGAAAGAAAGAGGGAAGGGGAGGCGGCGAAACCAGACTAGGACAAGGAGGCCAGGCCAGGGGCAGGATTGCTCCTGGCTTGGTGAAGGCCTGAACTGTCACCAGGGGAAAGAGGGAAGGAAGGAAGGACGAACCTACTTGTTTAAAACGGCCCTGCTGTCCTTCCCTCTGTTCCAAGTGAGGGCCCTGAGCAGCCAGCCCTTTAAAGAGAGGACAGACATTCAAACGCTTGGGTGAGGGGCTCTGTCAGCCCTCCTCTGCACCCCCTCCTCAGACCCATGCCCTCAGCCGGATCCTTCCTCCCAGGGCTGCTTCTCTGGCCAAGGTGCTCAAGCAACGGCTGAGGGCTGCCCAATGAAGAGGGAGCCAAAGACACCCCCCCCACACACACAGCAGGCCAGTGCTGCTACTGGCCTGCTTCAAGCTGGGCCCCTGCAGCTTGTGGCAACTCCGAAAGACAGGAGTTCTGTTGCTTGGAGTGCCAAACACCTGGGCCCACCCCGGTGCCCCCTTCCCCCTTGGCATAGCTCCCGTGTGAGTCTCTGAGGCTCTCACCCATCTCTCTCTTACGCATTCCAGCCAGATCAGAGGAGAGACAGGTGGATCCATTTTGTACACCACACAGGGCAGGACTGGAGCTCATGGAGCATGCGGCCTGTGGAAGAGCTCCACTCCGGATCAGAAGCACAACCCACCCAAAACCACCAAGGCAGGACCAGGACTCACTTCAGACACCGTGGATGGCCACTGAGCGAGGCTGGTGGTGAGCGTCCATTCCTTCAAGCTGTGGGGACAAGCCAGGGGTGGATTCTTAAACAGAGGCTGACAGGCCCACAGTTGCAAGGAGGGCTCCCCCCCCCGACCCCAAGCCCCCCCTCCCAGCTTCACACCCATCCCTCCTCGGCCACATTTGCCTCCCGCCACCTCATCGTACTGGAAGTACCAGGGTCGACCCAGCTTTGCTTCCAGGCTTTGACAAATTCAGGCTAGTCTGGGAGAAAATCTGGGAGCCACAGAGAGGCCACAGCCTTACAGAGGACCCAGCTACACCCAGGGATGTTTCACTTGAGATCTAGCCAGCTCAGCTCAACTTCTGGTCCCCCTCCCTCCTCCAGCCAGAACCGTGCAGAGGAATCCACGGGGAAAGGGCGGGCGGCAGTGAGCCCGGCCCACGAGACCGGCGGGCCCAGAGCCAGCGGTACCCCCCCCCTTACCTGCAGGCTTCCTTGCAGATCTGCTGGCAGCCCAGCTTCTCCTTCACAAAGTCCTGGTGGAGTTTGTAGTAGCAGTACACTGCAAGAGAGGGCCGCGAGGGAGGGTGAAGGGCCGGAAAGCAGACCCAGCACCCTCCTCCCGGACATCACTCATGCGGGCCGTGCAGCGTGGCACACGGCGGGCTGGCCCTGCCCAGATACGCAGAAGGAAGGAAAGCCTTTGGCTCGTGTGACACGGAAGGAGCTTCCGGGCACCGTGAAGGGGGACTGAGTTCTTGTGGCAGAAGCAGCCGTGGGACTGGAGCCCCCTTGCAGTTGGAGGCAAGGAAGGGGTCTGCCACAGACAGGTGTTGAAAAAAACGAATTGTCATGAGAGGGCTGGGAAGTCACAGCGGCACCTCAGGCTCTGCTGTGGGCTAGATAAGCCCACCGAGGCTTCCGCACCGTGACGGGGGGGGGCAGTTCCATCTCCCTCTGCCTCAAAGCAGGCTGCACCCCACAGAGGCGCCTGCCACCAAGCAAATCTCTGGGTCTTTATGGCACCCCATGGCTGCTCTTCTGGAACACGCCATTTGCTGAAAGATCCGGGGGCAGGGGGGAGCTGCCCAACTCCCCTCTCCCCCAGAGTAAAATGAGACACATTATGGACTGAGCTTCTCCCCCCAGACCCAAGAGCCGCGGCTAGAGGCGGGGGCAGCCGGCACAGGGGACTTACTCCAGTTTGGGTACTTCTTGTAGTTGCAGAATTCCGCGTTCCGGGGCAAAGGCTGAGCATAGTGGGCGCAGCCACACCGCTCCACCATCAGCTTCTGGAAACAGGAATGCAGGCAGATCTGCAAGGGAGGAGGGAAGCTGCTCAAAGGGAGACGGGCTGGGCTGTCGGCTGCCCCTCGCGGTTCCTTAGGGGCAAGAGAAATGCACTCTTCCCATGCTTAGAGGCTGCTGTTCCAGGACTGAACCTGGCTCTGCAACCAGGGGCTGGAGTGAAATGCCCCGGGAATGGCCGGCTGAACCCCGACATGTGAGACCACCTTCACCTCAGCAGAAGTCCCTGGCAACCACGAAAGGCTGCCCTGCTTGCCCGTGGGGAGGGCCAGCAGCCTTGCTAGGGGGCGGGCGCCTGCTCTCTTGCCCCGGCCTGCACACAGGACACGGCCCAGGAGACCCCAAGGGGCGCTGGCTGCTCCCTGAGCTTAGCCCCGCCCCCACTTGTGCGTGCGCAGAAGGGGTCCTCCAGCTCGGCCCTGTGGGATGCCGAGAAAGACTCACCTGCAGAGAGTAGCTTTTATTGTACAGATTCTCCACAGGGATGTCTTCCCCATTCTTTGTGCAGTTGCTATAGGGCTTGCTGAGCCGGGTAGACGTTGTCTGCAAAGGAGGAAAGGGGCGGGTGGGTGGGGCGGCTGGAGGAAGGGGCTTTGGGGGGCAGGGGCATGGCAGCCTGGCACCCGTGCTCCCCCTCGAGCTGCTGCCCCCCTGCCCCAGGCGTAACAGAGGCCAAGATGTAGAGGGTGGGGGTGCTTGGGCCCCTCTTGGAGGCAGGAGACCCTTTGCCTTTGGAGCTCCAGAGTGTCAGCCAATGGCTTTAGGGTGTGCTCTAATCTCCTTCTGAAAAGCCACCAAGACCCCCAAGGATAGTCCACATCGCCAGCGCCAGAAAGGACACAAAGAAAGAGAACGGCAACTGTCCAGCTGGTCCTGAAGGCGGATTCCTGCACACGCTGCCAAGGCCCCCCAGCCAGGAGTGAAGCAAGTCTCCTCCGGGGCCGAGCAGCAGCGGCGCAGAATGAAGCCAGGCAGAGAAACGCCTCTATTGACGGACGGCGGGTGACGGCCCTCCGGAAAGCCCCTCTCAAGCCAGAGGCGGGGGACATGCAGAGCGTGCACAACGCAACACAGGACAGTTTCAACAACCACATCCATGCCACACGGACTGCCTCTGAAAAAAATTCTAAAGCAGGCCAGTAAAGGACGTGGTGCCTCGAAAAGGAGGATTTCAACTGGCAGGAATACTCCTGCTCCACTGCTCTTGACGAAGCTTAAGTAGGAAAACAAAGCCAACTTCCAGAATGTAGTAAAGTGTTTTATAAAACATTACAGGTCTTGTCTTAACAGTCAGCTTTGAAAAGGTTTAATTACTATCAAAGAAATGTGAAAAATCAAGCTGCCTGGGTCTCTCTCTCTCTCTCTCTCTCTCTCTCTCTCTGGATCAATTATAGTTTCTCCAGCTTCAGGAGGTGCTGGGAGGAAGTTCTGATTCCTATGGGTATGTTCCTCAGAAGAAGAACAAGTGCATCGGTTTGAACAGGCAAGCCGCCCTACTTCAGTTGGGCCAGGATCAGGCCGGCCCCTCCTTTTGGAGCACCACGGCTTTCTTTCAAATGCAGACAAGGAAATGCAGACACTGGTGAATTTATAGGCAGGGCAGCAAATCTCTTTTCTCTGCTGCCGTCTTATCTTTAAATGTGCCCACCCTTTTAGCTGCTCACGCAGAAGGAACGTGCATGCTCCTGCACTCCTTTGCCCCCTGCCCTCTCTTTCCTCCTCTTGCCCCTTCCCTTCCCCGGGTGCACAGCAGCTCTCACTGTGGGAAATGTGGGAAATGAAAGAGCGGCGAGGGGCGGGGGAGAAGGGAGGCATAGGCAAGCCCCTTAAGTTAAGCCTCCGCCGCTTTGGGAATCCATTTGTTGGCTGAGGAGGGGAATGAAAATACCATCCAATTAAGTCAACCAATATATTTTAACAGAGGAGAGGGAGAAAGAACGTGAAATGAAAAACATAACCAGGTCACCTCACTGGAAAAGTCCCAGGAAGACGCTTGACCGTTTACTGAGCTCACCCCGTTTCTTGGTCTGCACTTTCTCCTGGGAAGAGCACAGCGCTGCTCTCTTGACCCTCACCGCTCTCGCGCAGGGGGGGGGGTCCACGTTGGGAATGCAAGTGGCAACCCCCCCCCAGCCACCACCCTTCATTTTGCCTCTGCTCTGACAAGGTCTGCCCCACAGGGATGCAGCCTCAATCCGAGAGGCTTGGAAGCAGTTTTCCCCTTGCGCCGGTAAGCTCAGCCCGGACTCCCACCTGCGCAGCTTGCAGCACAAAATGTGAAGCCCAGCCTAGGCTCAAGCTTCCTTGGAGGGTGCAGAGGGAAGCCCCTTGGGAGGCCACAAAGGTGCTGCTAGTGCAGGGACAGCTGCAGGCACAGAAAGCATAGGCTGCTGCACCCACTCCCTGCTCTGCGGAAAAGGAGGCGCAGGCTTCGGATTTCTATGGAAGTTCACGTCCCGCCTACACCTCCTCTCTCAGCACAATGCAATCTCAGTCAGCCTTTACGGGGAGGGGAAGGGGAAGGGTGAGAGAGAACGCCTCTTTTCCTTAATCCAAGATCCCATCCCGGTAGCACCTGAGCCAGTGCCCTGACTCCGCGAGTCTTTTCTTGCTGTTACAGCTGGAGCTCAAGATAGGCGAGGGAACTTGTGGGGCTCCAGTAGATCTCCTGTGCTCCACAAAACCGTCTGCGACTCCATTCCACCTCCCTTCCCCATAAACATCACAAATGAAGGCTTCCCCCCCCCGCCCCCCAGCTGCACAGAATTTAGAACAGTGCAGAGTTGTCTGGCTACATTTCCCTGGCCTCCGTGGGGCAAGACACGCTTTCCCCAACAGACCTCTTGCCCCGGCCCCTGCTAGCACTGAGCGCCAGCACGGGGAGGGAGCGCCCTCCACTCGCAGGAGCCCTGTCACTCACAAAGTGCATCCCAATGGAGGTGGCCGTGGCCGTCTCGATCTCAGTGCCGATGTCCTCAATGAAGGGGTACTCGTCTTGGTCGTGGACCACAATCTTGGCTCCCGTGGATGTCACCAGGAAGGGGTTGTATTCGGCTTCCTCTATGTACAGGATCACCTGCAGCCCTGAGAACAGGAAGGGACAGGAGGTGGGGCTGCCCTTCTAGGAGAGACATGGCTGCCTCTTGCAACAAAAGGCCATCTCAGGTGGCGCAGGGCGTACTGGTGAATGTTTAGCTGCCCTTCCATACCTGGCCTTCACCCAGCAAGAGGGTCTTTTAAAAGGTCCGCACAAACCAGATAATGGAACAACCAAGATAAAATTCTCATTGAAAAGTCACCCAGTCAGTTCAAGCAGCCCCCTAGAAAAGCCCGGCTGTTCCCCTCTGGCAGGGCTGGACTGAGGTTTGAGCCTTGGGCTTGGGGTGACCTTTGTGGCCTGAAACACGCTGGCCACCATCACCGGAAGAGCAGGCAGTGACATCGCCGCCATGCTCAGCCCTCCATTCCTTGTGGCAATTCACAGGGCAAAGGACTTCACTGCTGCCCATTCCATAATGGCTGCGAGACCCCCACACACTTTGCCCTCCCCTCCTTGCATTCTCTACCCATTCTTCACTCCTCCCCACTGCCCCCCATGTCAAGCAACGGAGGAGATGGTGGGGGGAACCTGTGGTGGGTCCCAGTAGACCACCCGATCCCTTCTACAACCAGCTTTGGCTGCCTCCGCTGATTGGTTCCCGGACAAAGTAAGCGAACACCCACAGCTCAGGCAGCAGAAACCAGGCAACCTTGAAGGCAAATCTTTGAGGAGGAGGAAGAGAGGCCGGAGGGCAAACCCATCAGATTTGGGTTGCCAACCTTCAGGTGGAGCCTGGAGACCTCTCGGAATTACAACTCGTCTTTGATTAATGGAAGTTCATACCCCGGAAATCTAGTTGGTCTTTAAGGGACCCAAAACTGATCTCCTGACTAGAGAGACCAGTGTCTACCCTGGAGAAAATGGCTGCTTTGGAGGGTGGACTCTATGGCATCACATCCCTCTGAGGTCCCTCCTTTCCCAAAACCCGGCCCTCCCAACCGGGAGTTAGCAACCCTTCCTCAGCTTCACCACTGCTGGTCACAGAAAGAACGTCAGTGTAAAAGAGACCACAAAACGTTTTTGCAGGGAAAAACACCCACGAGGCCCCGGCCCTTCACGGCCCTCAGCCCACACTCTGGGAAGGGCTTTCCAAGCCCACCCTGCCCCCGGGGTGTGTGTGTGTGTGTCAGGTGTCACACCTTTGTCCAGCCTGCCTGGGAGCCTCCCTGAAGAGCCAGCTGCCTCCTCGCCCTTACCGTACTCGCTGCCGCCAGTGGAGGTGTTCAGGGTCTCATCTTTCTTGCTGTTGAAGGTGTAGCAATTTCCATGGAGCGGATGATCGAAGGAAGTGAAGTTCCTAACAAAGGCCAAGCAGACCTCAGTCACCGCTCAGCGTCTGCCTGCTTATTTTAAGGCTGTAGGCTTAGCCTACGTATGTTTACTCCGAAGTCAATCCCACTCTGTTCATCAGGGCCACTCATAAAGCTCTAGATGAAGTTTGAATGGTGGGAGTGTTAGTAGGGTCCAGCTCCAGCCAGCAAAGAACGGGATCAGGAGACATTTATTGCCATGGTCAAAGAGGCCAGGATTCAGTGGGGCTTGTTGCAAAGTCACCACCTGGCACAACGAGAACACTGAGCGCAGTGGCACAGTTGTGTGACACCCCTTCCGGGACTGAACTTCCATCCTCTCGAACCCCCGACCCCTGTGAACTAGGAACAAGGGGGGGAACCCAAAGCTTGTGACGTGCAAAGCTCCACCTGTCCAAAGGCAGGCAGGCAGGCAGGCGGGGTATCTGGACACCGGCCCAGCCTTCTTGAGGACTCAGGAGAAAAGCTCCCGTCCCTAGCGCCTGCACCCACTGCATTCTTCCGGGGCAAGGCCTGAGTCGTTCCCCAGCCCCCGCTGGCACTCTCCCGGGACTGACCGGGCATCGCAGGAGACCCCGTCGAAGGAGCAGCTGAGCAGGAGCTCTTCTGCTGAGTAGCTCATCCGCCTTTTCTCCTCGGTATCCATCTGGGCCATGATGTTCATATAGTGCAGCTTGTACCACTCCTGGATGGCGTTGACTCCGGAGCTGAAGGTGTAGAGGACGCAGCTGCGGTTGTCGCTGGAGTCACACTGGGCGGGAGACAGGGAGAGGCCTCACTCAGGCAAGGTGGGGCTCAGTCAGGGCGGTTTCCATGGCGAGGAGCAAAGCAGCGACTCCCCCGCCAAGCCACATTAGCTGTATTTGGTGAGGCTGAAACATGCTCCAGGGGTTCAGGCTGCAGATCCCCTCTACCAGGGGTTGCTTGACCCACAGAACTCCTTTTTGCCTTGCCCCAACCGGCTGTAGGGCCAGCTCTTCCCTCCTATGCCCAATGGCCCCATGGTGGATAGACTCACCAGTTGAAAGCCCACAACATCTTTGGGGTTCTTCACCATGCTGGAGCCTTCTGGGACAACCACCTTGCCTGCAATCCGCCGCCGGTGACCTGTGGTAAGGTCCACGGCCGTCCTTTGCTGGAGGTTCTCGACCTTCATCAGGGGAAAGCGCTGGAGGTACTTGTTCTCCCCCAGGCTCTCAGCAGGGCCTGCCTCACGACGGGCCCTGGCCTGGGGGCCGCCTGAGAAGTCATACAGGGACTCCAGGGCAGCCATGGTCTGCTTGTCCAGCTCGGCCAAGTGCCCCTTGATGGCGCTGTACCTGCAAGAGAAAGGGAGCGGGTGGGCATGTCAAGGCAGCGGCAGGTGGCGCCGATTCTCACTCTCTGGTGCGGAGCTCTATGCTAGACTTGCCACAAGAGCTCCCAGGCATCTGAGGGGACAGCCTGTTAAAATTAAAACCGGAAAATTCTGGCTTTGAACTCAAATCCTAGGCAAAATAGCCCACTGAGAAATGTTAATGCCCAAAGAGGCCAGAGGCATGGAGTGGGACAAAGGAGCCAGAACCGCGAGGAGGCGAGAAAGCCGTTCAGGCCTGCGGAGGAGACACGTTTCCTCAGGCAGAGGGAGGGCACAACCCCTAGGCAATGCAGACAGTTTGGAAGTTTCTGTTCCGTCCCCAAAGAAACTGCAACTTTTTACCCTCCGCTCAAGCGCTGAGCTACAGCAGTTCTCTTTTGACTTCCCTTTCTATCCCTCTGCGGGAAGAAGAACTCGGCGTCTCCCAAGATCTTCTTGCCAGCATTTTGGACTTGGGGCGGTGGGCGGTGCTGGCTGCAAGCCAGGAAGGCTGAGGTGCGAATCTCACCTTTGCCATGAATCCTTGGGGAAGCTGCCAGATTTATTTCAAGCTCATAGAATGACGAAAAATGTAATAAACACCAACAAGATACTGTTATAAAACTCTTATTTAGTTATTTTCTTCCCAATGGGGACTCAACGAGGCTTCGGCGTTGTCCTCGCCTCTTCCAGGTCATCCCCCCAAGAACCCCCCCCCCGTGAGGTCAGTTGGGCTGGAAGCGAGTGGGCCTGGCCCCAGCTCACCCAGCGAGCTTCCATGGCGGAGCCGGGATCCCAGCCGGACTTGCCCAGAGCCTAAGAAAAACCGACCGGAAGGGACAGGCTCTGCAGGCCGGCCGCTCTCCTTCGGCTCATGACTGCGGCAGCATTTCCCCCAGAGGCCGTCCAAAGGGCGGACCCAGCAGCGCCAAGGCAAACCCTTTGACAGGCCCAGGCCCCAGGGATCGGCGGGGGCGGGGTTTCTACCGGCTTCGCTGGGCCGAGGCGCTTCAGCGGGGCCACCACGGGGAAGGCAGCGCAGCGCAGCCCAGCCAGGCGCTTACTTGTACGGGTTGATGTTGCAGATGGTGACCGCCGGGAAGGGGAGCTTGTGGAAGCGGACAGTGACGGAGACGGAGGCGGCGTAGTAGTTGAGGATCAGCTGGGCGCAGTACCACAGGATGAGGCCCACGGCCGTCAGGGTGAGCAGGATCCAGAGGGCGCGGCGCAGGCGCCCCCGCGACACCACGATGCGCCGGCAGCCGTGCGTGTTGGTGTTCATGCAGTACCAGCGCATCAGCTCGCGCAGCGTGGGCGCCTGCGGGCCGGTCACCGGCAGCGTCTTCTTCAGCTTGGCCTTGATCTTCTCCGCCGGAGCCAGGCCGCCGGGCTCTGCGGGCGGGGAGCGGGAGAGGCCGCGGTTAGGCGAGCGGGAGGGCGGGAGGCCCCCGGGGGGAGACGGCGGGGAGAGAGCGCCGCGAGCCTCAGCGCCGCCCCCGCCCCCGCCCGAGGCCCCGCCGAGCAGCCCCGGCAGCTGGCCGAGTCGCCCAGCCCGTGGCGCCGCCGCGGGGAAGCCCTTCTGCTGGAGCGGAGCGCGCCCGAGGCCGCCTCCCCGCCTGGGCGCTCGAGCGAGGCGCCCTCCCGCCGCCCCTGACGGCCAGCTCGCTGCAGCCCAGCCCGGAAAGGCTCGCCGGGTCCCGCCTGAGTCCGCGAATGGGGCGCGCCTCACCTGCGGGGCCGCCGCGGGCACTGGGAGCCGGCGGGAGTTGCATGCTGCCGGCCGCGAGCACCTGCCGCCACTGGCGCCGGCCGCCCTCCGCCGCGGCACTTGCTGCCCCGCCGGCCCCGCCCCGCCCCGCCCTCCTCGGGAGCGCCGCCGCCGCCGCCGCCTGCCCTGCAGCGCCCCCTGCCGGCCCCGGAAGGCCCGGCCGCCTGTCCCGGCTGATGCGCCGTCCGCGCTGCGGCTGGGGAGGAGCGCCGGGCCGGGGCCGACGGAGCAGGGCTGGGCGCCCGGCGGCGCCTTCCCTCCGCGGGGTCTCGGCGGCTGCCGGCCGGGCTGCGGGGGCTTCTGCTGGGCCAAAGGCGGGCGGCTGGGCATCGGCACGGATTTCTTGTCCGCATTTTGAATCTAGAACGAGCCTGAAGCCGCGTAATCTGCCAAGGGAGCGTTAATGGGGCGGGTTACAAGCAGGCGTCCTGGTCGAGGTGCATTTGCGGGGGGGGGGGGGGGACCGCCTTTGCGATGCGACGAGGCGGCGGGCAGGAGCGCGCCGGAGGTTTCTCTGCCTGCGATTGTTTCTATCCCAACCACGGGAGGGCCGGTGAGGAGGAAGCGGCTCTAGGCTGAGCTCAGCCGGAGTGACCGCCCCGAGACCCCCTGCTCGGGAAGCCGGCCCCGGCCGGGCGCCACCTTCAGGCACGAGGTGTGCTGCCCGCCTGCCCCGGCCACTGGGCCAGGCTCTTCCCTCGGCTCGGAGGCGGAGCGCGGCTGGGCGAGCGGGAGGCGCCGGCTTCAGGTCTTGGCGTCGGTCAGAGACCAGGTGATGGGAGAGCCACGCCTCCGCCCCAGCCCTGGGTGGCCCCGGCAGAGGAGGCGAGACAGCCCGGAGCTGGGCAGCGGGGCGGCTGCTTGCCTCTGCGCGATCCAGCGTGGAACCCCCCCAGCTCCGTTCGTGTTCATGACATCCGTGCTAGACGCGCTCATCGGCTTCTGTTGCATTCGCTGCAAAAGGCATTTCCGAATCCTTCTTGGTTTCCCATGAAATTGTCACGGATTGTATGTATCCCTCACCCAAAGAATGCTCCCTGTCCGATTTCTGAGAGACGGGCTTGTGTGTGTCCCAGTTTTATAAAGAACTGAAATGGAGGTTCATGATCTTAAATGCCAGAGAAGAAAAACCAGGATCCACACGGATTCTCACGGATCCTACAGGGTTTTTTAAAAAAAATAGGACACCCACAAGTGTAACATCAAACCACATCCCCCTGCCAGGTCCACAGACTGAAACGTAAAAAAAAACACAGATCCAAAAAAATGTGGCTCGACTATGGCACACAAGTGTAAATCTGAGGCAGGGATCCTCATGAATTCATAAGATTTATACTTCTAAACAAAATAAAAAACATTGTAGAGCCTGTCGTACTCTATAGGCA